>NC_142181.1:7422718-7742468 GCF_026936395.1 Plectropomus leopardus | reverse complement strand
GACCCAGCAGCACCTCCGCTTGACACGGCCGCCATCTTCTCGCCTCTCTGCGGTAACAACAAGCAGCCTTTCGCAGCGCGCATCACGGGCACGCCCCCGCGCTGCGTCATTTTACGTGGAACGCTCCTCCGCAGCGCCCTCTCTAGGTTGTAACCATGGTAACGATCGGCGTAACAAATGACTTCATCCACAGAAACGTATTGTGGTTGCCTTGGCGACAAAAGAAGTGCGCATTATCACTTTGGTTCCCATGATTCAGTGATTCTTTGCAAAGTGCTGCACTGTGTATGAGCGGACGGGTTCACGAGGCTTTAAAGATATACCGCTCTAACATTGCAGAGTCAGATTTAAATCATGTCGCTGAGGAAAACGGGCTTTCTCAAGTGGTAATATCCACAGCCATTTATGCTGTTCCTGCACACCCTGATGTTATGAGTCAAAGCTTAATATTTCCATTCGAGGAAAAGGTAACCTAAAGAATCATCCTAAATAACCATATCTCCTATATTTAATATTTATATATGGTGTCATTTTAGAGAGTTATTAAATAATTCATGGCTTTTAAACCCACTTGGGAGTTTTGGGGCTCTACGTATATTTAAAATAAATACAAAACACAGCCATTTCAAATTGAACGTCATTCTCCTAAGCCAAGTCAAAAAACATAATTCCTTTCAGTATACTTACTTGAAAAAATGTTTAAAGTGTTCTTCCCATCCACCAACACTCCGTTAGTTTTTCTTTGGATATTCGCACATTTAGGCCTGCAATGGATCGTAGGGGCGATCAATAAATTACAGTTTTTATGACACAATACCAGTGTTTTCAAATGTTTTTCCGAGTGACTTGCCTATATTAGTGTGAATTATGATAATATTTTCTGAGTTGATCACACGTGGGGTATTTTCTTTGATACTTGTAAATATTTTAATAGAATATAATGCCTCTTTTTTTCAAAAGCATTCATAAAATGTAACCAAGTGACTTCAAATCAGTACCAAAAATGATTACACACTTACAACACATTATTATCATACAATGATTCTATTCTATTCTATTCTATTCTATTCTATTCTATTCTATACTCCAGTCACCAGGTTGTAGACAGCGCCACTCCATGGCTAAGGGGAGTCCCTGTATCCTGTTACTCAAAGCTAGATGACCAACTGAGCAAAGCAGGCAGCTGCCCTCAGTCCCTTGACCCTTAGGGCCTCAGAAAGAAAGCCCGTATTTTAAATTTAATTCTGTAAATTATTAATATTGCACGTACAACTTAAACTTATGGAAGCCTACTGGAATGATAATAATATCATTTTTTCAGTATGCTGAAATACATATGACATTATTTAATTAATAATGAATCACATCTAGAATAAAATAAATATATTTGGCCTTTGTGTATTGATACATAATTGTCACACAAACTATTGTGATACTGTGTTGTATTCATTTCCCCCACCCCCATTTATAAGTGGTGAGATTTTTAAAGAAAGCGTGCCTTTCAAAACTACTCTAAAAATGGTATGGCGATATCAGTTAAACATCCTCAACACTTTTATTTAAGTATCAAAATTATATATATATAGTTTTTATTACAGGGCACAGGGCGTGGCTATGTGAGGCATAGAGGCATGACGTCATGACGTCGCCCTCAGTTTGTTTACTGTGAGAGCGTGGAGGGGGCGCTAAAGTCAGAGCTTTTCTCACTGTAAACACGCTCAATCTCTCGACTCTCCGCATCAGATGTACTTGCACAATGCCGTGTCGCTGCGAATACAGGACGTGACAACCGCTGACACTGGACTGACTTAAATAACACCTCGTTACTGTTTTGTTTTTGACACGATCCCGGAGCCGAACTTCCGACATGAAAACATGGAGCTGCCTTATCAATAACGCTAACATTAGCACAGCTAGCTAGCAGCTCGCCAGGCTTTAGATGAGGAATTGAGTGTCGATGTCAATTTTTCGTCCTGTAACTTGTCTTATTTCTTTTTGCGACAGCTTCGAGTTTGTTTTTGAGTGTCAATTGGAGGAGCGTATCTTTAATGTAACCACCCCGCTGTCTCAATAGCTCGTCAGTTAGCAGCTGCTGTTGTTGTTGCTGCAAGTGGCAGAGTTAAGCTAGCAAGCTTACTATTGTTGCTCAATGGGGTGGAGTTGCCGTTAGTTTTGCCACACAGGCTAGAATAACGTTAGGTATCAGTTCCAGTTAAGGAAGACGGTGTTAAATAAAATGTTGTTACGGAGCTGCTGGAAGTCTCGACATAAAAACAGCCCTGCTCCCTGTGGGATCCTACCGGGATTGGTAGCCCTGCTCTGGTTATGTGTGACCCAGTTTGTTTGCGGCACTGGGGCGGTGGGGGAGACCAAAAATGTGATCCAGAAAGATGCAGAGTTTGATGTCATCTATAATGACACAGTAACAAGTGAAAACCAGACCATCTATGCGTTTAATCACACTGTCTCCAGGAATAAGGTGAGTTGACTTTGTGAGGGTGGTTATTTTGTTTTTCAAGAAATACTGAGCATCATGTAATATCCTTTATTTGTCTTTCTTTGGGTGTCAGACGGAGGGAGTGCGTGTGTCTGTGGATGTGCTGTCACAGGGTTTTGAGAGTCCCATCCTCTTTGTGGTACGACAGAAGCAAGCCGTGCTGTCTTTTCAAATCCCTCTCATTTTAAGAGGCCTGTGAGTATCCCCCCCAACACACACACACACTCACACACACACTGTACATACGTACATTAGCTGCACACACACACACACACACACACACACACACACAGTACATACGTACATTAGCTGCAAACTGGACTCATCTGGTAACATGATCCTTTTTTTTCTTTAAATCAGCTGAAAACATGTTGAATGCTTTATTGTCCCCTGCCTGCCACAGCAACAGCCTATTAGGGGTTTTGGGTTTATTCAGGAAACACGGTAATACATGATGTATACCTATCATACTCCAATGATTCATGATCTATAGTTTGAAAATCAGCAATTAACTTATGCAGAGGCATATGATCTGCGCACCCGTCTATAGAGATTTAGTAAGAAAAGGGAACTCATTTGCGGTATGTACAGATTTAGTTGTATGTCATCGTCACATCTTGTCACAAGGGACCAAATCAATGATTGGAGGACTTTAAGGGAAGTCTCCTCAACACTGAATTCGCTTGTGAACCAGTTTTTATATCAGGTCTTTATGTATGTCCTTGTAACTAACTGCAGATGCAGACTGTAAGAAAGTAATAATCCAAGGTTCCTATCAGGGAGTGTCTGGTTGTGGTATGTTGTAAACAGTTATGACTTCAGGTCATGCATTGAAGCAAATGTTCTTGTTTGGTGCATAGAGCTGCGTGTGTACCTAGTAAGGCTTTTAGACTTTTAAGAGAAGGATATCGGTCAGTTCTAGCTGTGCTTGTTGTCAGTTGTTTTTATAGATGTGGTGCAGAGAGAGTTTTAGCAATTCAGGAATGTCTCTTATAACCTCTGCCAATGAGGGTTTTTTTGGCCCGATTATCATGGCACTTGGTGGAAGGGTGTAGCATGGGCTAAGGAAGGACCCATAACATTTTGGCACAAATCTGAATCATGGGATGGATGCACAAATTATTTTCCAAATTTGTTAACATTGCGAGAAAGGGCATTTGACCTTGGGGGCAGAAAAATCCAGTAGATGGTAATCAAATTCAATCTTGACAAAACATAGCCAACTGTAATATATAATGATGCAATATCACATCCCACTCACAGTAGTCCCCCAGGGAAGCCTCCACAGAGTTACTCAAACTACATACAGAAAGCCACAAAGCTACACATAGAAACATCACAGAGCACACAGAACATGGGTTTCATGTGCAATTGTAACATCGCCATAACAGCAACAATGTTTTTTTCTCAAATTAAGGCATGGCTGTGGAAACATAAACACACACGTAACTATATGTCAGTATAAGTGCTTGACAGTTGAACATACATGCATCGTGGTTAAGTGTTTTCTCGCTTTCATTAATGTATGTTTAGTGAAATATTTCCAATTTATTGGTATATAATAAATGCAGAGTTGAGATGCTGAGGATTCAGCCATATTTTGACACAATTTGAATAGTTTTGGAAATACATCCAGATTTAGGGGTTGCGCTAGATTTGCAAATCCTACAAGACTGGACCTGCTCTATGTGGACATCTGCTAGAATTACTGTCATTATTTCCTTTTTGTATGGAGAAAGCGCTAAGGCCAGCTGTTGATGCACTATGTAGGTAGAAAGCCACATCGTCTGCAGCCTTTAATGTGCTATGCGTTTATCACAATGGTTAAAGGGCACACAGCTTTTGTAACTTCATCAGGTGGGATTTCATAACAGTTTAAAAGTTCATCTGCCTTTAAGCCATTGGCTGTGATCTGTGTCTCCCACACTCCAAGGTACTCTCTGTGCTTGTGCAACGCCAGCATTGCCTTGCCATAGTCTTCTTGCCTGCGCAATCTCATGGCCAGGCATGTTTTAGCAGATCACTAATGAACCTTGTGCTTTCACTTCCTCCTCTGAGATCCCCAGCGGAGATCTGACGAGTCCATCTGACTGTAAATGAGCTACCAAAAATACCCCAGAGAGAAGTTACTTCTGTTTTTTGTCGCTTCTGTTATATGGTCTCTTTAAAAGAATTCACTTCCATGTTTTGAGCTGTGGCACGTGCATTAAACATGGTGTTTTAGGGTAGGTTATTTAATGATTTGTCCTCTGAGATTGTTGAAAATGCATTATATAGTTAGGTGATCTGATTCTGAAACAGCAAACTTTAGGAATGTAGCATACATTTATACCAAAGATATTTCCCTCATCATCACGTTGCAAGTCTGTCTTGCTTTGATTTTTTTTCATGCAGTCATTCATTAATTAATTTAAAATGCCCATTTTTCTGTACAATGGAAAAGAGTTTCAAATAAAAAAAAATAAAATATTGTTAATTAGTAATATAAATTTAAGGTTGAGTTAAACCTTTGAACCTTAAGAATATTAGTGTGGTTTGTTAAAAAAACACGGGAAAAAGGCAACTTTGAGTAACTTTGTAAAAAAAATGCTCCACAAATTGCAAGAAATTTGGTAGATTTAGGAAATTTTGTTTTAAAAAAGCTGGTGAAAAATTTCTGGAAAAAACATATATTTCTAATTATCATAATTACATATTTAAGAATTCTGTTTCATTCTTGTTTGCCTTGTTTATTTTTTCCTTTCCTTTTTTATTAACTTTTTCAAACAATTTTTAGTTAATTTCCTTATACTTTTTTGTTGTTGTTGTACTTTTTTTAAAACAAATTTTGGGTCATCCTTTCTCTCATTGCCTGCCTCCCATATTTTCAAAAGAAATCAGACTACTTCTCTCAGGTTTCATGGGGTTAATTGTAAACTCAAACCTTTTAGATGAAGCTCGCTTGGTCTTTCTTTTTCAGTTTGTCAACCTCTCTCTCTCTCTCTCCAGATACCAGAGGAAGTACCCTTACAATCATGTGGCCCGGACACTGTGCCAGCCTCCGACCCGGGCACTCTCTGAGACTCAGTACTTCTTTGTGGACGTGTCCACTCTGTCCAGCCAGGGTACAAACTACCAGCTTAGGGTCAGCCGAGTTGAAAGCTTCACCCTGCAGTGAGTGATATCTGTAATAAATGCACAAACGTGTTGTACAGTCGTGGCATGAATTCTCTGCTTAATGCATTCTTCACCAGGCTGGGTTTTGGTGACTGGTATGTCTGACATGTTATCTCCATTTGGTTACAGAACAGACAAGAAATTCATCTTCACTGCGTCACCATCTCAACCTCAGGTATTACAGCTCGATGCCAAACCTTTGTGTGTCTGAAAGTACAGCGCTAAGTGCTGCTTTACGGCAAGGAAGTTTAGTCACAGAAATGTAGGTGGCAAAAAAACATTAGAGAAGCTGAGGAAAGTGTAAGCAAGAATGCAGGGAATTTAACATTATATGCAATTATTCTCTCCCCTTTTTGTTGGACAAGTTCTGCTTTTCAATACATAAAAAAGGGAACAAACTTTTGTTTCCATTTTTGCCTTTTGAAGCACATCTGAGGTACAGCCGAAGCTCAAACTCAACGCAGCGTGTCCACTTCCTCCCACCATGCAAAATCGCTGCCGTCTTGTGCCGGTGACATTTGGAGCAAGCCAAATAGAAATTGTATTGAGTTCCTGCCCATGCACTCGTCAGATCAATCATGAACTGCAATTTGATCACACAGATTGGCACACACAATCTTGTTGTCAGTCCCCCATTTTTTAACCAAAGTTATGAGAAAAATGAACTCTTGAACAAACACCAGTGGGATAAGAACTACCTAAAATGACAGAAACCATCTTCAAGACAAATTTTTTTGATGTGTACTTTGAGATTTTTAGTTCACCCATGTCCCATCCGCCAATATGGAGGGGGCGGGGTTTATGACATATAATGCAGCCAGCTGCCAGGGCGGATTGAGATGTTTGGCTTCAGTTTTGGGGTACTGTCATGTTGTCCAGCTTTATATAAACTCAGTGGATAAACCCAGTTATTCATCATGTCAGTCGTTGTCACCCATTATACTATGTTTATTCTCTTTTGTTTCATCGTGGAAAACGTTACACACCCTACCAGCACTGTGCTCGCCTGTAAAGAAAGACAGGAAACAGGCTGATAATGCACAAACCTGTCTTTTGTTATCCCATGCCCCAGAATGACTGCCCTCCTGAATCCTTGTCTTTCTTTCCCTTTTTTTCTCTCAGTACTTCAAATATGTCTTCCCGGATGGGGTGGACACTGTGATCGTCAAGGTCAACTCAGAAATGACCTTTCCGTGCTCCGTTATGTCCATTCAGGACATCCAGGTACACTTACTCCCCCTCTCTGTCCTTTCAAAGCAGACGGCTGCTGTCCTCAAGTGGCCCTGGCTGTAGTGGTCTGCGTGCAGTAACACCATCTGGCCACATGAGGGCATGATTGAATTATTTGTGACAGTGTCTGTGCAGTAAAAAGCAAACGTTGACTTTATGATGTTCTGAGAATATTAGACTGAGATTTTATACTTTATTTAGTTATTTTTTCTCATAGTTGACATTATGTATGCAATCCAGTTCATCTCTCATTCCCTCTTGTCTTAAGTCTTGTAATCTTTAATATTTTTCATTAATTTTTTAATTCTTTTTCTTGTCAGTGCCCTGTCTATGACCTTGACAACAATGTGGCCTTCATTGGGATGTACCAGACAATGACCAAAAAAGGCGCCATCACTGTGCAGGTAGTGCTTGACACATGAAATACCCAACATGTTGCACACCTTTGTGACAAAGCATACAGTGTAGACTCTCATGTTACTACCTATCATAACACCTGATGTCCCTTTCTGTCACTCAGAGAAAAGATTTCCCCAGCAACAGCTTCTATGTGGTGATTGTGGTAAAAACAGAGGATGAGGCATGCGGTGGCCCGCTGCGCTTCTACCCTCTCCGTCCTGATGAGCTGATCGACGCCGGCAACCGCAGCAAGGTCATTGATGTGATGGTCAGCCCTGCTATCAACTGTAAGTCTGTTGTAATGTTTGCAAAAATGAACTAATCAGACTGAGCAACAATCCATATGAATTCGTTGTACGCTATGGAGCTTGTTCCTAAGACTAAAAGGCTTTTTTAAAATGTCCACAGTAAAAAAAAAAAAGGTGTCATCAGGCTCAACATTGTGTCATTGCAGTTGAAGCTTCTTTGGGGCAGGTCAGGAAAATGTAGCATGCAACTTTGGGGAAAAAAGCATTTTTCCAGGAGCAACATTTTGATAAAACCCAGGGTTCTCAAAAGATGTAGAAAATTGCATATACAGTGTATCTGTCTTCACTCTCAACAGCGGAGGTGTATGTGAAGGGCATGCTGTTCTGTCTGGGCATCTTCCTCTCCTTCTACCTGCTCACCTTTCTCATGGCCTGTATTGAGAACAAGCGGTAAGATTTCACTTTTTTTTCTGCCCCCAAAATAACAGAGTTAGATACAGAATCCACTTCACGTTTACGGGTTTGTTTCACTGCTGAGATTACTTTGTGGTTATCCAAATACAGTAACTTCCCTTGTATCTCCCCAGTAGCCACCGACAGTCCTTATTACGGTAGAAAAGGGGCACAGAGACTATTTTGTTAAAGTGACAGTTCAGCCCAAACATCAACAATACATGTTTTCCTTTAACCTTTCGTGCTTTTTGTCAGTCTTATCTAGTCTTGTTTTGGCGGCAGTGGCTCAAATCGTCTACTGATTGGAAGGTCGGTAGTTTGATCCCCAGTCTTTCTCTTTCCTTTTTGTCATTATTGTAATGCAATTGTTACTTACAACATCTATTGCACGTCTGTCCGTCATGGAAGAAGGATCCCTCATCATCCTCTGCCGCTCTTCCTGAGGTTTCTTCCATTTTTTCGCCCCCGTTTCAGGGGTTATTTTGTGGGAGTTTTTCCTAATGCGTTGTGAGGGTCTAAGGGCAGAGGGATGTCGTATGCTATAAAGCCCTCTGAGGCAAAGGCACTACACCAGTTGCAAAGTGTTGGGGACATCAGCTGTATAGATGTCAGCCTTATCTCCAATATAATGGAACTAGAAAGCACTCAGCATGTGGTGCTCAAAGGCTCCAAAAATGCATTTGAAAAACTCAACATCAGTATCTCAAACCTTGTTGTGAACAGTTTCATGTAGGAGCTGTTTTCTTTCTACTGAACTACACCCACCAACCGAATCGCTGTGCAGAAGGAAGCGCACATCTACTTTGCTATCCGTAACATCGCCCAGCTGAGGAGGTCACCATCATTGTTTACATCTCGCTCAATCACATGAGCAGATGCACGTTTCTTTCTGCAGAGTGATTGGGTTGGTGGATGTAGTTTAGTCGAAAGAAAGTAGTTCCTCCATGACACTGCATTCATGAATTCAACATGAATTCTGAAAAGAGACACTGCGGTTGAGCTTGCAAATGTATTTTTCTTTGCCTTTAGAGCACCATATGCCGAGTGCCATCCAGTTTCATCATGTTTAAGAGAGGCAGACATCTCTATGGCTAATATCTCTAAAACTGCAGCGCACACCAAAACAATCTAGACGAAGAACAATCTAGAGCAAGAGGAAAAATATCTTTTTTTGAGTTTATGGTGAACTGTCCCTTTAACCTTTTGCAAGCTCACAATGTTCAAACTTTATTTTTTGATCCCAGTCCAGCCCCACAGTTTGGGTGTCCAAATGTAGAATTGTGCAGTTGCACTACAACAACAACAATAACACCGTACTGAATATAAATGATTTTAATTAGCATGTGTTCCTCTCTGTTTCCGCAGGATGAAGAAGAAAGAGGTGTTTCGGATTCCTGCTGACATGTCGCCTGCTGAGACAGGTAACCCAGCAACTAGCTATGATGGACCGGCCCATTAAGGGCTTGTTAGGGGGTGTGGGGCGCACCATTTCCTTTAAGTTGTGAACCTGCACTGTAAAATAGATGATGTAATATATTGCATATTCAATTTAAAACTACACCTAACAAGCAATTAAATGATTATTTAACTCTTAAGCTTTGAAATGTAGAATTTAACATATACGTGTGTACTGAATGTGTCTTTCACTCTCTCTCCCTCATGCTAATGTGTGGTTCAGCCTCTCTGCTTGGGAAGAACGGAGATGGTATAATGACACTGTTACTACTATGTTGCACTTACTGCCCTCTCTCACACCGTGTTGCTTGTCTGCAGAGGCTCTGCATGCATTCGTTCTCATACTGTAACTCCAGCTATATAAGTAGCAAACATATGAAGGACAGTCAAAAAATGTGATGGCACATTGCACTGTTTTAAGACTATAAGTCATGCTTTTATGGCTTGATTCATCAAGGCACAGATACATGTGACTCACCTGGTCACTTAGATACTGTTAACTACAACTACAAGCCATCACCTTGGTATTTTGTTCTGTCTTTTTCTCCTCACAGCTATACTGTTTTTTGACTGAAGAAACACAAAAGTTATTACAGATGAAATCAAAGTTGTGCCAGGACATGCTTCTGTAGATAATCATTAAGATAAACGTGTACTCTTCTGATGTGGTTCTTCAGCTCAAGACTGCCTCTCAGTGTGTGTCTGTGTCTTCTCGCTGCAGTGTATGCTGCCATGATTTAATTTGAAAACTGTGGGACACTTACAGTTTTCAAACAATTGGTTCTCACTGCAGCACTCACAGCTCGTCACAAGAAAGCAGCCTCTGCACCACTCTGCACTCACATCTTCACCCGTTCACCAAAACTGTCAACTAGGGTTGGGCGATATGGAGAAAATCAGTTATAAAGATATTTTAGACCACATACCTTGACGCTGATATTACGGTGATATTTTAGAGTTGACTATTTCTTTCACAAAATATTTACACAATAAGATTTAATTAATAATCATCAGTACTGAGGCTATAATGATTAAGCAGATAAAGGCTGGACAGCTGGAACTGTCACTTTACTGTAATGTGGCCTTTAAATATCTCATATCATGATATTAGTATATTATCAATATACTGTTAATTTCACAGTTTTTTTCAGGTATTTGAAGCCTGAAAAATGGATCTAAGCAAGTGTTGCTAGGGCAACACAATGTATTGTCTTTTTGTTCATTTGTTTTAGTTTTTTTGTTTTGCGTTTTTTAGATCGTCAATGCGATGTCAACTTGCATGATGAACACGCTGTAAAAGACTGCAATTTTGTACTCAGGGATTTTAGTTCAACAAAACGATTTGTTCATATTATCTGTTTGTTTATCGCAAGTGATATCATTATCACGATATTCAACAATGTCATCGCCATGGTTTCCTCATATCGTGCAGCCCTAGTTGTTGCCTCCCTCATTTCTCTCTGTTCACATACTAACAGTTCAGCTACCGTGGTGTTTAAGTTTGCAGTGATACGGTACTAATGTGTGTGTTTACAGTGGTTCTTGTCTGTGTACGTGGATTTTGTGAACCTGTTCTGACTTTGGAGTTTTCATTATGTGTGCGTGCTTGTCTCCACAGGCAAAACTCCAGCCTCACCTTATGAATATGGCTCCTTTGGTGAGTTTTGCACAGTTCTTGTTTTGCTTATGTCTTTATATGGAGATTTAATTAAATAACCTTTTTTTTCTATTCTTTTTTTTCTTTTTCCAGCTGACAACGGAAGCACGCTCAGCTCAGAAGCCATCACTGACAGCGCTACGTCAACTGACAACAACTATGGATACATGGGTATGGACAGTCATATTATTGGAAAAGCACATTTTCTTGTGGCTCACAGCTGTCACTCTGCAGTATGTCTTCACAGCCGGGCTTTCAGTCACTGTCCTGTGAGAAGCTCTGGACCCTCACTGCTTTTCTGTGTCTTCTCTGTTCATCAGGACAGGAGCCTTTCAAACGTCGCCCAATCCTCAATCACCTTCACCACGTAGCCATCCGCATTGGTGACACACTGCCGCGTAATTGGTTGAATCAGTTCAGGGCAACACCAAACCAATCAGCACTGTGGGAATCATACATCAATGAGACTTAGATGTTAATGCCAAAGAAAAGGCCCGATTCCTAATTGGATTCTGTTGAAATGAACCAATGTCGATAGTGCAAAGATCAAAGTGCCTAAAATCATTTTAGTATTTCTATTTAATATATTTAAAAATCAAAGAAAAAATTGTGGAAGGTGTGTTGTGCTTGAACACCTTTGTATCATAAAAAATCCTTTAAATCCAGACGTCCGTCTAACTGATCAACGTCCCCCAATGAATTAAAAGCCTCTTTTTCTTTTCTCATCTTTGACCTCCTACCCTCTACTCCCTCCATCAGAGCGAGCGTTGGACAGTGTGGGACGAAGCAGGCAGGAGTCTCTGAGCTCCGTGGAGGAGGACGACTACGACACCCTCGACGACATCGACTCAGACAAAAACATCGTCCGCACAAAGGTACGCCTTGCGTCTCTGTTTGGCAACAGTTGTAGCTGAAGGCATGTTTTCTAGCTTTATTTGTAAACGTGATATTCCAGGTACGCCTCAAGGGAACGTCTTTAAATATGGCACAAACTTCCACTCGGACTCAACAATGAACCATTCAGAAACTGGTGATTAAAGGTCACTATGACAATGCGTCAGTCTCATTCTCGTGAATGCCATAACTGAAGAAGGCCTTGAAGGAATTTCCTCAGATTTGTTACAAATGTCCACCAGGACTCAAGAAAAAAACTTATAATTTGTTGGTCAAAGGTCACTGTGACCTCACAAAACATGTGTTTGGTCACACCACCAGAGTTAATACACTAGTCAAAATTTCACACAAATGGCTAATAGGATAAAATTATTAGGTGATGACATTTTATATCCAGAAGGTATTATCTAAAAATAACTACAGTGTTCTGCAAAAATACTTTTCAGGACATTATTCAAAGCTACAACTCTGGAACACACAGGGAGACATTTGTTCACATACTGAATTGGTGACACTGATTGTTTCGATCATTTGTGTCGCTGGGTTGAAGATGTATGTGAAGCATCCACGTTTTAGAGTTTGCAGCTCCTCTGCTGCAACATCCATATTTGAAATGCAGCTTACTGTCTCGGCTACATATTGACAGAAATGAATTTTGCACATTTTACTTAAAGAAAGGTAATAATATCCTCTTCTAATTACAGAAATTTCTATGTGTGTCTGACCTGGCCCGCAAGGACAAGAGGATCCTCAGCAAGAAATACCAAATCTACTTCTGGTGAGGACACTGAGAAAATCAAAAAGCACTAAAGAGTAAAAGACTCATTCATCATCATGGTTATGAATGAGTCTAATGATTGTCTACTCAACAGGAACATTTCCACCATTGCTGTGTTCTACGCGCTGCCAGTCGTCCAGCTGGTCATCACCTACCAGACGGTACGCTGATGAGACATAAACCGTGTTTAGACTTGTCAAAAAAGATGGCTGTTAAACTGACTTTCTGTCCTCCAGGTGGTCAATGTCACAGGAAACCAGGACATCTGCTTCTACAACTTCCTGTGTGCCCATCCTCTGGGAGCTCTGAGGTGCGCGGTTAGCATCTGTCACGTGTCTGAATGTATTATTAAGACCTCGGTGTAGCAGGAAGGTGACGTACCTGCGTTTAAAGTACTGTCCTGAACTGCTCTCAACTGTTTGTCATACACAGCGCGTTCAACAACATCCTCAGTAACCTTGGTTACGTGCTGCTGGGACTCCTCTTCTTACTTATCGTCCTCAAAAGAGATATCGTCCACAATCGAGCCCTGGTCCGCAATGATCTCAACGCACTGGTACGGCACATGCACACAGACACGTGTAATAATAATACATTTATTTATACAGCACCTTTAAAAACAGAGTATAAAAAGTGCTTTGACAAACGAAGCAAAGCAGAAATGGGACACGTGGACGGAACAGCCCTACTGAACACAAGCGAGAAGACACGGCGAGAAGGCCACCTTAAAATTAAAACCAGAGGACAAATAATGCAAGATGCAGGACACATCATGTTGATATAAAATAATACAAAGAAATAGACCAAAACAAGAACAACAGAAACATTAAAAGCAATCAAACAAGAAATAAAAGGAATTCAATTTGATAAGTAAAGATGGTTTTCAGCTCTATTTAGGGTGAAGGATGAAGGTTAGTGATTGAAAGCATCTTGATAAATCACTCCCTCAGGTGGATTATTGCTTGAATAAATCAGGAAGTTCTGAAGAGAGGATACGGAGGGGAGGCTGCATATCCACAGACATATAGTACATTCGGAATAAAGAATCAAATGTCCTTTATTGAACCTCATTATTCGGTTATCGGCTCAGTGTTCCTCTCTCCCACCCTGCAGGAATGTGGCATCCCAAAGCACTTTGGTCTCTATTATGCCATGGGAACTGCTCTGATGATGGAGGGCTTGCTCAGTGCCTGCTACCACGTCTGTCCAAACTACACCAACTTCCAGTTCGGTAAGACGGGCTCGGGCCCTATCCCACACCCGCTGCAGCGCAGCCGTCATCGCTGGTTTCAGACCGACACAGTTGTCGTTTTCACAGCCAGTGCTCATTTTGTGTCAGTTTCCTGAACTTTTTGTGCAGATATATTTTGTAACCAGTTCACTCTGTTGTGGTACGCAGAGCGCCCTCTGGTGATAAAATGAATGAAATTTTGAAAAGGTGCTTATCAAATTGGGAATGAAATTCCGTGTGACGGAGCTGAGGTTAACACCAGAATTTCCCTCCTGTGTTGTTTTAGATGATAAAAGTTGTGTCTGTTGTAATGCGTCTATCATCCTCTGCAGACACCTCCTTCATGTACATGATTGCTGGACTTTGTATGTTGAAGCTGTATCAAAAGAGACACCCAGACATCAACGCGAGCGCTTACACTGCCTACGCCTGCCTGGCCGCGGTCATCTTCTTCTCTGTGCTGGGAGTGGTAAGTAAACACGCACACACGCACGCACGCAGACGGCAAAGTAGACCATTGACCGTTGACATTTCTCAGTGTTTGTGGCGGTTTGTTTGCAGGTGTTTGGGAAAGGAAACACAGCCTTCTGGATCGTTTTCTCCGTGATCCACATCCTGGCCACTCTGCTCCTCAGCACACAGCTCTACTACATGGGTCGCTGGAGGCTGGGTAAGATCACAGCCAGAGACATTAACTCTTTAGCCCCTGGAATCATGATGGTTTATCGTTATATTGGTGGTTAATTTGATTTATTGTTTTACTTTCTGTTGTATTCATTAAAATGCACGCTTTTTGTTTTTAGCTCTGTTATCATCACATTTTGGAAAAACACCACTCATCTGATATTTGGATTCAGATTAAATTGCTGGAGCTGAATCAACTGTGAAAAAAGCCACATCCACACATTCAAATACCCCAAAAATATCATGTTTGTGCTTCGTAGTTTTCATCGTCTCTTACTTTGTCCCCTTTCTGGTTTGTGACCTCCTCAATAATCAGCAGCATCAAATCCACGGAGCATGATTTTTGCACGGATTTTAATGTGTGGATGTGCTTTTTTTTCACTAGTTCTGTTACTATAAAATGTACAATGACAGACAAGCAGTTATCGAGCTCAGGGTCCCTCCAACAGTGCTCATTAAATATGCAGAAAGAAAAGAAAATCACACAAGTAAAAAAAAAAACAATGAGAATCTAAGAAGTGAAAGCTGAAATGTAGGAATGAAATCTAACATGTTTGACTGCAACTAATGTTTGTCTGTTAATTACATCAGACTCTGGGATCCTGCGCAGGATGGTGTACATCGTATACACAGATTGCATCAGACAGTGCAGCGGACCGATGTACATTGTGAGTAATAACAGAGGCAGTTTGTGCTGTTTGGGCGTAAAGTAACAGAATTTTTGGCTGAATTTGCAAGGAATCATAGTATTGAAGAGTTTATTTAGTTTATACAGAGAAACTGGATTTATGATTAGGGCTTGAGGTGTATTTATGATTTTGTAGAATTAATATTCTTCTATATGAATGATCAATATCAAAGTCCTCTTGAACAATGGATGGTAGTGTGCAAGAATCATCTTTTCCTCTCTCTCTGACAGGACCGTATGGTTCTGCTCGTAATGGGGAACATCGTTAACTGGTCTCTGTGAGTAAACTCAGTGTGTCTCTTCTTTAGTTTAATGCTAAGCAGTCTATAAACGTTGAAATTGACAGTGCAGGACTAAGTGATGGCATCAGCTTTGTGTCCTCCTGGTGCTTCCGTCTGTAGAGCTGCCTACGGCCTCATAGAGAGACCTAACGACTTTGCCTCCTACCTGCTGGCCATCGCCATCTGCAACCTGCTGCTCTACTTTGCCTTTTACATCATTATGAAGGTGTGTGTTTGCATCTATCCATGTTTTTAAGAAGCATTTTGATTTTTTAAATAGAAAAAAAGAGCAGAAATGTTCTGAAGCTCTTTTGTGTGTTTCAGTTGCGGAGCGGCGAGAGAATCCAGTGTCTGGCGTTGGTGTGTATTCTGTTCACGGCTGTGGTGTGGGGCTTTGCACTATATTTCTTCTTCCAGGGTCTCAGCACCTGGCAGGTCAGTAACTCTCTCTCACACACACACACACACACACACACACACACACACACACACACACACACAGACGGGTCACATATTGACTCTGTATTTCTCATTCTACTTATTCCTGTTGAAAGTGGCATTATTTGACAGAGTGTGTTTCTTTCTCTCGACACAGAAAACTCCAGCAGAGTCCCGCGAGCACAACAGGGACTGTATTCTGCTTTCATTCTTTGACGACCACGACATTTGGCATTTCCTCTCCTCCATCGCCATGTTTGGATCCTTCCTGGTATGATCATGTTAATTGTGTGTTTATGTGTGTGTGTGTGTATGTTCTGAGTGTAGAATTTGCTAAACACACTCGCAGTACAGTAATTACTTGATAAGACTAGCTGTCATGTTTTCAGGTTGTCTGTTCTCTGTCCCACTCTCGTGAACACGAAACCTCAAGTACGCCTTGAGCAAATTAATTGAAATTTGGCACAAATGCCCACCTGGACTCAACAATGAACTGATTAGATTTGGTGGTAATAGGTCAAAGGTCATTGTGACCTTCTCTGTCTTATTCTTATGAACACGATATCTCAAGAAAGTTTGGAGGGATTTTTTTTTAGAATTTGGCATGAACATCCACTTTGAGTCAAGGATGAACTGATGGTCAAAGGTCCGAGGTCAACTTCACCGTGAATAGCGGCTTCAGTTCCACGTCGGAAAAGATTCAACTGACAAACCGTAATTTGACCTCACGAACACAAGTATTTGCTGGTTTGCTGCTGTCTCTGATTAGTAAGTTTGTGTTATTGTTTGAATTAATTTGGCGTCCGCAGCTGAAGGCTAGATCTGTGAATGAGCTTAGGGGGTAAAGGGACGGCATCTCAGCAACATCACCACTTTTCCCAAGTGGCTTAGTGGAGTTTTCATGAAGAACGCGGGAAAAAACACACAAATGGAACTTTCCTTTAAATATATTGTTGCAGTGGGAACAGGAAGCTGTCTGTGCACTGACCCCTCACCTCTTTTGTTCCCTCGCAGGTCCTCCTGACCATGGATGACGACCTCGACACCGTCCAGAGAGACAAGATCTTTGTCTTCTAGATGCGTAGGATCTTCTGCAATGAGCTCAGCTCTTCCTCTCTGCCTTATCGCCCTCATCTCTCTCCCTTTCGCGTCTCCTTTGTGTTGTGAATGAAGCACAGCCAGTAGCCTGTTTTTCCCCCGGCTGTACAGCGGGCACCACTCTGCCCTTCACAGCCAATCAGCCAGTCTGGGAAGGGCAGTAGCCCCTCCCTCCACCTGTACGGACACAAACGTGCCAATGAAGAGCCTGGATTTGACGTCCAGTGATGCTGAAGTGTTTTGTCCTCTTGCTGCCATCATCAATATAACTGTTGTAATCAATGTTTACGTACTGCTGACGATGAAGATAACAATGTATGCATCGCTAAAAGAAACTATCCAAATTAACTTATTTTATACTGTCCGCATTACATTTGACCTACAATGCATTTTGAAATTACTGTTTGTATGCTGTTTATATGCTGGTTGTGTGTGTGTGTTTGTACAGGTGTGTGTGTGTGTGTTTACAAACACTAATGTGAGAACATGAATCCCGTCCAGTCTGTCAGTGGCCTTTAATGTTCTAATCATGTTAGTCACATACTGTGCTCTGATTGGTCAGATCCTCAAGCTAGCCGTCCTTCTCATTGGAGAACATTAATAAAAAAATAATGATGATGATTGTATTTACTTCTCGACTGCCCTCAAGTCTGAATGCTAAGGTATCTTTTTGCACTGTAATGTATGAAGAAAATGATTTTAATGTCAAATGAGCGGTTACTGAATAAATATCTCATTTTCAGATACTTTTGTTCTGTGCATGCTGTGGCGGTGACTGATCTTTAAACCTGACGTCCCGTAATCCACCATCATCTTGATAACTGGAAATCTCAGAGTGTGACGCACATGAGGCTGTTTGTGTGAACATAATGTCATGCAATTATCAGGGTGTGGATATCTGTATCTACACAGACTCACACAAACAATGGACCACACGTACAACAGGGTCACTGCACAAAATAAAATATAAAATTCTATTTATTAAAAATACATCATAGAAAAATACAGTATTTATTTACACAAATATATACTGTATACACAAAATACACTTTGTCTCTCTTCCTGTACATGTATTAAATGGATAGTTCAGTTCAGTGGGGCTGTACAGCGTACTTATCCAAAGTCAGTGTATTACATACAATACATGTCAGTCGGCACAACCCCGTTTTTGGAGAAGCAGGCTGGAGTGCGACATGGCAGCTAAGAAATATATTACTGTGGATGGGTCAGCAACAAAACATTTTAGCCTCCTAAAAGTTCCACCTAAAAAAATCATTCTCAGTTAAGGTTAGTGCTTTATTAGGAGTATTTTTACTGCTTTTCCTTAATGTCAGACAGCGATTTCCAAAAATGAAGCCGTTATATCGCTCCATAAAGAAAAACAGGGATTTAACATTGTGGAACACAGGAGCTGCTGGTCTACCACTGTTTGTAAGTGTTATTGTGTGACTTTGACAAAAGGGGTTCGTTAAGATTCTCCAAAGTCGCACAATGACACAAACTAACTAGCTGGTTGAGTCAGCGGAAGACCAGCAGCCTCTGTGATCAGCGAGATCATAAAATGTTGTTTTTCTCAATGGAGTCTGGTGGCTTTGACAAGAGCAGAGACGAGGAACTGAAGCCGTTTACAGCTTTGCTGTCTGATGGAAGGTAAAGCCGTGAAAATACTGTTAATATAGTGCACATTTAAACAGATTTTTTGGGGGGAGCTTAAATTTGTTTTGCTGCACCCTTTGTTAACTACCCTAAGACACTGACTCCTACAACCCCACTTCAAAAAATCTTAAGCATCCCTTTAAAGTTTCTACTAATCAGTATGTCACTGCTACTGCTGCGGAATAAATAATGAATAAAAAAAAAAGTGGATAGGCTTCACCTTCACATAAACAATGATTTTGGTGTTTGACAGGCTTAAACGACAAAAACAGAGGAAATCGTTTAACAACAGTTATGCACACAAGACACTTACAAAACCAGAGTCATAAATACAAATGTCATGAAATGAAACTTGACCTCTGAGCACCTGCAAAGCACTTCTTTCTTTTAGTGTTTCTTGTGTCCCGGCTGCAGCAGCATGTGAATTCAGATGACGTCTGGGACGTTTTCAGTAAAGCAGGTAAGTACAGTACATAAACCTTCAGATGCTTCTCTGTGATTGTCTTGACTTTCCCATCTGACATCAAAATAAATGTAAGCATTTTTAAAAAAAGTTTTTGGCCCGAATCTGGCATGGAGCTGTAATCTGTAGACGTGATGTCTGTTGTTGCTCATGGCCATATCTAATGTTGGAGGATTAAAGTCCTCAGCCCTCTGTGACACGTTTGCTCCCTGAACTGCTGCGTCCTCTTATCACCTCTTATCTTAGCAGAGGAGGCCGGACTTTCCCTGAAAGCCTCTGCACTGAAAGTTTGCAAAAGTAATGGGTCAAAGAGGACATGGGACGCATACACGAGGCCTCCGTGTGTAACTGTCACAATGCTGACGTGTCACAGCCATGACTGCTCCAAAATCCTCAGCAGCAGGCACAGTGCAACAGGACTGAGGTGTGTCATGTCCTTAGTAATGATAGACTCTGATCTGGTTGTTATCGTCCAGGCCCAGCTGCACCAGGCCGCTCTTGGCTGAAGGGGCCCGATAGCGAGTGAACAGAGGTCTGGAAGGCAGGAGTTAGGGACAACGACATAACTGCGTTCATAAAATAGTCTGACAAGTAATGGTGTGCTTTGGAAAAACACTGCTCCCCAGGTATTTTGACTCAAGTGCTGGAGCTGAATCATTATCAACATTGAAAAAAAACCACATCCACACACTCATATCCAGGCAAAATTAAGGTTTACTGTTTACTATGCAGGCTTTCAGCCAGAGACCTTCGTCAAGGCAGGTGACAACCAGAATCAGCAGCACACGGAGCTGCGAGAACATCACTTGATTAGCTTTGATGAAGAACACTTGTGTCACTGAGTCTTAAGTAGTAGGGAAATTCACATTTGTGCGTCTTAAGGAACTTTTATGTTTGTTAAATTGGGCATTTTCTACCATAAAAAAACAGATGAATTCCATTTTTTGTCTTGCATGTGATAACTATCCTCACTGATTTTTTTTGTCCTGACCTAGGATGTCTAAATTCATTGGTTTTCCAGGTGTTGTGGCAGAGGACACAGTTATCACATGGATGGTTTTATTGTCTAAGAAGAGCCAGGAAAGTCTGTTTGGTAGTGGGCAATATCTTGGCCCAAAAAATAGAGGGAGAGGTAAGTTGATGCCTACACGTTTTAACATGCAGTCTTCATCAGGGCATGTAAAAACAAGTGGCAGCTCACATATATACAAGTCTGATGTCAGGTGCCAGCCAATCAGAGGAGCACTAGATAACTGTCACAGGTGCAATCAATAAAGCTAGTGCTCCTCTGTTTGGCTGGCACCCGAAATCAGCCTCATATATATGTGAGCTGCCACTTTTTACATGCCCTGATGAAGACTGTATGTTGAAATGTATAGGCATCACAGCGTGCCTTGGAATTTTGTGGTTTTGACTTATTTGCAAAACGACAAATCTAACCTCTCCTTCTTTTTTTGGCCATTATAATGCCCACTCCAAAACAGACTCTCTGGCTCCCCTTAGACAAGGAAATTATCCTTGTGGTAACTATGAGCCTTACCACAAAGATAGTGCATGAATGTTCTTACATGAATACATTTTAATAGATTTTATATGTTAGGCTGATGTCTACATAGCATCTATTTATCTTGTTATTTATTGGACTGTAAATATGGTCACTTTTGTAAATATGTCGTGCTTGGTGTTTGACTGTCTCTGTAGTTAAACTGTGTTCATTCTGTAGTCACTTTCCCAAAGACTACAATCCCCTTGATGTCTTGCTACTCAAGACACAGTGATTGACACAAGTGTTCTGGATTAAGGCTAATCAAGTGATATCCTCTCAAAAATAATTTAAAAAACTGATGTCTTCTGCAGATTCCACTTGTCAACTGTTACACCTTGAAGAAAGTCTCTGACCAAAAGCTTGCATTGTGAATATGATTTTTACTCAGATTTGAGTGTGTGGATGCACTTTTTTTTTTACAATGTATAGAAGTCTTTAATAAAATAAAATAAAATAAAATAAAGGAGAGATTCTCCATCCAGTGACTGAGTGACAAATGTACACAGTATACTAACTGCATATTTTCATTCCACGGTATACCTTGAAACTGGTATATCGCTGCAACCCTACAACATGAAAAGGCAACTGGACATATTTAGAGCAACTGTTTGAATTGTCTATTCAGGGCTACTGTAGAGAAACATAACACACAAGTCTTATATTCAGGTGATTAAAACAAATGGAAACATAGTTATGAATATTATATTCCATTTCTGCCAAAAGACACCCCTAAATCCTACACACTAGACCTTTATATCAATATTAATTTGAATGCATCAATGATTCAATAACATAATAATATCACATATATTCTCGTGACATTGGTAAATCTACATAATGTGTACTTTTACTTTATGTACTTTAAGTATAATTGAATGCCTCTACTTTCAGGCTTAAGCACATTTTTTTAATGCCGGACTTTTACAAGTAACTGAGTATTTCTACACTGTGATACTTTTACTTTTACTAAGGTAAATAAGATCTAAGTACTTCTTCCACCACTGCAATAATGTGTTTTAGTAAAAGGTCAAATAAGTCAAAGACGAGTCAAAATACATCAAAAAACACTTTAAGTTAAATAATCAAAATAAAGTGTAAAAAGAGGCTTTCTACTTTTCTAGCTATATAGCAACACACTTCCTTGAATTGCTCAAATGGTGTTAAAAACACACACAAACACGCACAATCCCTGGCCCAGTCACAGCTCTGGGCACACGTGAACATTGCTCAAGGATGATTTGATTAAACGTGCTTATACGAAAACATGAAACTGAGAGAGCAGAAAAATAGCAGATGGATTCAACCCAACACTGATATATATGTGTGTTAGTGTGTGTGGATGTGCGACAGAAGGATACATGCTGGTGTCTTTCTTGCGCATCTCTAGCCACCTCTTGTTGCCATCAATCAGCCCCTGCAGCCGCTGGCCGTCTATCTCCACTGACTTCTGCATGGACCTTAAGCTACGACCATGTTCACTGAAATACGCACAAACACACACACACACACACACACACACACACACACACACACACACACACACACACACACACACACACACACACGTGCGAGTATATTAAGACAACAAGGATGTGTGTTTGTAATCGACAATAACACTTTCATTAAAGGTGTGTTGTAGGTTACCTGGCAGGAATGTATGATGAGTATGCAGAGGTCGTCCCCATGGTGCTGGAGGCGATTGGGTCCATAGCTGCTCCTGGAGAACAGGACAACAGTTCAACAACAATGATTGCAACTCATAAAACCTCCTTATAGCATAATATCCCATTACTGGTGCTTCACTCAGTCTGTTGGCGTACTGGGAAAAATCTGGTTCCATCGGCTGTTGATGAGGTCCTCAGAGGCCCTCAGCTCACTGCTGATGGGGGTGCTGAAGAGAGGGGTGGCTGCGGAGGTGCCTTGGGGCGCCCAGTTCCAGGATGGCTCAGAGAGCCTCACTGGTGGGGCTGAGGGGCTGGGGCCCAGGGTGTGCATCTGCGGCATGACTGGGGCAGAGGTGGCGGAGGTTGGAGCCGGGGTGGAGTGAGGTTGAGACAGAGGCAGAGGGAAGGCTGTGTAGGGTGTAGTGCTCTGTCTCTGAGCCAGTGAACCCAACGCACTCAGCACAGTGTTGAGCTGGCCTGAGATCTGCTGCAGTGACTCTGCTAACTCCTGGACTTTGTCCGGCACTGTGGGATGACGTCCTGACGGGAGAGTGAGTGAGAAACAGAGAGAAAGAGAGGAATTCACCTTAAGTGTATCTGGGAAAATGATCTCATTTATCTATTCATTTCAAACATGTAAAAGAAAATAGAGAAATGATTATACAAACATGCAGAGGGACAAAAATAATATTTTCGGTGAAAACATAATGCAAAAGAAATGGTCAAACACACGATGACTTGGTTAATGTATTCGTAATTAACTGCTTCCTTATTCATTTAAACCTAATCACTAAGTAACTAAACATATATGCACACACTCACATACTCAAAATACGTTATCAACAATTTTACATTATTATTTACAGAAAGAAACGAAAAAAAGAGGAAGATAAACTAGGATTTTTTTTCCTAGTTTATCTTCCTATCTTATGATACGAGGGGAACAGTAATAACAGCAAAGAATAGGACAGTTTTTTCGTAAAACCATGAATATGTGTTACCTGTCACATCTGGTTGGTCCACAGTGCTGCTGAGGTCGGATTCAGTCACATCAAAGGTCACCTTTCTCTCTCCTGCCAGACGAGACATATCGCCAAACAGCGGCTAAACAGAGAGAGCAAAAAGTCAAACCGCAGCTCTGAACAGCTATGATACGGCTGTTTGTACAGTATTCCCTGCCTAAAGGTAACTTGGGTATTTTTCAACCTGCAACATATTTACCTATGGTTTCATGTTCAAATGACTAATGGGAACAACATTTTTTAAAAATTGGTCCAGTATTGAGTACGATGGCTGTAGCCGGCAGCAGCTAGTTTGGTTTAGTATCACGTTGGTAACCAGAATTAAGTAACACTTTGAGTAAGGGTAGATAGGATGTTTCGTGCACACCTCCTCAACTATCGAGCTCTCCAGCTGCTGGAGTTGCTCCTCTTTCCTTCGCAGGAGAGTGTTTCCTCTCTGAACCGTCCGCTGCAGCTCCACCACATTTCTCACCTCCTGACAGAAGAAGAGAAAGTAACCAGCATTTAACACTTGACTTAGATAAACTCCTCTCAGTTATTATTCCACAGGAGGTGGGTCGCACTCTTCACTACCTGCTGGAGGTTTCTAATCATCTCTTCAGTCACTCCTCCTTCCTGATTAGGATCCTGGGAGGAGCTGGTCTGCGCCGCCTGTAGAGCTGCCTGTCTCTCCATCAGCCGGCTGCTTTCTCTCTCCAGAAAGAGTTTGGTTTTTTGGATGGATGCACCATGTGAGGAGATGTAGCGTCGGAACCTGGACTCAAGCAGGGGTTGAGGGGGGAGGTTAAATTCAAACTTGTTATCAACTGTCTGTAAATTAAAATTAAACAAATCCTAAGGCATCCCCCAGGGTTCAGACCTTGGTCCTCTCTTATTTAATCTCAAAATGATCCCCCTTGGTAATGTAGTCTGTCATCATGGTTTCCACTTGAATTTCTATACCAGTGAAGTAAAACTCTACCTCTTCACAAAATCCACTGTCACTGCAACTAACTCCTCCATGACCAACTACTTTGCTGTTATAAATACACGAATAAAAGCAAACATCCTTAAACAAAACTGGGGAACATCTGATATGATTAACATTGTTCCCAAAATTGACAGCTACACTGTGTTATTCAACCACACATCCAGAAGCTTATATATGACAACAACCTTTCTTTTGTACATTATGCAAGTCTCATTACCAAAATTCCCTTTTCAGCTTGAAAATCCATGCTCATCTCTGCCTGTTCTTCTACTTTTGCTGCTGCCGAAACTTTGATCCATAGATCCATACTTTTATCACATCCAGACTCCTCTATTGCAAAAGCATTCTTTATGGTAAATCATCCAGCCCCCTTAACCTCCTCTTATCCACCCTTCCCTACAATAGACTGGTATTTGTCTTTTTTAGGAGGGATAGGGGATATTTAGGGGGAGATAGCAGGTCAACACACAGAAGTGGTATACATCAGCTGAAAGACATGCACTGCATGTCAAGTATTCCTAGTCCTAAATAAGTATTAAACATTGTGTTTTTGTTAGGCGCCGATTCAAACTGTGAAAGTCTGGAGTGTATATGATGGAGGTTTAAGATGGTCATTCCCATGCTCAGTCATGGGTTGATGGGTTACCTGTCATAAGTTGTTGCAGCAGTTTTTGGGTTGATACCATTATTACACAAATTTGTTGCTAAATTAAAGTATTTTTTCCACTAGAGAACTGATAAAAATGGTCCATAATCCCTTAAAAATACCACATTAAGACACAAAGACCTTGAGGAACACCACAGAAAAACCCACAATGTGATTTGGTATAACAAAACTTTTGACATTTGGAGATTCTGTAAGAATTGCATATTTCTGCATTTGAATGGAGAGCTCTTCCATTTTGGAAACTGTTGAGAAATCCCCTTACTAACATAATATATATCTATAAAAACCAAACATCCTCTGAATGCTCAGGATCTTTAATTTGTGACTCTGAAGTTTTATGAGGTTGTGATTATCTTAGAGGTCACAATAGGACATTTCGCACAGTAATGTCTGTTTAAAAGAAATAATTACAATTAAATGTCTACCACTTTCACTCATGAATACAGCTGGAATCCTTGAGTCTCAGCTTTCGATTCATACCTAATTTATGTAATGCCAAGACAGCTATGCAGTAGTACTCAAATACAGTAGGCAAAAACTGCATGGTTTTGACCTCAAACTGTATGGGACTAGCATAAAGTGGGCATGTCTATAAGGAAGTGACTTTTGGGTCTCCGTAAAACCAATTTCTATCTAGATATCTGTAAAATCAGCCAAATCATGTTAGTTGCACATTATTGAACTCCTTTACAAATTGCCCCTGTGGGACAAATAAAGTGTCTTTGAATTTAATATGAATTGAATTGACAGTCTAAAATATGTTTTGTGCCAAAGGATTTCTTAGGTCTTCTGGTTTCATACGATACCATCATTGACTAGCTGTAAAACTCAGTCCGCAACAGCCTAAAGACAGTAATAATGCTGCACACCTGCTCACTCACTCTTATTTCCCTGACCACATCACCTGTCCCACAGTGGATTCAATACAGACTCTTTCTTTACACTAGCAAAGCCCTCAATCAGCCCTCCTAATGCACCACCCTTCTCCACCACCACACTCCCTCCTGCAGCCTCCCCAACATCCAAGACTAAACGCCATACCTTGACAGAGCCTTCTCCGTGTCAACCCCTTCCCTCTGGAACTCTCTAATAAACAATTCTGTCACAGCATTAATCTTGCTATAAACAAGACGTTACTCAAAACTCATCCTTTAAATACATTTGTACCCTACAAATGCAAAATAGCAAATGCAATCACAAATTTATTCTATGTTTTTTGTTTCTCTCTCCTTACTCGTCCATGCTGCTGTGGCTGTCGGGCACAGGGGAGTGTGGCGGGTCTTCCAAGTCTTCTACGTGTAGCGGTGAGTCTCTTCTGTCACTAGAGGGCGCTGTCACCTCTGCCTTCGTTTTATCCTCTTTGGCTTCTGGTATAGGGGAGGCGTTCACTCGATCATCATGTTCCAGCTCACTGATTGGACAATATAAGAAATTTCTTTAAGAATGCAAACAACTTTGCAGAGGAACACTGAAATTCATTGCATTCTCCAATAAAGAAATACATAAGTTGAAACAGAAGGATGTGTGGATGTTCTTTGTAGGAAACTATACCTGACTCTGCGGCTGAGACGGTCGCATCTCTCCTGCAGCAGCACCACCTTGCTCTCCAGTCGCTCCTTGCTCTCCTTGGCCCTCCTGCTGTCTTCTCTGGCTTTGTCTCTCTCCTCCCTAAGCCTTCCCCCCTCCTCCTTGGCCTGACTTCTCTCCTCCCTGGCTCTCTGGATGAGTTCTCTGGCTTGATGTTTCTCCTCTCTCATCCTCTCCAGCTCCTCCTTCAGCTGGTCTCTCTCCTGGAGGAGTCGGGGTAAGGCCTGGACACACACATGGGTGTGGAAAAAGGTGGTTGATACACGGACATGTTGGGGAATACAAGAACTTTAAGGCGTAACTGACAAAGACTGCATCCTAAATTTTCTTTTAGCTGTTTTTGGGCCAATTGAGGGCTTTATATGTAAGGAGAAGGATCGGTGCAGAGCAGCTAAAAGTAGACAAATGTGCTCTCTCCTCTTGGTTCTGGTTAACAGCCGAGCTGCAGAGTTTTGGATCAGCTGAAGTTTCTCAGTGGATTTTTTTCGGTACACCAGTAAAAAGTTCATTACGTTACCTCTATCTGTCTGTCCACTTCCTCCTCTTCCTCCCCAAGCTTTTTTCTCCTTCTTTTTAGATCTGCTGCCTGATAGAAGACAGAAACCATTAGTCCACGTGGTTTAGGTCAGTGTACCAGTGATTAATAGTACATAGAGTATAAGAAAAGACGACCTTGGTTTGCAGCATGGCCTCGTGGCTCTTCAGCTCTTTGGCTCTCAGCTCTATCTGATTTCCCAGATCCTCCAGTTCTGACTCCTAATAGAAGAAACAGAAATATTTAGTATATCATCATAAAAAGTGTTAATCATTTTAGAAAAGGCTTCCCTTTACTTAAGGGATTTTAGTCCATATGCTGGAGATACGGTTAACATTGCAGTGTAAGCAATCGTTTTTTTTTTCTTGTAAATGTGTCCCCTCTCTAAATTCAGAGGTTTTTGCAGGTCCTCGAACGCAGCACAGGCAGAGCTTTCCATGAGTTCTTTTTTTTCCTCAGCAGCAATTTGTAACTTTGTGGGAACGATGACTGATCCACTCAGAGCTGGTGGATGAAACAAATAGCTGCAAGGAGTCAATGAAAACTTTTAGACTCAGCAGAATCAATTTTTATTTCAATAATTTCCCTTTCAGCGTGCATGACATTCTGCTGCTCCATCTGTGCCCAGAGTATGCTCTGTGCTCCAAGAGTGTGATACAATGATTAAGTGAATAGTATATATGTTTGAACAGCCCAGCTCCAAAAAAAAAATCTATTTGTGTTTGCATAAATGAATGTGTGTAAAAGCATTCATTTAAAATCTAACAAACAGTGAAACCAGGTGAAAAGGAAGACCAGCTATATGAGCTATTTGTTACAGTCCTCAAAAAGCAATGTAATGTCACCACAAGCGCAGAACTGCACCATTAGTAAATGTGTGTGTCTGGTGTCACCTTGCGCGAGTGTGTCAGCTGTGTCTTCTGAATCTGTGTGTTGAGCTGCAAACGCAGTTTCTCCAGTTGGACGGCATGCGAGGCCTGGAGATGCTCTCTTTCCTCATGCAGAGTAGAAAGTAAGCGTGCCCTCTGCGCAGTCTCCTATGACACACACACACACACACACACACACACACACACACACACACACACACACACACACACACACACACAATTTTGTAAATGTCATAAAGAAAAACAAAGTTTAGATCTTTCTTGCATCCTGCTGGAAATATAATAATGGAAAACAAATTTTAACATATTCGGCTGTTCCCACTAATGCAAGTACAGGGTGGGAGCATGTAGGTAAATGTTAAATGTAAATATTACTTGACACACTGACTAATCAAAACTAAACACACTAACCTCATCCAGGTATTTCTCTCTGATGCTGTTCATCTCTCTCCGGTGGTCCTCCCTCAGCTGCTCCAGCTTCCTCTCATGATCACGCTGCACTTCCTCCCGCACTTCCTGAAGAACATCAGCCAGCTGAGAGCGGAAACAGTGAAAGTCAGTTTACAACAAGTAAAATTATATATATATATATACATATATATATAATATAATCCATATTATAAAATCTAATTGAAGAAAAGAAATACACATGATGATGATGATGCAACTCTGTACACAATCTGTGGCTTTGTGTGTGTCCTCTAACCTCTCGGTGGTACTCTGCCAGTTGCTGTTCGGGTCGTGGACTCATGAGGTCCCTCCTACGCTCTGTGAATTTAACCTTTACACAAACAAGACAGTGCAAACACAGAGAGAGACACATATGAACAAATCATTACTCTGTGTCACTCAAAACATGTGGGTAAAACACTTGATAGCGCCATCATTACCAAGAATTCTTGTTGTCTGTGGACAACAACTGACAGGAAATAACCTAAAATGGAACTGTATTTAAGAGATGGACCGAAGCGTGATTCACTAAAATTTGTGTAAAATTACATGAAGCCACATGCGTAGCTGGCCTCAGGCTGTGTTTTACATATGAAAAGTGGGTTCCAGGCCAATAAGATAAAAAAGATCAATAAATGAAATACACACATAGTTTCTAGTTTATTTACTATATAAATATAGAAATATAGCCTATAAATACTGCACACTGAGTGGTAAAATAGCACAGGAATGTTACACAGTATGTGTATATATACATATATGTATATGGGTGCTGGAGGCAAAGACAGCAGCAGCATCACATCATGTTATGCTTTCTTATTAAAAAGTCTGACTGCTGTTGGAATGAAGGATCTTCAGCAGCAATCTGTTTTTGCACTGTGGGTGTTTCAGTTTGTTATTGAAAAAGCTGAATAAGCCCCCCACAGTCTTTAAAGGGGGTGAGAGGTGTTGTCAATGACTGATGTCAGCTTGCCTAACATCCTCCTTTGCCAATATGCCAACCTGCCAACATCACATCGGTCAAAAACCCCATGAGTCACTTGTTTTTCACTGCAGATTGCTAAATATCAGGGACAATATTTGAAGTTTGACTTTCAAACACATGCTTGTCAAGCTTGTCTTTTTTTGTTTATCTCTGTTGTTCGTGGAAATTGTGTTCAGCTTTAGCTTGTTTGGAATGACCCTCATTAATCGAGTAAATAGTCTCAAGGCAATTAAGCCAGGTGCAATGACAAAAGTTTACTGTGCAGCATTTACCTATAAAATAATGTATAGACTATATATTATCACTCTCAATCGTCTTTTGTGACCCACTAGAGGTGTGTTGAGGTGTATTTTTTCTGCAGAGACTCTGCCCTCTGCCTGTATTTTCTTATCTTTGTATTATTGAACTTTCTTTAAAGAATTACCCATAAATCTACCTTCTACCTTCTTCTTCTTCTTCCTTTACCTTCCTGTGTTTGAGACATTTATGGACATGTAACCCCACAGCACTCAGGTGAGGTTGGGGCTTTATAAAAAGGTACCAACCAAATCTCAGACTGAAAGCAGCAGGCAAATAAAATGAGGCTAAATACCAAACGAGAGTTAATCTAGGGTTGGCTTTTACTGTCACTTTCCGCGGCAAATGTGTTCACAAACAGAGACAGACAGTCCTGCATAGTGTACCATTAAACACTAATGAAAGAATGTTGTAATCTGACACTAGCTAGAACAACAAACAGACAAGCGTCCTCTGTCACCTCGTGTTTCAGGGAGTTCAGCTTCTCCTCCCTCTCCCCCTGGAGTCTCCTCTTCTCCGCTTGCAGCTCCTCCTCTGACTCAGCCCTCAGACGTTCACTGTCCTGTCTCTTCTGGGCCTCCAGTCTGTTGCACTCTGCTACTCTCTCTTCTTCTAGAGTGATGCGAAACTCCTTCAGCAAGAGTTCGCTCTCCTCCCTGAGCACACAGGGTTACACACATCAAGGTCACTTTGGGAGTTTATTATTATTATTATTATTATTATTATTATTTTAATTTATTTAATCAGCCCCTCCCCCACCCCCAAATATTAAATAATTAACTATAAATAAATAAACAAAATAATAATAATAACATTATTATTATTATTATTATTATTGTTGTATTAAAAAACTGTTGGATGAGTCTAATAAAACACTAAAGAAAATTGTGTGTTTTCTTATTGTTTCTTATTAATAATAATAATTATTATTATGTCACAATTAGATACCTTTATAGCATTTAGGTCATAGTAACATAAGCCACAAAAGCTAGAAAAGAAATCTAAAGGATGGCTATAAGCTATTACAGTTTTCAGGTGATTTGCCTAACTTGTAGATTTGTGATATACCAGTTTTCTTGGTGGTCATCTTTTCAAATTTTGAAACTTTTCCAGACACTTGACAAGATGATGACTGATGATTGCTACAGGCAAGTTTAAATGTCCTTGTCTGAGAATATCTGCAAATAATTACTGTTGATGCATAATGAATAATGTCGGATTATGATTTCCTAATTTATGGGCTTCATTTGCAAGGTTCATATTCTATAAAGCAGGATTCCCGGATGTTTTTTAATGATAAAATGTATAATAACCAAATAACAAGTGGTAATATGCACTCATCAGGTCATCAATCACCCATCTAGTTATACTTTGTGAACAAGATCTTGATATTGAAAGTCTGCAGATTTAGCCTCGCTGTGAGAACCGCTGATCTGGTGCACATCTGTTTGATGTGTTCATGTGTCGGTGTGTGACCTGAGTTTATGTTGCTGTCTGTCCCTATCCCCCATGGTAGACTCTCTGAGCTCCTCCAGCATCCTCTCAGACTCCTCATTCAGCCTGGCCTCCTCCTCTCTCCTCTTAGACAGGAGATGCTGTCGCAGAGCACTGGGGAGACACACAAACACATGCATAGTATGCTTAAGCACACTGTACATGTGTTAAGACAGTAAAAATTGGTGTTATTCTTTCCATGCCTACCTCAGTCTTTCCTCACTTTCCTCCTTAAGCTTCCTCTCCTCCTCCTCCTCTTCTCTCCTCAACTCCTCCTGGAGGAGACTCATTCTCTTCTCCTTCTCCTTTAACATATGCTCTCTCTCCTCCTCCATCTTCTGATCATCCTCCCTCCTCCTCTCCTCCTCTTTCTCCCTCTCTTTCTTCTCTCTGTCTTTACGAATTCGCCAGCTTGACTCTTCCTCTAGGGGGCACTCTTGTTTTTTTAAGGGAGGTTCAGCATCGTCGCGTTGGGTCTTGGAGGTACGGACCAGCCGACCTCTGGAGGTCTCAGGCCTTTGTAGCCCCAGAGACGTGCCGAGGTTCTCTATTTTCGGATGGAGTTCGACACCTTGCTCTAAGTGGGACGGACTTAAGAGAGAGGGCGGTGGGCTGGACTGGTGGAGGACGAGTCGTTCAACTTTCGGAGCCTCAGGGTTGTTTTTGCCAACAGCCTGCACATGCCTGAAGAGGAAGAAAGATGTCATACTGATACCAAAGAGAAAAAAGAAGGCTGCAAATAAAAAAGACTGCACACAACTTTCAGTGTTATTTCATAAATGGAAGTTGTGTACATTTCCTGAATGTTCTCGCCCTTCTTTTGACACAGTAGCTGCATGTGTCAGCAAGTTACATTTTATAGTTGGATCTTTTGTCTGCCCAGACTCACATGTAGCGATGGCAATAGATAATGCTCCAAATATGGATGTTGCTGCCAATAATCTACATATTCTAAAACATGGATGCTTCACACACCCCCGGCAGCACAAATGATGTAAACAATTAGTCCAGTTTCAAGGTGGACACAAATTAGAGTCACCAATTCAGCATCAGCATCAAATGCGTCCTGTCCTGTTCCTGAGATGTAAGACTGAGTAATGGCCAGATTAGTGTATTCGAAGAATCATGTGATGTCATAGTGAAGTTGACCTTTGACCTTTTTTATATAAAATGTCATCAATTTATCCTACCAAACATTTGTGTGAGGTTTCTGTCAAAACTGGCCTATGAATTCTTGAGTTATGGCCAGAAACGTGTTATGTCACGTTGAAATTGAACTTTAACCACCAAAATCCAATCACTTCATTACTGAGTCCAGGTAGATGTTTGTGCCAAATTTGAAGAAATTCCCTCAAGGCATTCTTGAGATATCATATTCACAAGAAAGAGATGACGGAGAGGTCACGTTGACCTTGACCTTTGACCAACAAATCTAAGCAGCTCATTGCTGAGTCCGAGGGGGTGTTGGTGAGATATCCTGTTCACAAGAAGTTAATTCTGTCATTGCCTTCTTGAGATACTGCATTCACAAGAATGGGATGGACATAAGGTCACAGTGAACCTCAACTCTGACCCCCAAAACCTAATGAATCATACTTGAGTCCAGGTAGACATTTGAGCTAAATTTGAGATATCTTGAGATTGCGTTTAAGAGAATGGCACGGTCAAACCCAGAAACACAATGCCTCTGGCCAAGGCACAGAGTCCTAATAAATCAGCTGAAATAGTCAGGAAATGTGGGAACAAATGGATAAACAAAGTCTCTGAAATTAACTTCCAATTCCTGGTGAGATGCCATTCAAGACCTATTCAAACACACTTTTTTGAGAGATGATGCAGCTTAGTCTGAGCATGGAAAGCTGTTTTCAAGGAACAATATCTAAACAGCAACAAACCTCTTGGAGGCCTCTGCCTTCTTTGTTTTTGCCTCCCCTTCATTCTCCTCTTCCTCTTTTGTGTCCTCATTGTCTTCTCTCTCCAGTGGACTGACAGTGCTGGACAGGTCGTCGATATCAAGAACCCTCTCCGAAAGCTTTGGCATTCAAAACCAGAACCATCACATGACAAGTTGACAGTAAAAGTTGAACAAAAAACAAATAGGTGTCATGTTGCCTTATCAGAATACCTTGACATCTATAGAGGATGAGGCCTCCTCGAGTATGTTCTCACTGGCCTCAGACTCCTGCGATAACACATGCACAAACACAGTCAATGACAGGCTGACAAATCAACACATGCAAACAAAAATCAGATGCCAAACTAAATATCGTGGCATGCTGTCTCTTCCTAAGACAAACACACAGCAAAATGCAAAAAGCAGAGCGTACATGCAAACACAAAGTCAGCGAGGTGGCAGCCATACTGGAAAACCAGACAGCCAAGCAAACTGCAACTGAAGCAAGCAGACTCTGAGGGAGGTGATGGCGGGAGATGAGAGTCCTCACAATCAACCGCAAATCTAAAGGCAGACCGACTTACAAAAGCCTGCACTGTCAGTCAGGGTTCCCACATATTTTAATGGAACAAAATGTAAAAACTTTTCCATGAGTTTTCAAGGATCCATAATAAAACTTCCATTTTGGGAAAGCACATTTGCCAGCCTGGTTCTGGTACTTTTCTACACAAACAGGAGAATTTTGCTTTCAATAACAAACGCCGCCAGACTACACCAGATACAAGTAACCTGTCTGAAAGGTTGAGACTGGGCCGGTATGAGTCATGGAGAACAAGAACTGTGCCAGTTTTCCTTTTTGGATCAAGCAGCAAATAGTTTACTTTTACTGACAGCCTTACTTGACATCACACATGATTCAAGGTGACTATTGCGCATCACAATGTTGATGCTGAAACGATGTATCGTGCTGCCCTGAATCAACACATACTGGAGCTACATAATGTCAACCGCTAACTTACAAAAACTAAACTTGCTGCTATGTTACATTACATGGAAAGTTATCCTCAGAAGATTTCTGTAACTATTAATTCAATTACAGATGACAAAATTTCCATTTCCATGACTTAAAACATTAAATTAGTTTTTACTAAGGCTGTCGAAGGAATCATTCTTTTTTAAATGCCAATTAATCACAGAATTTCAATAGTTAATCGCACTTAATTAAGTAATTACTTTTTAATTTCCATTATTTTGCATTTTAAATTCTGAAGTATATATTGACATGGTAAAACAATCAAATCATTAGGTAAAGGAGCCAAATCATTAGGAATCAAACGATAGCAACAAACTGCATGGAACTAGCATAAAGTGGTCGTGTCTGTAAGGGGGAGACTCACAGGGACCCACAGAACCCATTTTCATTCAGATATCTGGAGGTCAGAGGTCAAGGGACCCCTGTGAAATGGCCATGCCGTTTATCCATTCAAACATTGAGCCTTACTTTAGCATGACCCTACCCACAACCCTAATTTTTACTGATTCAATATGTTTTCAAGGACTGGAAAATGAGATTGTGCAATTCTATGACTTTTCCAGGTTTTCCATGTCCGTGGGAACCCTGGTGAATGGGGAAAAAAGGATCAGAACTTTCCAATCCAGTCCTCAGGGGCTCAAATGGACTCTCAAATTCCAATGTGCCTGTGACATTCAGGCTTGGAGCCCCTAAGGCAGTGGAGTTGGATTCTGGGAGCTACATGCACCTGCTTCCAGAGGTCAGGCAGGACCAGGGTTGGGGTTGGGTAGTGATGTAGAAGAGGAGCGTGAGCACGCACGGTGGCAACACCGAACCCTACCTCTGCAGGAAGGGGGCTTTTTTTTGCAACATTCTTCGTCTTGCCGGCAAGAGTTTTTCTCTTTTGGTCAAGCGTTTTAACGTCACTCAGCACCGTCGTCTTGCTTAGCTCGCCTGGTTGGATTTGAGCCGTTCCAATCTCAAAAACCTCGACAGCTTCCTCCTCACTCTCCGTTGCAGTTTCCAGCTTTCGGGCATCTGATTCGTCATCTACCTCCAGCCCCTCCCCCTCCGTTTCTCCTCCTTCACTCTGTACACATCTCTCCAAAACCTCCTCATCACTCTCTGTTAGTTTCCTCTGGCTCAGGGAGCATCTCTCCAAAGCCTCATCATTCTCATCCTCCTCCTCCTCCTTGTCTTGCTCTCTTTTGCTATTTACCTCCTCTTCCTCACTCTCATTTTGCATGTCTTTATTATCTACGCTTCCCTCGAACTCATCCCTCTCTTTGTAATGTGTGTCCTCCTTGTCCTCACTTCCTCCATCTTGATCCACAACTTCATTGCTGCCTTCTTCAAATTCGTCTTTTTCTTCCTCTATCATCTCTTCCTGAACTTCTTCTTTCTCCTCTGTTAAACTCTCCACTGCCTCATCACTCTCCACATTCTCCTCTCTGTCTTTGCTTTCACCCTGCTGGCTTTTAAAGCAACTTTCTGCATCGCTGCTCTCCTGTTTCTCACTGTGTTTGCTGTTTTCTGACACTCCACTCTTCCTTTCATCAAGCTCTTCATCACCGCCTTCACAGCATTCCTCCTCTACCTCGTCGCTCTCTGCCTCCTCCTCTTGTTTCTTGCTTTCTATCGACTCTTTACTTTCTCTCGGCTCGCCCTCTATCTCATCCCCTTCTTCTCTGCGTTTTCTCCCATCTGCTTCCTCATCCAGTGCCTCTCGATCTTCCAGCTTTTCTTTCTCCCCCCTCCCTCCCTCCTCTGCTTCCCCTCCATCTTCATCCTCTCCCTTCTCTCTCTCAACGTCCTCACATTCCTCATGCTCCTCCTCCACCACCTCATCTAACTCCTCCACTACCTCCTGTTCAACACTAGCCCCCTCCTCACTGATGTGGTTTCTGCTGCCCGCCAGTGAGGACAGGCGGAGGTGGCGGCCTCTCAGGGAGTCCTTGGTGGAGGGGAAGAGGACGAACAGTCCATCCATCCCAAACAGAGGCACAAAGGAAGGCGTGCAGAGACACACGGGAGAGAAAGGACGGAGGAGGGCAGGTGAGGGGAGGAGGCAGACAGAAAGATTGTGACCCCCACTGAAATACAGTGGTGGTGGGGGGGGTCATGGTCTGGACACAAGTACATGCAAAACCACAAACCGTGCATTTTGCAGGGACAATAATTATGTAAGACAACCAACGCACAAGAAACAAATGAGGCAAACGAACAAATTAATACATATGCATGCAATCAGAGAAAAAAAAAAAAACATTTTCTTGTTCTGGGATTCTTTCACATTAAAGTACACGCACACACACACACACACAAACGCAGAATTAGGTTTGTTGGATAACTGCGTTTTCCTTGTTTCAGTGTTTCTCCTCTAAGAAAAGCCATAATGTGTAGAAGAAATCACTGAGTCAATAAAAGTAGTTTGGCTAAATCATTGGGACGTTGTGTAATTTTGGATCAAATAAATGCATTACCAACTTTAATAAGTTATTGTTATTGTATTATGTTACTGTAAAAGAATTCTCAGAATCTGAAGGCAGTAGCTGGGAGTGCTGGTTTGTCCCAATGTGGATAAATACATAAATTAAAGGGAAATTATAGCGTTCGTTGTTTTGATGGTGATGACACATAATCGTGATATATAATTTCACACAGCAAAGCAGTAACAGTGACAGTAGGAAGACAGCAGGACAAAGAGGAAGACACAATGACAGCCGTGCCCATAGGACAGATCCCAGCAGCACAGCAGCTACACAAACACATCCCGGGTCACAGTGCAAAGGTGACAGGTTTTAAGGTCAAAGAGGTCGCACGAGACAAAGAGAAGCAATAACAGATAGTTTAGACACATGTTACATGAGACAACAAGAAGAGCCCACAATGGTAGTGATACACACTGTGAAACAACAATGCCTGCTACAAACTTCAAAATACATATAAGCATCTATATCTAACATTATTAAGTTCTCGTCATTAACTTATTAAACAAATATTAAAAATACAATTCTAAGTAATCAATGGCTGTATTTTTTACCAGAGGGGAAAGAAAATGAAGACCCCATTTTTTGCAATGAACTCAGGAGCAAAGATCCATCACAATTTTGTGATGGTCAATGATTATGATTATACTTTGGGACTGTAACCGAGGTCCCAGATTCAAGTACAGCCTATTAAATGTCGAGATAAAATGTAGCATCTTATATACCTGTTCATTCTCATGGATGATTGTGCTTCAAAATGATCGTCAACTCAACCCTGCTTCAATCAAGTGAGCACTTGTCAGTCACGGTGAAAAAATACTATGGCCATTCAAAGAGTGCAGAACACACAGTGGTGAACCCAGAAATGTTTTCATAGGGGTGGCCAAATGAGGCCAATGAAAATCTGTGGATGTCTCATAACTTAAATTTGGGAATCGCACACTGAAATTCTTTGATTTCTTATTTTACAGTTAATATTACTTATTCTCTGGTGTACATACTTGTACTAATACATTCAATATTTTGCGGCCCACAAAAATCTTGTTTAACGTGTTATACATTTGTATGCGCTTGGTGAGTCATTGTTCTTTAAAAAGACAGCATGTTCTTTTCCTTAAAATTACACATATGCAACTTTGGTTTGAAGGAGCAGAGTGATTGTGAAGAAAAAAACATCTACTGGGAACAAGCCCCTGAAAATTAAGGGGAGACTCATGGGTACCCATAGAAGCCATTTTCATTCAAATATCTTCATGAGAGAGTTCAAGTGACCGCTTTAAAAATGGCGTTTGCCAATTATTCCCTTGTCAAATTTTAGACAAACTTTGAAGCATTATTTAGCCACCTTCCCACCAAGTTATGGTGTTAGGGTTGGTACAAGTGGACGCCTTAGGGCCCGTAAACCTTTCTTTATTTTTGGCGCCCTCAAATCCATTGTTTTTGATGTAGAGGCATAGAAGTCGCACTTAAAAGTGAGAGCAATACTGCTGTGACACACAAGAGTTACAGGGCGCCTGTTTTTCATGCTGTGATGTGTGCGCCTTGAGATAAACAGAGGCATTTTATATCATTAAAATTATTAATATTTTAAGGCCAAATACACAATAAAGACACAACACCTGGAAGGAGATGAGCTCTGCACTCGGGATTTCTGGTTAATAGGCCATGATTTAGTGTTGGCTTTGCTTGCTTAGCAATCTAAGACGCAACCTGCCTCCACACTCTTAAAAGTTGGCACAGAGTAGGAACAAAAGTGGCACCCTGTACCCAAAACGCACTTTCCAGACGGGTAAAGCTGAGGCATGTCCTGTCATTAGGTTGTCTAGTTTCACAAAATACAATTGCCATCATGCTAGCTTAAAAAATAAGCATGCCCCAGCCTTAAAAAGAAGTATCTGCCATTATTTTTACCCAGGACGGCTAGCGATTGTATTAAGGGGATGTCACTTGATACATTGGTGTTGCATACAGAACACAGAAATGGCAGAGCAAGCAAGAAAGAAAAAAGCTCGGAGCCACTTTGTGAGTGTTTTTACCTGTTGGGATGGTGGTTCGGGGCTGTGGTCTGTAGGCCCCGTGGACAGGGCCAAGTCCTGCAACTCTGGCTCTGTCCTCTCCTCAGCTGGAGCTCCACCACTAATATCACTGTCCTAGAGTGCGCACACACAAACCAATCATTAAGAAAATAACATATTCATGCCTAAAAAGCACTGTGCTCCACTGGAATTAACATGAAAATCTATGATTCTGTGTACCTCATACTGTAGGCCTCCTCCGAGGGCATCCAGGTCCAGATGAAGGTTTTTCAACAACCTGTCTGAACCACGAGGACTTGGCTGAAAAAGTGACAAAGCCTGGTTTGATTGGGACATAAAGTATACATGTAAGGCTAAACCAACTGCTTTCATCATCTTGCACTTATCTTTCGGTTGTACTACCTCGTTTTCTGAGATTTTCTCATCATCATCATCATCATCATCATCATCATCACCAAAGCTGGGCAGAGTGAGAGACACCCTCTCCTCCTGCCTGTTGCCTAAAACACTGGATGCGCCACTGCTCCGAGGGCCCTGACAGACAAAGAAATTAAAAATACTGAACTGTATAGTGAAATGGTTTAAGTGAGACTACAAAAAAATGCAAAAACGTATCATATAGACCTTCATATACTATTTGGATCTTACCCCAAGGGATGTCTTAAGGGGCTCCAGTCCCCCAGAGCTGCCAAGGGACCGCCGGAGAGCAGGCGCAGAACCAGGCAGAGGGCCCGGGCCAGGGGCATCCAGGCCTCTTAAAGGAGCCAGGCTTCCCAGCGGGGATGGTAGGGGTCCCAGGGCTGAACTCAGTGCCTGTAGGAAAAACAGACACAGAAAACAAGTGAGCACAGACACCAAACATCAGAAACGGTTCCATCATTCATTACACTGAGAATCCCCACCACTGTAGTTGATTAAAGACGTCAAGATCCCCTTGTTCTCTGATTAGAAATGATTAAACAATATATTTGCTAGTGTTTTGCACAGTGTACATCATAACAGAAAAAAATAGCAAAGCCAATCCAGTCCAAGCATTTCTTCCACCAAAAACACAAGATTAAAACTTTGGAAAAATATAACAACCACTCACTCCAGGAGTCTTGAGTGGCTCCTTCTTCTTTTTTTCTTTCTTCTCCTTCTTTTCTTTCTTCTTCTTCTTGTCCTTGTCCTTCTTTGCCCCTGTGCCTCCTGCAGCAGCCGTGAGCTGGGCATGCTCACGCTCCTGGGCCACCATGCGGCGGTAGTGCTCGTCGCAGGGGTGATCCCAGGTGGACTGGCCCGAGGAGAAGTTGAAATAGTAGATGTCGCCCGTCACATCCTGGCTGTGGGGGATGAGGTGGGAGAGGAGGGGGGTCACTTCGGCACCTCCAAAATGGCCCAGGAGGGGGGTGGAGAGATGATGGGTAGGTGAACGGAGAGATGTCACCTGAGACTGCACCAAATGAACTATATAATTCTACACATCCCCAGATGGGATGGGGTTTAAAGCATTTAAAGAATTAAAGCTCCTTACATTCACTTTCTGTAGTATCTACTTTGTACTATTTTTTAATTAAGTTAATAATTATTAGTTTATAAGCATTAAATAAATTTTATTAAAAGCTTACAACAAATTAAAAAAAACTATATCTGACAAATTATTCCTTCATTTTACCAGCCTCTTGGTCTACATGAGAACACACAGACGAGAAATGGTGGATGTGACTTCATTTTCTGGAGCAGCAGTGGCTAAAATATGAAAGAAACTAGAATTGCTGCCTTGCGTTTGAATGCGTCTGCACGCCAGTCAAGTTGCACATACAGTTTACATCCCCATCTGTGAAAACATGAATGTTTCACACACATTTCTCCCCTAGTAGCACAGAAAATTGATACAATGAGCTCAGTTTCAAGGTGGGCACCCAAAATTAGCGTCCTCCCTTACTTACCAAGGCTTCCACTCGGGAGGCAGAGGGGCAACGATGCCTTCCCTGGCCAGCCACAGGAGCTCCGGCTCACGGTCGGGATCAATGCCAATCTCTCTTGCGTACTCTTGGATCTCTGGTAGGTAAAAAGAGTGAGGTAAGACAAATGTGTCTAGATGTTTAAACAACTCATTAATGCAAAATGAGCCCCACTTAAACAAAATTTGACATGACAGAATGATATTTTTTTTAGGATGGGCTTAAAACTCAATATACTTATATATTGATAAGTAAGTAGTGTAAATAAAATTACATTAACACTGTAGATTTTCTATATTGCTGCTGTCAGGAAGGATCCTTACTATTTGTCATGAATTATCAACATACCAGTGAAAGCCAATCAAGCTGTGGATTTCACACCACCAATGAGAGGATAGTACATATTAGCTGTGGTATAATAATTAAGCACAGTGGGTCATGTCCATAAGGATAGTTTGGATTATTTTGAAGTGGGGCTGTATGAGATACTTATCCATAGTCAGTGTATTACATACAGCTTGTCGGCATACCCCCAGTTTGGAGACGCAATAAGAAATGTACTGCTGTGTGTGGGGGGGGATCAGCAACAAAACATACTTTAGCCACCCGAAAAAAAATCCACCTAAAAAATTCTATTAGTTTATATGTATGCCATATTGGCAATATTTTCACTGCTTTACCTTGCCTCGGACAGCTAGTTCTGACAGGGAAGCCATTGATGGCTTTAGTCCCTTACCTATGCTCTCATCAAAGCCACCAGACTCCTTTGACAAATACAGTAATCTTAGCTCGCTGTATACAGTAGCTGCTGGTCTACTGTAGTTTTAATCAGTTATGGCGCGCTTCCACGACCAGTTCGGTCTAGTTCAGTTCAGTTTGGTACCTCTGTTTTGTGTTTCCACTGTGAAAATTTGTAGATGGTATCTTTAGTACCTTTGGAACTGTCCCCAATTTCCATCACCCCCCTGCTGGGGTACCTGGCACACAGATCCAGCACTAAAAGGTGGAACTAGTAACACTGCATGCCGTTCACTGGTCAGTAGATTATCAAAGCTTTATGCTCAAGGGTGAGATGTGGCTGATTTAACCACCATGACAAGTTTTTAAAAACCATGGCAATAAAAAAGGAGAATGTTTTGCAGCCTCTAGCAGCAGCTTGAGACAGTAAATAAAAATAAAAATAATAATAATAATAATTAATTCATTAGGCTGACTGTCAGCAAATTTTAAGATGGAATGTTTACTTGTAATGTTATTCAATGCATGAGATGATTACACGAATCCATCAACACACCTTAATTTTCAACATGACAACAACTCCACTCTGTCTTTTTTTGTTGTCTCTCTTGGATGACATACACTTTTAGTAATCAGTGGATCTTCAAGCATATATATGTATATATGTGTGTGTGTGTATATATATATATATATATATATACACACATAAATTAATAGCAACAAGAGTATGTGAACTACATATATTCTAATCCTCTCTTTGAGAAAAATTAAGGTGGACATTCATATTGTGCTCCAGCAGCACTAAACCCTTGCTCTTGCCTGACGAGGAGTCAGTACACAAACCCACTATTTCGAAATATCCCATAGAGAGATTTTCACACTCCAGCCTGCCCTTTTTTATTTGAAAATGTCATTGTTCAGCCCCCTTCTGTGGACAATAAATGGGGTACAGACTTGCCTCTGTATCACTGGTCAACAAGGAAATACAGCAAGTGCTGCTGAATGGAGCAGCGAGTGACAACAACCCTGTTCACACGTAGGAGAACTATCTGAGGTGGAAACACATCCAGGACTAGGTACCTGTTTATGGGTGCTTCAAAAGGTACTAAACTGAAAGCTTTTGATGAAAACGTGGCTTTAGTTGGTATGTGTTATTGTTCAACTTTGGTGAATCTGACCCAATCATTTTAAACACCAAAGTCAAACAATACCACAAACAAAACAAAATAAATGAAAGAGAAAATAACTGTTCAAGGCAGCACCTGTGTTCAGCATTCTTAAGTCACTGTTTTTCTCTATGGAGTCTGGCTTTGAAAATAACTTTTTCTAGCTGGAGACACATACAAAGCATCTCATTCACAGCTGGGGGTTGCATTAACACAGTGATGTCAAATGATACCTTTGTCCTGTCCTGGAGCCGGAGTGTGATATCAGATTGTCATCACTCTTTTCCTGCTATCCATTGTTGATCGCTGTCTACAACAAAGTAAATTCAAACAAGTTTCCTCTCCACAGTGTTGCAGAAGATTTTAAATATTATTTAATCTAGTGTGAAAACAATCTCATTGTCGCATATACTCACACTGATATTGATTTGTTTTAGGTGATTCTTTTTTTAGATTGCTTAAATACATGTTGTTGCCGCCCCCACCCACAGCAGTACATTGCCTATCTTTATGTCAGACTCCAGCCTTCTTCTCCAAACTGGGGGGCGTGCTGATTGACATCTACTGTGTGTAATTGATTGTCAATGATTAAGAACCCCACGCAACCCCACTTTAAATAATCTGAACCATCCCTTTAATAGCAGCCATACCAGGATTTTTACCCTCACCACTGTGTACCTTGTTCAGAGGGTATATAGCTTTCATCATAGTCCTCTTCTAGGATCAGCTGGTCTCCTATCAGAGCAGCTGCAGTCATGGTTACTGCAAGGAAATGCAAAACAATGACAATGGGGAGATATGCTGTGCAATACACAGTGGCAGACAGCTCCACAAGGTTACTATATTATGTAAAAGAAGTCCTGCTTTCGGACATTAAACTCTTTGCACCATCACATTATATCAGCTAATAAGATTAAAACATTGCACCAACTTCTTGAATCTAGCTTGATTGTTTGACAAAGAAAGGCGAAGGGGCGTATTGAAAAGTTGAGATAAACAGTTAAGCCACATTATGAGCTCGATCAGCATAGAAATATCTGCATGATATCGTTGTAAGGTTAGAAAAATACGTGGGACAGCTCAGAAAAAGGCGCTAAGCTATTTAAGCTAGCATCTCGGCTAACTGCTAGCTAGCTGGGCACAAACGAGCTACTTAGCTTAGCCGGCTAAGTAGTTGGAGAATAGCTTATTCGTGGTAAATTATTTACCTTTTAGACTTTTAACCGTTTTCTCATTACCTCTGCGGCAATACCGATAAGTTGTCAGTTGTTTGACACAGACATGGTGGGCGCAGAGGGGAGAAAGATGAGAAAGTTACAGCGCTAACGACATCTCCAAGGACGCTTCCCTGGCTTCCTGTTGACGATGGAAACGGCTGTGACTGGCTGAGCCACGTGAGGCGTTCATGTGTCCTCGTAAAACTCCAATTCATCAACATGTAGAGTGCACGTACATCTGTGCTTATGGCGAAATTTAACTTTGAACGAGCATCTGTAGCTGATTTTGTTCGATTAAAAAGTCACACGAGCGCTTTCTATTCACAAAGCAAGACAGAATTTAATATATGCATAATTTAATCAATTGTATTTATTGCTGCTTTTTTATTATCTATTTACCGATATGAATGCACTAAAAATGACAAAAGCACACTTACTAAATGTGGAAAGACTGTAACACAAGGTTAAATGGATTCTGTGTACCATGAGATGTTTGTAATTTTTTTCCCAGTTGATGTGTTTGTACGTGTTTAATATTTTCGTACTGTACATGAAGGCATCGATCACTCACTGCTGCGCCTATTAAATGTTTACGTACTTTCCTAAATGGTATGCATTTTATACACTATTTTAGCTTATTTTTTCAAATGAATATTATCTCACTGGGCTTTATTTTCCTTCCTATGTCATACATTGTGTGTATTCTAATTGTATCCTGTAGAATTATCAATTGGGTTTTTTTCCATGTGAAGATGCATTCTGTGTACATACAGGTTTTATTCGGTCTTTTATGTCTTTTCATGTGAAGCACTTGGTGCATGTAATGTCTTTGCTGTAAAGCATGAAGGGCTATTATTATTATTATTATTATTATTATTATTATTATTATTATCATCATTATTATCATCATCATTATTATCATTATTATTATTATTATTATTATTATTATTATTATTATTATTATTATTATTATTATTATTATTATTATTATTATTATTATTATTATCCATTGCTTCAATTAATCTACATGTTTTTGCTTTCCTGATACTATTTCCTGTGTGTGTGTGTGTGTGTGTGTGTGTGCTTTGTAAGAAATGGCTTTCTTAATAACTTAATAATTTGTCATTCTCTCCTCTCCCTTTGTAATGGTCCCTCAATGCACATATTATGTAGAAACTATTCACTCTGTTCTTCTGTGAAGAACCTACAGCCAATTTCTTAAATTTATCACTGAGGAATACAAAGCTCCATGGAGAAACTGAGCTCCATAGACATGTTGCAAATGTGTTTGGAAAAAGAAAGAGTCATTCTTTTACAATTACATTTAAAACCAGATCACAATGTCTTTAGAATGGCTTGTGATTCAAATTACTATTCTTTCTCAAATGTGTGTTAAAACAGCTTTGTGGGAGTGAGTGTATTTTTACAAAGGGTAAAGGTGAAAGGTGTTTTGCATGTGTTAATGCATGCAGGGATCCCTGTGGTGTGTGGTAAATGGCACTTCCAAAAGCATCTCATTCACAGCTGGGGGTTGCATTAACACAGTGATGTCAAATGATACCTTAGTCCTGCCCTGGAGCCAGAGTGTGATATCAGATTCTTGTCACTCCTGCTATTGTTGATTATCCATATTGTTGATTATCCATTGTTAATCGCTGTCTACAGTAAAGTACATTCAAACAAGTTTCCTGTCCACAGACTTGCAGCAGATTTAAAATATTATTTTAATGTAACTAATGTGAACATGATGAAAGCTTTGAAAAAAATAATATCTTAGTTTGACTTTTGTCCAGATCTGTCAGGGTTTTAACCACAAGAGGGCAGAATACATGAGGATTACAGCAATATGACTTGAAGTCTTTAGTCCACCTTTCTGTCATGGAGGCTGTAGTGAAGCAGAATAGTAATAAATCATTTTAACATTCTGACTTAATGTGGTGCCAACAATACAGCGAGCGTCTAAATATCCCTGACTGCTCAGCATGTATTTCCTTCCCTCTCACAAATTAGTTTTTCACATATTAGACATTCAAAGTACAAAGATCTCAGAAAAGGGTCAGGAATCCTTGACGTGGATGAGTTCAGGTAAAAATTTGTTTTTCTACTGTGTGGGTGGTTTGGCTCTAATAACAGGTTGAATGGCCTGTTAGGCAATGACATCTTAGGCAATGATAGCTTTCCCAGCACAAATGGGCCTTGAAACTCAGATGTTCAACATAACACCCACACACTAAAACACATACAACAGGCCTATTGAAAGATTGCACCACACAACATATTACACAAGCCTATTGTGTGATTGCAGCATGTTTTTCTATCTCAGCTCCCCAAATTTGTATCATATGGGGTATTTCTTTTCAATTTGTGAATAGGCAACAATATGGACACCATGAATTTTATCTTTCTCATAATGTTAAAATTTGAATTCTCAACTTCTATTTCATGTAGTTTCATTTGAATTTGAGAAAAGTGATGCAAATACGCTAGCATTTGCCGATTCTTTCATCACTAATGGGTTCAATACCTTGTTTATCCACTGTGTACAGCCAGTGGTGGAAAGTAGTCCATGTATTTGTCCAAATACATTTTAACAAGTCATGTCTAAATACTCTATAACATATACTATACTCTAAAACATTTAGCTTTGCACTTAATCGTACAAAAATACTTCTGAAGAATGAAGGTGGCACTATTTAACTACTATAGTTGTTACAATAAACATTTGCAGTGCATTATAGTGTATTAGGTTTTGCATAGTTTACATATGAAATATTAATCTGCATACTTGTAGCACATTACACCATCAGATGAATGGTTGTGTAAATTCACATAATGTGGGACACTTCTGGAGATATATGTCTTGGCAGACTTCCAAAAAAACAACTAACTAACCACCTAAGTAATTTTAGGCCCTTTTTTGAAAGGCGAATATGCCATGTTTTAGAAGCGACTCACTTTCAATAAACCAAAAACCCCTCTCTCACTCCAGCAGTATGTTCAGGTTTTGTGAGACAGCTTATTTGGCAAAGTGGGACAGCTATTCTTGGATCAAAAAAGTCACTTCTCTACTGCTTAGTAAATGCAAAACCTTCTTTTAAACAAAAGCAACCATGTAATTTGATGTATAAGAGGAAGAAATTTATTTTTAAATGTTTTGGCAATAGGGATCATTGCAGTTTGAATAGTGTAGTATGCTAATTGCAATAATATAATAATAACATGCAGCAAACTGATGGTAATTATTTTTATCAAGATCTAATTTCAGTCCTGTCAGCATGTTAATCATGTAACCTCACTTTAAAATCAGACAATATGAGTTTACTTAAAAAAAAGTTAATAAAAATGAAGGAAACGGATTGCCTTGAAATATGTTTGCTTTATATCTAATTGTTCTTACGTACGTTGAAAAACACTGTATGCATATAACTCAACTAAACTAAAAGTTTCCTGTGACAATGGAAGCATATTGTGAAAAGTCACAATACATCTTACAGGCGTAAACTGACCTGGCTTCCCACAACGTAAACAACAGACTCACTAAGAATACATAACACATCATATATAGACGTCAAAATTTCACTGAATATGCATCGATATGTGACACGTTAAGAGTAAGAATGTGTTGTCACTTCTTTTTTTGTTCTCTTTACAAACGGTACATTTCTTCTTCTTTATTATTGTTATTTTACTTTATTCTATTCTATTTTGTTTTATTCAATGTTAAGTGCCTTCCTTTGTATATATATTTGCATTATTTTGCTCTTTTTTTTTTTTTTTTTTACAAATATTTAATTCAGTCGCTGCTGTCTTATTTGCTGCTGCAACATAGCAATTTCCCTCACAGGATTAATAAAGTATTCCTATTCTATTCTATTCTATTCTATTCTATTCTATTCTATTCTATTCTATTCTATTCTATTCTGTCTCACTTTACCTGTTGTCCCACTTAAATTCACTTTGTAAAATCTGCAAATATGTAAGCAGTCAGGTAAGTCAAGAATTACACTATACTGTTTTGGCACTTTTTAATGAAGTCCCGATTATTTTAACACTACACAGCAACAACAGTTAGTTGCAGGATTTGCTGTTGCATTTGCCAGAACTTCACCCAGGCACATGTTCTTCTCATGTTGGCAGGCTCTAATATTCACCTGTGCACTAATATGCCACAATATCTTTGTAACAGTCTTAAGAGCAGCAAATGGCTACATATGCTCATAAAAGGACAAGATAATGTTCCCTATCAGCAGTTATAAAGACAACTATTGGCAGAAAAGTTGCCCAAGTGTGTTCTCATTACTCTCTGATTACGTGAGTACTGGCAGGATTTATTCATGATTAAATAATTTTGCTAGGAGACTGTATATCCTCTACATTTTGCTTCTCTAATGATTCGGGTTATCTGAGTTCAGGGGTGATTTTCTTGTTGTCAAGCTGTACAACTCACCGGGCGATGCAACCTAAAGTGACACTGTGCGACCAGGGCGATGGTCCAAATATCTGTATTAAAGCAGAAGTGACCTCTACAGATGTGACATTGCAAAACCACTAACACTACACTTAAGTAGACTTGGTAAAGCCGTGTATGTGTGTGTCGGTGAAAATGAGAGAGAGCTCAACACTGTTGCTTACAGCTGAGATAACCTCCCCTGCTGCTTTGGGAACAGTGCTCCATCAAGGAGGCAGCTGGAACAATGACGTGACCTTTGAACCTCAGCCAGGGCCTGATCAAATGGGGGATTTGCTGATTAAATATTTATCATCTCCAGGCAATTATCCCACATCTTTCTGGCTGTTTGATGGTCACTGTAAAACTGGCTGTTGTTGATCAAAGAAGTTCCTTTTATTAGTAGATCATCAATAAATCAAGTCATAGACTAGAAACCAATTGGCTTTATGTAAGTGTTGCCATCAATATCCATTGTGATATCGACCAAAATAGCAGCAAGTTTACGATTTTGCCAATCTTTTGATTCTCTATGATAAGCTTTTTTGGCCCCTTTGGCTCTGTTCAAATAGTCTTGTTGCCTGTCGTAAAAAATAAACCTCCTAACAACTTTAGCACCATGAAATGTGCAACCTCAGCAAAGGTCTTGCCTGCTAGGTGTTCTTTGTATTGATAACAATTGTGACGGCAGCAATCTAGATAAATGGCTGCTTATGGATGTTGAATCAACATGGAGCAATTCAAGCAATCTCAAAGGTTGCTGTTCCAGATAAGAGTAATTCTTCTGACAAGGCCTGTTTCACTCCGGGTCAGCATCTCTGAGCTGAGAGCAGCTGATATGTAGAACGCTCTTATCTCAGGGGCCGGGGCAAAAGCCCTACAGACTACGGTGCAACGACAGTACATGCCAGAGCCATGACAGGGGCCATGTGCTGTGATCTGTTCAGCCCTATACTGTTCTTGGTGGATTATTTTCATTAACATTTTTTTGGTTGCTTGTTTAACCTTTTGTAACCTGGATTGACATCAGTTTTCTTTTGATGCACCCAGATGCCTTTCACAAGCATTTAATCTTTTGAAAGCATATTCGTGTGATTTCTTCCAAACGTATGTAAAAAAAAAAATCAGCAACATGGCATAAAAAAGCTAAAATAAAAAAGAAAGGTGATGAGAAAATGACCTGAAAATTAGCTTTTAAAAAAAGAGAATCATTATTGTCAAATAATTGGAAAATATTAAGAAGACATTACTTATAATTGCTGTAATAATTCATTTAAAATTAGGTTACAGAAATTATTATTATTATTATTACTTTTCGAAGGTCATTACCTGTTTTTGTTCTTTTACTTTTGTCTTTTTGTGCTAATTTTATTTAATTTTCTTGTAGATTTTTCTTTCCTAATTTCTTGATCATTTTAGAGTCATTTCTTGGTAAGTTAATCAATGCCTTTTTAGAGGTTTTTGTGAAAAATCAAGCCAATTTGCTCAAAGAGTCAATCAGAAAAATATCAGAATATTGAAAAAATGTCCCTCATTATTTCCCAGAGTCCAAGGTGGCACTCTTAAAAAGTGTCTGTTTTTTCTGTCTAATGGTTCAAAACTATTGCTGTCTTTTCCTGTTTGTTTTTGCTTGAATGGCTAAGCAAGGTTTCAACCAGAACTTCAGACTTACACATTATTGGATGCCAACTACAAAGCCTCCATTGTCACTTTTTTGAACATCCAGCTGTATTTTCTAATTGATGTCAGACAAATGGCTACAGTTGATAACATCAGTCCAAACCTAGCAGGCACTGATGTTGCTTGCAGAGGTGACAGCTCTGTCACCTCTCTGTCTCCACGGCCTCATCAAGCTCAGCTTGGTTCCTGTCCATAAAATTATAAAGTGAATGACTTTGTAGTCAGGGGGTTAAGAGTCAGGATAGCCACCACAGTGTCATGTGATAAATAACAAAGGCAAATTAGAGGAGAAACACAAAGAAGGGTCAAATGTGATTTGATTTTTAAATGGAATTAGAGAAATTGCTGCAGGCAAACACCAAAACTGTTACAAAGGGAACATTAAACATTAGTTTTGTGGTTTACACTCCTGAAAAATACAAACTCCTATAGAAATGTCATGAAATTCAACAAAGCAGAACGAACAACCTGAATTAACAACTTATAGCATTCTTCCAGCACGCTGTAGCCTATTACTGAAGACTGTGTAGCTCTGTGTGCTGTATATTCTCATGAAATGTGTTTGAAAGTGTTTTTGAAGATCAGAAGCATTCCTGCAGAATTTTGCAGTTTGCACAGATCTTATTACCTTAACAAATAATTTATGCTTAATTTAATAGTCTAAAGGAGGAGTGTCAAGATTTAAGGCGATTTAGCGACATGTGGGGGTGAAAATATTCTGATTCCAACCAACCAAAACTTCTCCATGTTGGAATTCCTTCAGTTTTAAATGTTCATGAGACATATTGTCTGCAGTGGTCCAAAACAAACAGAACAGGTGAAAATCTGGTAATAAATAAATAAAATTACTCAATAAAGCAGTTTCACTTTTCAAATCAGTGTTTCACCTAAATTCAGGAGGTTTTTACTGGGAGCAAAACTATCTAAAGAGGACTCTTCCTCTTCGAAACAAAACGACCGGGTGAGCTGAACTGGTAAAAACACTGAAAAAAGCCATTTACATCACAAATAAGAATTTTAAGACATAAATAATTCATAAATAAATAAGACATAAAAAAAGTTGCTCTTCGCAGAGGGGCTGCTAACTACAGTGACTTACTAAAATAGGCCCATCCATTGTGCTTTGTCCGTTCTGGGCTACTGCCCTACCAACATTTGTGTGGGTTCTTCTGTGGACGTTGAAATATGGGTCCCATATAAGAGTGTCCATTCTTCCATATTGGCCACAGATAACATGCACATTTGGGGCTCCTTTTCCTTTATTGGAATCAAATATTTTTTCCTTTATTGGAACTTGATGTTTTTCTTTTCTTTTTTTATTTTTATGGAGATTACTCCCTTAACCTTAATTTAATACAACATTAAAAGTAGGTGTTGTTGACTTATGATGGAATTTAATATGATGTATTTTGATTAAAAGAGGAATTTTGACATAAATCTTGATACGATGTTTTATTGATTGAGATATGTTTGATGTTTTGCAAAATGGCCTTGACATCACTGTTTTTCTTCTTTGTGTGTTTTTACTATATTTTCTATGTAATTTTTTAAATTGTCGAAAGTCAGTTGTTTTACTACCCTGAGTGGTTCAGATGGTTTATCACATCTGCAACCACAGAGCTGATCAGAACTATTGGTGTGCATTATGTATAAATATATCGATCGAAAAGTTGTCTTGATAAACCATTGTGGCATGGAGTAAGCGTGCAGGTGTTACCCTTTTCCTTTTTCCTCATACCCACTTATATCCAGGTAGCCCTAGCATGACGCATGTGGAGCCCACTTGGGTAAACCCAACCATGAAGGCAATTGGTATTGGGCCATTATGGACCATTTTCAGCCCGTTTACTACCCAAATAGCCTCACATGGCTGATTGTTGAAACCTGTCAGCAAAACATAGATATCACTATAGATATAAATGGCTCATTTTAAGGTAACACAAACAACCATCTTTTTTCAAAGTGATTAAGAAAACAAACTTATTATAATGCATTAATTTTTTAAATTGATATACCCCCCTAAATCTTAGACACTGGACCTCTAAGTCAACTATGGCGGCACAATGCATGGCGCATCTGTGGTATCTACTCCATTTCAATATACCAGCTCAGTTCTCACAAATGAGCATATAGTTGAGCCAACTTCTCAAACAGTCCTCATACAGGTGAACATTCTGAGATTCACAAAGTAGAAGTAACTGCAAGGCCATTTTTGGGGATTTTGAAACACTGTGCAGGGCTTTCTATTTTTCTTATTAATGACTGTATTGCTTTTATTTGCTGTAGTGAACTTATTTTTGTCATGTTAAGTCTTTGCCTTCTGAAGTGTCAGTTGTCTTGCATGTAACACATAATGTGTGTTGCTGGGTCTGATTTGAATTCTTTCTGTCGTTTCTTGCTTCACATTGCATAAAACATGAACTGGACGTGTTGCAGTCGCTTAAAACCCATTGTGACATGCAATGACAGTGAGAGATTCTGAGAGCAATGATATTCAGAGAAAACTCTATTGATCATATTGGCAACTGGAAGTACTGTACTGTGCACTGAGCAAGACACACAGGCCAGTCGCTTGGTGAAAGCTGATTGCCACTGACCACTGAAGACAATGATTAACCTTGTACCTAATAAACCTGCACTAGGTCTAGAGATGGAAAATTGGTGGTACAGACTTCGAATATCGATCCCGGCTCCTATTCACACATGACCCCATGCATAGAAATATCCCTGAACATTTCAGGGATAGACTACCTTTCAATCTAAAGATGGTCTTTGCTTGTTGCATAAAAGCCTCTGTTCATAAATAAAACCTTTAGTTACTGAACCATAGTCTGTTTTAATATATCTATATCTATATCTATATCTATATCTATATCTATAACTGTTTTTATTTTATCTTATCCATTACAAATCTCCAAATGAACCTTTTGATACACAATTCTAATATGAGGGTTAAGGGTTTGTAACAGTGGACATTATAGTACCCATGATCTGTATATAATAGATATCTCTCTATACTATGATCACTCAAGGTCCGCAAAATACACAAAACCATGGTGATAAAGTCCACGAGTGATAGGACAACTAACAGCAGCATAGCACACACTACTCTCCGACCTATTAATCATCGCACACACAGTCCACAGACCTTGTTATCTGTAAACTGAGATAAGATTTTCCTGATACACTGTTCTTGATTGATGACTGCACCATTATGTTGTATCGTGTGGGTCTGCGTGAATGCAAACGCATGCATAATTCTTATTCACAATATGCTGACTGCGGGTTCAATGTGATTACATTTTGTTTGATTTCTATGAAAAAAGATGGAAAAAGTGAAAAAGCAACTTACAAGACATGGCAAAAACATCGGCAAAAAGTCAGTAAAAAAGTTATAAGAAAATGACCTGAAAAAAGCAAATAAATAAATAACTGAATGAATGAGTAAATATTTATTATTGTTATTATAAATTAGTTATCTGGACATTTTTTGTTGCTATTTTTTAGATCCTATGTTTAATTCTCTCCTTTTAAAACTACTTTTTAAATATTTATTTATTTATTTATTTTGGTCACCTTCAACTAATACTTGCAATTTGTAGGACAGTTCTTATCAATTTGCTCATTGGCTTTTTTCCAGACGCTTTCGAAAGAAATCAAACCAATTTGGTAAGGTTTTTAAGGGTCAAATGGCTTGTGAAAGGCTTCTGAAAACTCATGTCGATCCAGGTTTCAAAGGGTTAATTATCTTTATGGCTCTATCTTGGCCTTTCATGTCTTCTTCACATTAAGAGCAGCTTGGCCACATGACAATGAGATAAATTTTATCAAGCTGCAAAAAATAAAATAAAAATAAATAAATATATAAAAACAGCTATCCCAGAAGAATCACCCATAAAATGTCCTGTTGAATGTGATAAATTCAAAGGACTGTTAGGCTCTTGGCACTTCAGTAAGAGTTACAGCACATTTATGATACCGATAATGTGAAGCAAATCTGAGATTTTGTGTCTGTGTATGTGCTGAGTGATACCCTCTCAGCAGGTGACCATTGAACTCTAAACCCAGTCCCCCCGCTGAGGGAGATGGCAGGGGGTGAGGTCCACCTCCACGGAGACACACAATCCTCACACCTCCACCCCCACCCCTCCTCCCCACATGGACTCATCCCTCATGCGGCCACTATAAAAAGTCTGCTCTTGCTGGAGTTTTTCAGTCTCATCAAGAACTCCACCAGGTAGGACATTCAACTGCTGTGGCTCTAATTGGGATTTGTGCTGTAGATCAGACAGCCAGGGGAGAATAACTGCTGGAGAACTTTCATTTTCAGTGTGTGATTTTCACAATCTGTAAACTTTGATAAAGTTGTGAACTGCTGCCGAATGGAAGTTTCTTTATGTGACATATTTCATTGAATTAATTGTAATTTGGGGGTAATGCTGTATAGCCTGGAGTGATATTCTGGCAGTTATCTTTATTTCTAGAAGACAAAGAAATCCCTAAATTTAAGTGCCTTCTGGGCTGCGATCATCTCTGGGCTTAGAGAGCCAATCTGATAATTCTGTGACTGTCCTATGGTAAAGCTAGGATGAGGATTTCACTGAAGTCCAGACCTAATCTGCCTGAGCTGTCTCTCTGAATCTCTAATCTACTCAGATTAGGGGTTCTTTTAATAGGCTGCTATATGTTTAATGTTAACTCTTTCAGACCAACTCTGGGATCAGTATGTAAATTTATCTGTGTTAAAGTGTTCTTATATTTGAGGCCTTCACATTGTTTTAGGTCAGACTGTATGTATTAAACAGTTTCCATTTTTAAATTGGGATTGTTTTTTGTCTTTGTGCAATTTAAACAGGTTTTATTGATACTGTTAACTGCCATATTGTGAGTGTGACATGTTGCCTCCTTTTCCACTTTAGACCACCATCATGAAATTTGTGGCCCTCGCTCTCGCCCTTCTAGTGGCTGTCGGTGAGTTCGGAAAATCATGTGTCTTACTTAAAGAGAAACACTTTTTTTAGTCAGTGTATTGATTGTACGCAATATATGAAATGTTTATTTGTTAAATATGTTTCCTATTATTCATTTGAAATGTTGTTTTTTTCGTATTGCTTATCTCAACTCCCCGCCTTTCCTTTCCATTCCTCCTAAGGCTCTCAGGCCGCATCCCTGCAGGCTGATGCACCTAGTCAGCTGGAGCAAATTCGTAGTGCTGTGGATGTGTACCTTATCCAGGTGAGGGACAGTGCGAAGAAAGCTCTGGACCAGCTCGATGGTACTGAGTACAGCGAATTAAAGTAAGGACATTTCATTCTCCTCGGTTAGCCCCAGTTTCTGTAACTGATACTTGCTCTGACACTGATTCATTCACCTTTTTTCATTTGGTCCTATCTAACCACCTTTTACTCATTGATGTTTTTATTTAACTCAAGATGAAATAGTTTTGCCTCCCCACCTCTGTTCCCCCTCAGGAGCACACTGTCTCAGCGTATGGACACTTGGTACAATCAGCTCAAGGCCATGCAGACTGCTGTTTCCCCAGTGACTGACTCTGTTGTCACCACCATCGCTGACGCTACCGCAGAACTTCGTACTTCTATCACGAAGGATATAGACGCCCTGAAAATTGATCTTGAGCCAAAACGTGACGCGCTGAGGGGTGTCCTTACCAAACACATAGAGGAATACCGCAAACTGTTGGAACCAACCATCACGGATTATGCAAACCACCACAGACAAGAGATGGAAGCTTTGAAGACCAAGCTGGAGCCTGTGCTGGAGGACTTGCGTCAAAAGATTGACGTCAATGTGGAGGAGACCAAATCTGCCATCATGCCCATTGTGGAGTCTGTGCGTGCGAAGATTTATGAACGTTTGGAAGAAGTCAAGTCAATGGTTAAACCCTATGTGGACGAATATGTGGAGCAAATAAAAGCAGGTGTCAATCAGGCACAGTCCATCAACGCTGACGACCTCACTGCCCTGAGGGAGAAGATTGCTCCTTTAGTTGACGATGTCAAGACGAAGCTCCAAGAGATCTTTGAGACCATCGCTGCAACCGTCACCAAGAACTAAATCATCTTTATCCTGCTCCTGTAACTAACCTCACCTACCTGACAGTCCTAGATCCATTCCATCTTCCTCGTCATTCCCTCTGTTCTCACAGCAGGTTCAACTCCTGAGATGCAGCCGACGCCTCACTGATGCACTTCTTTGCAACAAATCGGCGGGACCCTTGCTCTTTCTCTACCATTCAAACAGCTTATTTCATGCGTCTGTGATCAAGCACGTGCAAGCAAAGATATACACAGATACATACACATTGAGCACACACATGCTTTACTCTTTGCAACTGCTTACATTTTGTGTAGTAATTGTATGTAAATGAAGTGCCTGAACTTCTGTGTAATGATGCTTGCCTGTTGAAAACTGCGTTTTGATGAAAGACAGCTCAATAAACATCTGACTGTATATATTGCTCTGCTCTCTGACTCTGCATCAATTCTCCCCTAAATGATCTGCCTCTGATGAAGCAGAATATCGTCTGTGACAGTCACAATTTATTATGCTACAACAAACATATTTAAATCCTACATTAGAACATATCTATCTAAACTAGAAAGATACACAATGCAGTTAACTCACTAAAATCACACTCTCACGAATTTAGCAGTACACATTTATTATTCTTATTATTATAATTATTATTTTACCTCGATGAGCCTTTAAGGTCATATCACAGAGCCAGCATTTCAAGGGGTCATCATTGATCACAAGGTCCATGGAAAACAACAACATTAATATAATCAGTTCTACTCAAAACAGACATCTAATAACATATGAGATGTTTCTGCCTGTGGTCCTGATCGCTGTGATTAATGAGCAGATCGGGGGTGCACACTGGCCTATTGACGAACATAGCTGGTGTTGTGCTTTATTAGGGAAAAGTCAACTTTTTGGTTTCAGGTCCCTCAGGCTGGGACTCCTCAACACTGTCCTATTATAAAGCCACATGAGGTTATTCACACGGACACACACACACATACACACACAGCGGTTGAATGTGCATGGAACACACATCCTGAGACTCTTTTGGAGATGTGAAAACATTAACAGCAAGGAAAACAATGGAGAAAAGTCCAAGACTTTAACAATGTATTCCTGACACTGCCTGATGTATTATATTTTCTAGAAATGCACTAGAATAAGCATCAAATCAAAGCAGAAATGTTCGCTTTTAAGTCAGTTTTAGGGAATAACTGACTCTCTAATTAGTGTGGTGTTGAAATTCTGCTTCAAGAAAATAGGCTATGAATAATAAAAGCAGTTTGTTGCTGTCTTCATCTGTCCACACCCAGTAACACTGAGCTGATCAGGATGTTATTAATGTCCTACTGGTCCGTCAAGACAGGGTCCACATAAGGCTTTAGGCAATAAGAAGCAATAGCAGATGCAAGCAGGGGCTGCTACATGCTCCAAAAAGCCTGTGTGTGTGTGTGTGTGTGTGTGTGTGTGTGTGTGTGTGTGTGTATGTAGGTGCACATTTGTGCATTCACAGTTCTTTGGTCAGCGTGCATGTGAGCACAGCTGTGATTAGTGCATGTCACTGGCACTGTGAGTATTGTAATAGATGAGGCAGCCATGAGGTCCCCAGTGAGAGTCTCATGGTGTATAAAACTGGCTTGTTCCTGGACACAAACAGCCACTCCAAACACTTGGATGTACGTCTACCTGCCTCTAAACTGCCTTGCACTGGACAGGAAGAGTTTTATGTTGCATACCAAAGCTGCTGGTGTGGTTCTCCTCTGGTCTTGATGTTATGGCAGGAGTTGCTGCTTGGGCTCAGAAGTTGAAGAGCAGACTTAAGTGAACAGAACTATCAAAGGAAGACAAGAAACACCAAAATTCACTCATAAAATTTATCTTGTTAAAAAAATGGAGGGTAAGTGTTTATGTTTTTTTAATAGTTAAAATTATGTGTCTTGAATGGAGAAAATATAACTTAATGTGATGATCAGAGACAAAAGCTGTGTTCTAAATCGTCCCCTATCACGCATATAGTGCACTATATAGTGTTCGCCATTTTGTAGTGGTGTTCGAATTCTCAGCAATTCATTTTATCCGCTATATAGTGCACTATTGAATGCCCACAATGCTCAGCAAATTTCAGTGTATATACAATGTAAAGTATATACAATGCCTACCTACTACAATGCAAAGTGGTCATGTATTTCCAGGGAAAAAAATCCAAAGTAGTGTCTGAAATCTGGTTTGGTTATTCCCTATATAGTGCACTATTTAATATAAACTACATAGTGAATAGTGAGTGAGTGAATGAGGGGACTGTTTCGAAAAAACAACTTAAGTCCATTATCCAATCCCATGTGGGCCCGAGTTCACTGCACATCTCTGCTGTCCTCTCATTCATTCTCCTCTCCTCAGGTCCTCATCTGACTCAGAGCTGTGAACTATCTCTGCCCTGCTGTGCAGACGGGGGGTTGCTGTCGAGCGCCAAGGCCCCCCAAGTCAGCGGGGTAAGAGTTCAGCTGGAGATGCATGCACTGTGGCAGCAGTTTGATCAGCTGGGCACAGAGATGATTGTTACCAAAGCTGGAAGGTAACAGTTACTTATATCATATTATTGGTTTTGGTAAGATGTTTGCTGATATCTCATATGCTGATATTTTCCAACTTATTTTGGCTAATTGCTGATACTCGTACAGGGACTTTTTTCCCTGTCTGGTTGCAGAGAAAATGAAGATGCTCTTATAGTGGGATTTACATATTAGTATGCCTACTCTTCTTGGTGATGATGGCCCGCTGGCAGATGCAGGGATAAAATGCAATGCTTTTTCTAAATGTATACATTCACTGGGCGTTTTAAGAAAACTACTTTGGTTACATGTAAAACATGTCATATTTATTTTTTGGTAATATTTTTAAATAAAACTGTAAAATGTATCCTACTTTAACCCTTTGAAGCCCAAGCAAATCGGCTTTCTTTCTTTCAAAAACATGAGACGCAGGCAACGAGCAACATAAATAGAAATGGCCTAAAAATGAGCATGAAATCAATAAAGAGTTCAAAGAAAATTACTTGAAAATAGGCTCAAAAAAGAAAAGTAAAAAAACAAAAGGAGACAAAAATGACCTTAAGACAGAGCAAAAAAACAAAAACAAATTATTTTTACCGTTTACCATATAATCAAAACCAATTTTCTTAGGTTCCATACGTTTAAATGCCTGTGAAAGACGTCCGAACACAGCACAACAAAACAGACGTCAATCCAGGTTCTTAGGGTTTAACAGGCTTGGTTGATGCTCTCTCTTAAACAATCATAACAAAAAGTCTCAGTGAAGGCAAATTTGACTTATGAAAGTTGCATAATTAAAGTGACATTTTATCACCTTGTCATATCGGCAGAAATGTTAATTTTGGGCTGGTGCTGAATTTTTAAAGTCTTTATCTGTCAATACCAATGACGTACCAATATTATTGTACCTCCTTACTTGTATGCCTATTGTGCACTTCTTTTTCTGCATCATCATGTTCATTTACATCATCATAATCTGCAGGAGGATGTTTCCTACATTCCAGGTGCAAATCTCCGGGATGGATCCTGCTGCTGAATATGTCCTGCTTATGGACTTTATCCCCATTGACAATAAAAGATACAGGTCAGACACACATACAGAGTGAGGTGTGCAGTATGTAACAGGGATTGTTGTTTTTTTCTAACACACAGTCAATGTTTTTTGCCTATTTCTTTGTCTACCTATAACCTCTCTGTACTACTTTACCATTCCCATTTTACAAATTAGAAACATGTATATGTGTGTGTGTTTGTGTGTGTGTGTCAGATATGCGTTCCACAGCTCATCTTGGTTGGTGGCAGGGAGAGCAGATGTCGTAGCCCCAAGCAGGATGCATTTTCACCCCGACTCGCCTGCCTGTGGAGCCCAGTGGATGAAGCAGACTGTTTCCTTCGACACTCTCAAGCTCACCAACAACCTGCTGGATGACAACGGACATGTCAGTCTTTAATGTGACTCCTCATGTTTTCACGTGTGAGAGCAGAAAACATAATGCATTGTTTCATTTCCATTTCATCACAACAGAAATATCTTTCTTTTTTTTACTTGCTTGCTCTGTGTAAATCTTTCTCCCAATTTCCTCCTTGTCAGATGATATTGAACTCCATGCATCGCTACCAGCCGCGCTTCCATGTGGTGTATGTGGATCCAGCTCCCAACAGTCACTTAAATGCATACAGGAACTTCTGCTCTTTTTCCTTCCCTGAGACACGCTTCATGGCCGTCACTGCCTATCAGAACCACCGGGTAGGAAACCAAGAATCAGTAGACTTTTAAATGTGTATTAACTGACTGAACAAGCAATTTTTTTAAAAACTTTTTATCTCATTATTTTACACACTCTCTCTCAGATCACTCAACTAAAAATTGCTAGCAACCCATTTGCTAAAGGCTTCAGGACCACAGACCCCCAGGACCGGTGAGTATCTATCAGTTAGGCCTAAAGACCAGGGCATTGATTTAATGATTTTTAAGATCTTTTCAAGACAGTTGTTCACCAAAATTAAGACCAACTCTTAAATAAATCATGTTTTTGTTATCTAAGCATTGCAGGTAAGTATATGTGGTCGTGTGCAGAGGAATGTAGGAATATGGTTATAAGAGTGAGTTAGTGTGGCCTACATTTTGCCAACAGGTGAGTTTGAGTTTAAGCAAATAGACAGTCTCAGGTTTAATGATAAGTTTAGAGATGTATAACATCAGAGATGTGGACTTTCACCCAGAGGGGTTCAACTTATTTTGACTTAAAGAAATTAATAGATGGATAAATGACATTAGATACAATTTTGTTGAGAATTAAGACCTTACGAATTCAAATTTAATGTTATTTAATGACTTTTAAGGCTGAATATTTATGGAATTTAATTTAAGACATATTACGTTAGGACTTTTGCGCACCCTGAAATACATCTCGCCTGATTAGGAAACAGGTGAAACACTTGCTCTGGAAAGACCAGTTAACTATAGTTCATAGTGTATCTTCAGGGCTGTTATCAGTGGGTACACAGTGATAAGGCTGCAGTCTCCACAACAGTTAGTCTTTGACATTTGTTTTCAGAAGAGGTTTGCACATGGCAGGTTGTTGGCCAAGTATGGTTAACACTTAAAAAATCCTTTTAAATGTGGAAAAAATTGTTGGACCAATTAGATTTTGACTTGTAATCAACTTAAAAACATGTGTTCAAAATTATGGCAACACATAGCAATTTAAAATGCCTTTTAAATGATGTGGAAAAACTGAGTTTTTATGAGCATTAATTTAAAAATGTGTGTTCATAAATACGGCAAATAAATATGTAATGACCATTAATTTTACCAACAAAGTTTTCCACATTATCTAAAATAAATTCCTAAGTGTGGTGTACTTTTAATTACCATATTTATGAACACACATTTTAAGGTAATTACTCACAAAAATAAATTTGTTTCAATTTGTTTTCACATTATTTAAAAGGAATGTTATAGGGTTCATTTGTGAAGGACATGATTATTGTGATTTTGTATGCACATGTATGTATGGGCATGCATACCTCTGCCTATACTTCTTGTGTGACCATACACAGCACCTGTGTGTGTGTGTGTGTGTGTGTGTGTGTGTGTGTGTGTGTGTGTGTGTGTGTGTGTAGAGTGGGTTATCCTGGACCCCTGGCAGTGTGGTGTCCACCAGAGGGCAGAGCTGAGCCTCTCCCCACCAAAGCTGGAGAGCAGAGATACTGGGGCTCGAAGACTTCAACAAGTGAGTAGATTCAATATTCAAAACTTTATTGCCACATCAATAATATGTCTTTGTGAGCTCCCTTAAATAAAGACAAAATGGCAAGACCACTCGCTTGTAAAGCACATCACATTTATAAGCAGAGCAAAAACAGAAAGGTGTCATTGATTCTCATAAGCATAAAACACACAAGAACACTATCGATAAAACACTAGCAAGTGTCAGACAAAATGCTGCAAGTGTATTAAAGACATCTGCTCTATTGCATTATTATTTTTTTAATCTGCAAAGAGGTCTGCTGTGCTATGTTAAGGAAGCAGACAGCTTCAGCAATTGTGGACTGCCGATGTTCTGATGGTAATGCTTTAAAGTCTTCTGTCAGAGGGAATAAAAAAGGTTGTTAACTAGGGGAAATGGGGTTCTTTTAAGGAGAAGGAAAATAAAACACACGATATTATATTCCAATTCTGCCAATGTATCCTATAAATCCTGTACATTAGACTTTTGAAACTCTCTAAACTTTAAAACAGAGTATCTCTCTGTACATTAAACATTTGACACCTGGACTGACATCAGTTCTCCTGTGCTGCTTTCAGATGCCTTTCATAAGAAGTTTAACCTTTAGCCCTGAGCAAATTGGTAAAAAATGTTTCACAAATTGCATAAAAAAGTATATTAAGAAAAAGTATAAAAAAAAAAGAAAGAAAAAAGCTGAGGAAAAATATCCTATAATATAGGAAAAAAGATAAAAGATGGAGGACATTCTTATAACAATAACTATAGGCTACTTACACTTACCATAATTACACATATTGAATTTTTTCACAGAAAATAGAATTTTTAAGTACTCATTCAGGTCAATTCCTTATTTGTTTTTTAACTTTCTTTTTCTTTTTCTTTTTTACTCTCTATTTGCTGTAAATTTTCGGGTAGTTTTCTTGTACTGTAAAACAACAACAACAACGACAACAAATGTTTTGTTAATTTTGGATAATTTCTTCTCAAGTTGCTCACTGATTTTCACCATGTTTTTGAAAGAAATAAAACCAATTTTCTCTAGTTTGAAAGTGTTAAAATACACGTTAAGTGCAACCAACATAACAATCATGTTTGGTAAGCCATATTTAGTGTTTTATTGTATTTTTCACTCTTTAATTTATTAAAATAACATTTTCTTCCACAATTTCAATGCAGGGATTTTTAAAGGTCTTTTAAATTTAATTTTTTGCTGCATGTGTTGGATCTGACGAGGGACATAACAACTTTGGTCTAAGTGCTGATCAGTACATGTCCAACTGTATTCTTCCGCACCTTCAGGACAGGAGGACCCAGACCCATTGTTGGTGGAGCAGTGTGGACTATTTCACCACTGTAAAGACTCTGAGGGACTAACCACAGAGAAGAAAGACGGAGACAGTGTGTTAGCACCTGCTTCCTTCCTCCCTATTCCTCCCTACTGGGATTGTCCAGGATCATCGCAAGAGAGAAGCAGTCTGTCATGAGGAACAGATAAAGCGACTGAGCTTTGAGTCACTTTTTTTTCACCTACTGCTTGCTTCTTCATTTGATATCACACAAGTTTGATTTGTGCTTAATGACAAATGTTGTATTGTATATGTATCCAATAAGAGCCTTTAAAAAATAAAAGTAAAGAAACTTACTATAGAATACAATGATGACCCTACAAATTCACAAACAACAACAACAAACCCTTTGGTAAGTTCCATATTATCAAAATCACATGGTCTCATTATATCATTAGTGCAACTGCAATGCATCTGTTTGTGTGTTGCCTTAAATAATAAAACGACCCTTTGAAACCCTTGTTTCTGTTTATTTATTCTCCTAAAGACGATAATAACTGTTTAGATTAAAATGATATGGATTTAACTGTATCTGCTCCGGATGAGAGCACGTAGCAATGACCCAAAGACACATGTCATCTGGGAATAGAAACGCTTATTATCCGCATAGCAATCACAGTGAAAACTTCATTACCCAGAATGCTGAGTGTCATAAAGTTAATTTCGGAAGTAGCAGCGGGATCAGCGATTCCACCTTCACACTAAAAGACGTTGTGAAAAACGAAAAATAGGATGCATATTGCAAGGAATCTTGTTAAACAATAAATCGAAGAAAAAATGATAAGAATTATCATGATAATAATAAATGTTCCACGCATGTCAAGTGCAATCCGATCACAAAAATAACATCACAAAATAGTCATAAAAATTAGGTTATTATTACAATGATTATCATTTAACCTCTCTGAGGTAGTAAGAAATTTATTTCGGGCCTATTGCTGGCCTTGTTTTTTAAAACAGGCTACTTGTTATTGTGTCCTGCAGTTACAAGCTAAATAATCAAAGCAATACCAAACCTCTTAAAACTGGCAAACCAGTTTTGCGGACATCTTCACAGAGACATGGTTAACCGTTCCATCCTGGATCAGGCTATTGCACTGGATGAACGGACCTCGCGCAGAGCCAACAGGACACAAGACAGCAATGCAAATTTTAAAAAAATGCACCACAGGAATTGTATGATACCATCAGTAGCAACATGCCCAAAAAATTTCAAAAAAGTAACATCACTTTAACTATAAAGTTATAATAGTTATAACAACAGTTCTCTCCACATTTTCCTCTATTTTTTGTTATAATTTTTAATTAATTTAATTTTAAATAATTGTCTCTCTCTTTCTTTTTTATAAAGCAAATTTTCTGGTTTTTTTGTGTCATCTTTTGCATTTTTTCAGTTTGTGACAAATGTATTGTTGCTGTATTTATTATAAGCTGCTCGTGCAAACGATTATTTGTAGAAAACAATTTTATGCTATCGAAAGGTGCCTTAACGCAGCACAAGAAAACTGCTGTCTATCTCAGTTTCAAATCCAAATATGCAGTAGGATGAAGGACAAATTTTAACTAATAAATCTGCCTTGTATCTTGTATCATGGGGCCTCTGGTGATTCCCACCCCTATTAGTATCTTATCTCAATTGGATAACAGGCCACATGGATAAGAGTGAGCTATAATTTCAGTTAAAATTAAAATGAAAAAAGTAGGCTAACCTATGTTTATGTATTGCGTAATATAGGCCTGATGTCCAGCATTTTATTGCACAAGCAATGAGTAAAATGAGTAAAATAGTTTTCACTTGAGGACGTCTTATTTTGAAATGCTCACAGGAAGTTTTGTGGTTCAATATTTTAACCTGACGGACGTGGGGATGCTCGCGCTCTCGCAGCTCTGAAGGATGCAGCGGGGTGGATGGAGGAGGAGGAGGAGGAGGTGAAAGACTGGAAGGCGGAGAACTGAATGAACGGGTCGGGAGACGGGAAGGATGCGGATTAACGGTGGCTCGCCGGCCAGCCCGCTTACGATGGTTTCGGTCGTTTGATATGAGGATGTGCGGAGAAAACGACGCAAGCCTGCAGTTTGTTGATGCACCGAGCACGGAGGCAGAGCCTGTAATCTACCCCAAATTATCAGTGACACCGAGGGCCGCCTGCTTTTTGATAGAAAGGGTGATTTTAATAAGGCTGTTTTGTATTTACATGCTAGCCTACTTTGTCTTGGTTTAAATTTGGTTTCTTTTCTCTTCGTTTACCGTGAAGAAACACAGCGACCCTTGTGGTGCAACTGCCATCATGGTTTTAGCCGTCATTTTAGCATCAGCACCACCTGCTCACCTCTCCTGTGCCGCTGCAGACTGGATGTCAAACTGAGCGGAGCGTCGTCAAGTCAAAGCCAAACAAACCAAAAATACAACTTCACCCAGTTTCAACATGGAGGCGTCGACGTTACAGCCTCGCTGGTCGACATGTCTGTTTATATGGACGACGTTATATCTGCTCGGCAGCGGTCAATCCGCGCCGGACGCCTCGGGCCTGCCCCTAGCCATTCGCGTGCCACTGCGGCAAGGCGCTCGCGCTGAACAGCCACCGCCGCTGCCTCGAGTCGCCGCGTACCGCGAGCACGGACACGCGGGGCGGCACGCTGCGCGCAGGCGGAGAGGAGCGGCAGCGCGCGGTGTCAGCTTCGTGGACATGATCGATAACCTTCGCGGGAAATCCGGTCAGGGATACTACGTGGAAATGGCCGTGGGCTCTCCTCCGCAGAAGGTAAAGTTTTATTTATATGATTAATGTGTTGTCAACGCACTCTTGAATGTATCTATATGTCATACTGAGTGCACTCAAAAACAATCCTTCAGGATGACTCTCAGGGTCTTATTCTTTATTAGCTTACTCTGTGCAGAGTCTGACTCTCCCCTGCAAAATGCTATTTTCATTTCATTTCAAGGTATGGGGAAAATACACAGCATTAGGGACTATTATTTGGGGGGGTAGGGGGGCAAAATGGGGGATGCACTCTCAACTTTAAATGGGCATGTTTTGTATTTATTTTAAATATCCTCAGATCTCTGAAACCTGCAAGTGGGTTTGAAAGACATGTTTTCTTTAAAAAAATGTTAGTCAAAGCAAACCGCCCCCCCTTTTATAAATAAAATACAGCCCCTAACATTTAAGACATGCAGTTTTACATTTATCACACTTTTACCTCAGTCTTGCATCAGTCTGTCTGTTGGCTCTTTGTGTCTTTGTGTGTGTCTTTCACTGTGTTTTGATCAACAAGTTATAACACTAATAATAATAATAATAATGATAATAATAATAATAATAATAATAAAAATAATAAGTACATTTAACTTATCTTTAAACACCACATATAAACGCTCCATATTATATTATTACAGTGATTATAATCGCGCTTACTTTGTTCAACTAAATTTAATTCACTTCACACCTTTCTAACATCTTTACAGAGTACGTACTTTACTTCAGTAAAACATCCCCATAATTCAAGGTTTGTAATGTAAGATTTTTACAATTAAATATAGCATTTAAAATTGAATTATGTTGATGGAAAAGTACTTAAAATATACTGTCCGAGTGGCTAATACTGTCGATGGCCCTGCATTGACAGATGGCCTCTGTGTGTGTGTGTGTGTGTGTTTGTGTGTGTGTGTGTGTGTGTGTGTGCGTGCGCACACATGTGTGTGAGAGAAAGGACTGAATGATACAGACAGATAATGGAACCATTAATTCTGCAGAGCGAGGAGTGCCAGCTGGGTGCAGCTGCGATGTACAGGCTGGCACACAGAGGGCGACGGATAGAGGGAGGGAGAGAAAGTGATGAGGTGGTAAAAGAGGGGAAGAAGAGGATGAAACAGGGAGTGAAACAGCGAAATTAATGAAACAATGAGACAGAGAGAAAAGGAGTTGGAGAGGGATGAGGGGTGAATGAGAGTGAGAGAAGAAGAGAGAAAGTGTGATTTTTAGAGAAAAGAAAAATGTGAAGAAAGAGAAAAGAGAGATGATGAAGGAGAGATGAAGGATGCTAAGTGGAGGTGTCGCTTTTCCACTGAGACCCTAATGTTTCTTATGTTAGAAAAAATCAGCCTTGCCTGAATCCATCTAGGATTATACCAGCAAAGTATTCCTTATATGAATAAAATAATTAAAAAAACCCATTATAGTCAATGAATATATATTTTAGTTTTTGTTGCCTTTATTGCCCCAATAAATAAAAAGTTGAAAACAAATGGATTCCTTGTGTATGACAGCATATTTACAGCCTCTGAAAATTTGATTTTTTTAATGTCTCGGTAACATTATTATTATTTGCGCATTATGAAGAGTTTAACACCCCAAAACTCAGCTTATCAAGGTGAACATTCCCACACACACCCTCTCACATTTTGGTTAAAATATTGCTCAATCCTCATTGGTGCATGGAAGCATGTTACATTACCTAACTGAGCACTGCGCACTTCAAACCTGGGAGAAAAGCAAGGACAAAAACACAAATACAGACTGTTTTAACTGTTGCTTTCATTTACAGCCCTATTGCTCATTGCACAAAAATAATTAGGCAAATAGGTTTTAAGGACCTTTAAATGGTAGAAGACAGGATATCGTTTCAAGCACTAAGACAATATTACATAGATAATATCCAGGATTAAATGTGTACTATTCAGGAGCTTCCTAAAAAATGATGTATAGACCCATGCAAAAATAATTCCTCTTATTCATCACTGCAAGTGTGTGGTGGTCTTATTTATCTGCTGAGACCCTGTCCTCTGCCTGTATTTTCTCATGTTCATCTGTTTGTCCCATTTTAGTGGATATTTAGTGCGATATCTCAAGGAAGCATAGAGGGAATTTCGTCATATTTGGCAGAAACGTCCACTTGCACTCAAGGAAGAACTGATTAGATGTTGGTGGTCAAAGGTCAAATATCAGGGCCACTGTGAACTCACGAAACATGTTTTTGGTCATTACGCAAGAATACGTACACTAATTATGACAAAGTGTTGCACAAATGTCTTATAGGATATAAGAATAAAGTGATGACATTTTATATCCAAAAGGTCAGAGGTCATCTTCATTGTGATATTATAATGTTCTGCCAAAACACTTTTCTGGCTGTCACTAAATGTCATAACTCAGAAAAAGATGGGGAGACATTTGGTCAGATACTGAATTGGTGACGCGAATATTAGGTGTCCACTGTGACACTGTGCTGATTGTATAGATCTTCTGTACTTCTTGTGGAAGGATGTGTTTGTTGCATCTGTGTTTTAGAAGTTTTAGCTTCTTTGCAGCAACATTTATGTTGGAGGAATTGTCTACTGTCACTGCTACATATGAGTTTGGACAGACATGGATGCAACTTGACTGGTTAACTGAATCATAAAAGAACACTGTGGTAATACTGGTTGTCTTGACAATTAGACTTTTGGTCCAAATGCATATTTTGTTGAGTAATGGGACACTGGAATAATGGAATGGCACTAGAAAATTGTGCATTGTTGAAAAAATGCAAGTGAAACGCCAAGAGGACAAAGCTGGAGTCGGCTTTCACTTTCGTCGGCAATACTTTTTTGGAGCCTCGTAATACAGAGCACAAACCAACCTTAAGTGCAGAAAAAACCACGATAGTTTCCAGATTGGTCAGGGGTCAGTGACCATCTCATTCATTAAAATGACATGTCAGGATCTCCATAAAAACACTTTAAATGGTCGTTTGCAGGCCCTCAATAAGTCACAAGATATCTTTACTCAAATTACTTGAGTGTATTAAGGTTTTAAAATCCCCAGCATGGCCTGCGGATAAATAGAGCTTAGTATAAATTGATTCATCAGTCACTGCGTAAATGGTTTTAAACTAAAATAATAGCAGAAGTGATAAAAGGCCTTGTATATAATTTGAGATGCTTGGTAGATGCAAAGTTAAGGAAATTACCTCAGGTCAATTACAGTAACTTCAAGATATACGGTGTGTTCTGGTAACCACTAGATGATTTCTTCGCCACAGTGAAGGGGGAAGGGCAAATATAATGGCTGGAAGAGACAGGCACTCTGCCAGGGAGACAGGAAGACAGAGAGAGAGTGCAGAAAGACATGAAATGCCACTGTGTCAGGATACAGCCTTCAGTGTGAGTGTTTGTGTATGAAAGAAACGCATCCATCCTGAGCAGTCAGCAAATTTTGAGCCAAGAGAGGAAGACAAGAGTATGAACAGCGTTAATACACTGTGACAATAGCAGTCTTTGTGGAAACGGCATATGCAGCCATGTGTGTATGTCATTGACATGGATGCATGTGTGTGTTAGACAGAGGCAGTATTTATTCCAGGCTTCCAGGCCCAACCCTTGAGACAGTAGCACTTCTCTGGATATTTAAAGAGCCAATCCATTATTGAACAGCTTGCTGTGGCTCTATGGCTGCCTGTCTGTCGGGTTGAGTGTTTCTGTGCAACACTTCATATCTATATTCCCTTTGATTTGTCAATCAGAAAAAATGGCACAAAATATGCCTAGACTTGATTGCAAAACTAAGGAACTAAACTTATATTAGTGCTTCGTAACCTGAATCATATGAATAAAAATGTGTTGACTGAAGTCAGTCATCATTGTACAATTATGTTAGCATGAAGACATGACTCACATAAGATTTAAAGGTCCCCTAATTTTTAAAAGATATATTTCCATGTATTTTGTAGTATAAAGCAGGTGTAAGTCCTATATAAATATTGTGAAAATATCAAAATCCTCAGTCCACAGAGAAGTGCACACAGTAGGTATTGAGAAACTGTGGCATTAACCAAGCCATCAGGATATCCGTGAAGTTGTGATGTCACAAATCAGATTGTTTAAACTCAAAACATAGACATTCTAAATGGGTCGCTGTTGGATTATTGCTGCGTTTAAAAAGGGTTGTGTTTATCGTGATCACGAAAAGAGTCCATTTGAACTCCCTCTTATGGGATATTTACGACCTTGTAAGTGGAAAGTTTGTTGAAGCTCCGAGTTTACGAGTTGTGACGTGTTTCCTTACATTCTCAGAAGTAGCCAGGGCAGGGACTCAAATTTGTCGCCAAACTGTAAGGTAATATATCATAATTTCAGTTGTATAGAGACACTGACACTATACATTTGTATTACCTGCATTATGTGACTCGCTCAATAGCTTGCTAAATTTTTAGCTTTGGCGGCCTCTAGACACTGACAGGTTGCCACAAGTAGTGTTACTTCTCATGACTTAACCATTTGTAACTATGAGCTCACAAGTTCTCCTCAAACGCAGCATATTTTACAGTGTATGTAAATGACATCAGCTGACAGGAAGTAAACAGGGACCCCAACTGTTACCTAGCAATGCAACCTCAGTGAAACAGTCCATAAAGGCACTACAGTGCCTTTACAGTCATTCTGCTGGCTTCAGTGATTAAGCAGAGATGTCGCGAGTGCAGATGTTGAGGACTCGGAAACACTGACCTATCAGAGTAGATTGTTTTTTTGTTGTTGCTTTTTTCTGTAGGGGTCTTAAAGAGAAAGGCGCCAAAATTGAGCATTTCAGAGGGTGAATACAGGTATATTCAGGCAGTAATAACAAATAATGTATTTTTCAACATTTAAGCATACAAACATGTTTCAGTAGAAATCCCCAAAAAGTATGAACCTAAATATGAGCATATGGGCACCTTAAATGTGTACTAAAGCAGAAGTACAACAAAAAGGAGCAGAAAAAAATCTATCATAAAGGGTACCAGTGCTATATGGAGGGTTCTGTGATAATATGAGGCATATACAGTAGGCATTGTTTATTTCTGTCTGTTCACCCCCACCTGCCATTGCGCTCCATTCACACACTCACTAACTGTTTTGACTGACGGCGCAAAATATGATACTCACAAAGAGATGCAGACAGTAGAGGAGGAGATGGGAGGGAGAAGGAGTAGAGTGGGCAACCTGAGAGGAGTGGTGGGGTTAGAGTGGAGACAGAGAGGGGGACAGAGAAGGACATATAGGGCAACAGGAAACAGCACAGGACACTACAAGGAAAGAGAAATGGACACAGAGAATGACTGTGAGAGGTGAGGCTGGCTACTCACTGTAACAGAGAAAATTTGCCAAATAATTGCCTGAAAGAACATTGGTTTAAAAAAAAGTTAAGATATCAATAGCAGACATCAAAAACCCCACGCAGAGAATTTGTTTTACAAATAGCCTTGTCCGTCTAAAAGGCAGCAAAGATACAGATTTTTGCGACACATGCAGCATATATTTAATAAATCTCTCTCCTTCTTCTGTTTTCTCTATGTCTTATTAGTTGAACATCCTGGTGGATACAGGGAGCAGTAACTTTGCTGTCGGGGCAGCTGCTCATCCTTTCCTTCGCAGATACTACCATCGCTCACTGTGAGTACAGACATGCTGCATCTGCTTATGACAAAAGGTGCCATGCTAAAGCTTTTTTTTACGTTATTCTGAGACATCGTAGTGGCAAATCATATTCTATAGTCTATAGCTTGTTAAGCCATATGTAGTGTCAGACTGTTTTAAATTATGCGGCACTGTTTTTACACAAAAATGGTTGTACTGTAGTAATGATGTCATTCTTTTCCACACATTCATTTATTTCTGGCGCCCTGCCACGATTAAAATATATGCCACCACAAAAATATTTTTTTATGTTTTGAAGCTGGACTGTTCATTAGGAACGCTAATGAAATATATATACAGTTTGGTTATGTATAGAGCCAAACTTTTTAGAGCACAGAGTGTACTCTGGATGCAGATGGAGCAACAAAATGTCAGGCACGGTGAAAGTGAAACTTATTCGCGCATACTGCTGGGTCCAAAAAAAGCACTGAACAGAGCAGTAGATCAGTTATTCACTCCGCAAGTCACAAACTGCTAATGAGGAAAAAACAGCTCATGAAAAGCTCTGCCTGTGCTGTGTTCAAAGACCCGAAATAACCTCAGAATTAAGAGAGGGGACACAGAATAATACAAAGGGACTCACATGCATTTGAAAGAAAAAGAAAAAACGCTGAAAGTTATAATAGTAATAATTTGTTTTTCCAACCCCTCTTCTTTATTTTTCTCCCACTGTGTTCTTTTACCATACATTCAAACACAGCTCCAGCTCGTACCGTGACCAGGGTAGGAGTGTGTATGTTCCGTACACACAGGGTCGCTGGGAGGGCGAGCTGGGCACTGATCTGGTCTCTGTCCCTCATGGCCCCAACGCCACGCTGCGTGCCAATATAGCTGCAATTACCCAGTCAGATCGCTTCTTCATCAATGGATCTAACTGGGAGGGGATCCTGGGACTGGCCTATGCCGATATAGCCCGGGTAAGAGCGGCGTATCACTTGGTCCCTCGAAATCTGAAAAGAAATGTCCTAATGAGTGACTTATTTCAGTGCCAAAAATCAGTGCTCTTTTTTGTTGTAGTTTCATTTATAAACTGATGGGTATATTTTTACATTGCATCTTGCCTACTGTTCTATTGAGGGCCTAAAAGTAGAAAAAGTGGTCGATTGTCGATTTTTTTCCCCTACTTTTTATGTAGCAAAAACATATTAACCAAAGTATCAATCATAGCAGAGTAAAATGTGCCTTAATATATGTGCGAAAATACTACACTTTTTATTTCTAAGGTGGTGTAAGGTAGTGATCAAAATGATGACATTGGATATGGTATATAGTTTTTTTATAATTCAGTTTGAACCTTAAGCAGGAGGATGTTGCAAGAAAAGTATTTTAGTTTTGAATATTTAACGAAAACCTTTTTTAAAAAATAATTATTGCATAAATTGTAATAGCAGGGTACTACTGTATTCATGTCTGGAAAACGTAATAATAGATACATTCACTTGGACAGAAAGATGGCAGGATGAAACCTGATTTGCCAAAAGGTACGATAATAGATCATTAGGTTTGTTTAATCTTTTGCTGGAAGCTAAATACAGCACCATTAAGAGGTACAGTTATCCTTTGTATTTCTCTCTCCAGCCTGACGAGACACTGGAGCCTTTCTTTGACTCTCTGGTTCGCCAGACTCCTGTCCCCAACCTCTTCTCTCTCCAACTGTGTGGAGCTGGATTCACCCAAAACTACTCCCTGGGCAGTGCTACTGTTGGCGGCAGCATGGTGAGACACACACACACACACACACACACTCACATAAAAACAATGTAATATCATATTTGGAGCCGGTGTTGGATTGTTTTTAAAAGGCTATGGCTGCCGCAAAGGGATTATGTTTTCGGGTTATTTGTACATCGCAAACATTATAGCTCAATAATGCTGTGAAGGAATTTCTTCTAATTTGGCACAAACGTCCAGTTGGACTTAAGAATGTGATTACTATTTGGTGGTCAAAGGTCACTGTGACCTCAAGAAACGTGTTTTTGGCCACATCTCAAGAGTTCATGCACTATTTATATGACAAAATTTCACACAAACGTTTAAACTGATGACATTTAATATGTAAAATGTCAAAGGTCAACTTTACTGTGACATAATAATGTTCTGCAAAAAACACTTTTACTGCCACTACTCAATGTCATATCTCAGAAACATATTTTTTTATACTGAATAATACTAGTCTTATGTGTACTCCTTGAAACTTTGCTGACTGTATAGATCTTCTGTGCTGCTGGGGGAAGATGTATGAAGCATCCATATTTTCACAGAAATGGATATAAACTCTTAATGAAACTTGACATGCACGAAGGCATGCGACTGTGAGGGGGTAATTTTAGTTTTCTTCATGGTCTTAGATCATCGGAGGAGTGGATCCATCACTTTACGTGGGAGAGCTTTGGTACACTCCCATCCGCAGGGAGTGGTACTATGAGGTCATTATCGTACGTATTGAGGTGAACGGACAGGACCTCAATATGGACTGTAAAGAGGTAAGATGTGACATATGGAGGGCTGCAAAAACCAAAGGAAGCATTATTTAATGGTCAATAACTGAGTCACTTGAGCTGAATAAGAGATTTGTAATTGGTAACTGTTTCTCTGCCTTTTACAGTACAACTATGATAAGAGCATTGTGGACAGCGGCACCACCAACCTTCGACTGCCTAGAAAAGTCTTCCAGGCTGCAGTAAAAGCTATTGAAGCAGCCTCTTCGGTCAGTTCTTACCATGCGATAGATACTCTTTTATCCTTGTCATAATCTCTCATTTTCTTCGTCTTTTGCTTTCACTCAGCCATTACTTATAACATAATGTTTTTAAAGATCTAAAAACATAACCTTTGGAATCCTTGATTATATTCAGTCGAAGCAACTCATGCACACACACACACACACACACACACACACACACACACACACACACACACACACAGACACACCTATTGGATATGCTTTAGTCTGAATGAATGTCCTCCTGACCCTGTTTTTCAGACAGAGCAGTTTCCCTCTGGGTTCTGGTTGGGAGAACAGCTGGTATGTTGGCAGGCTGGCACTACACCCTGGCACATCTTTCCAGTCATCTCTCTCTACCTGATGAGTGAAAACCACAACCAGTCCTTCAGAATCTCCATCCTGCCGCAGGTAATTCACAGTGTCTCACTGCACTTGGAAGTGGTTGCATAAAGCAGGAGTTCACTCATGCTTTCAGGTCACGGATGGACTTTGTGAAAACATTTGTACTCACATTAAATTATTAAAGAGTGCTTGCATAAAAAAAAAAAATAATCCAAAGGAATGTAATTTGGTTAACAATGGAAAAGAAGTGCATTTGAAATTCAGTTATTGAACAACCAGGCTTCAATCAGCCTATTAAACCTTAAATTCAAAGTTAGCAGAAGAAAAATCTGCTAACTTTATGTTGATGCCATCAAACAACTTAGATGGACTGATGAAGGACCAAGTTGGGAGTTGCTCTACTCTTAGTCAGCTCAGTGCATAGATTTATAATTATACCAAGACACAGGATGCCAAGATGGCGTCTGTGTATTTCACTGGAGTTGAGAAAAAGTTTAAGCTACCAAATTTACTTACGTGGTATGTAGAACGTACTAAATATGCAGCAAAGTGTTTTTTCTGCTGGCCCTGTGCAAGAGCTCCAGCTTGGCTCATAGACTTAACATTATAATAAGTAATAGATTTTTAAACTATTACTATCTATTTTTTAAAGAACAAATATAAAACTTCCATAGTCTTAATAGAAAGAGTCATATTTGACCTTGTTTGCAGTTTGAGGTGCCCTGCCCATCTCACCATAGCGCTTGCCTACAGGGAACCACAGGGAATTTTTAATTTTTTTTTCTTGCTGCAATACCACGAGTGTCCACTGTGGAAAATTAGCTGCAAGGCTAAGCAGTTATTTCTGGGGCCTGGTTCAGTGTCTGTCTGCTAATACAGCAGCACATTGGTCACAGACCTGTTAAAACAGTCCTAACAAACTAACAAACACAACAGCACCAAAATGGCTTGACTTTTTGGTTACGCTTCTCAACCATCACATAATGTTAGCTGTTTGATGCTAACAGTTATCCGTGTTTGTGGATGTTGGCCGACTGTTCGCGGTGCATAACTCACACTCCTGCAGCAGAGAGAGACAGAGAGTAGTTTTCACATTTGGGAGGTTGGTGAGCGATTACTTTGTTGTTTGTTTGTTGTTGTTAGTTGAATATAAAGTGACTTCCAAATCGAGTACTTAAGTACTCATGCCCATCCCTAGAACATATGATATCTCCAAAGCGTAAAATTATTTTCAGATATTCAGCAGCAGCTTTTTTTACTTTACCCTCTTGGAGGGAAAATTAAATCTCATTTTTTGTCCAGTGCTAAAAAATGCATGGTATCTTGTTTAAATGATGGTAAGCATCAGGAGTTTGACTTACTCTCTCAGCTTATAAGAAGTTTTCATATTTACTGAAAATTGAAGTTATTTGTCATTACTATGAATCATGTACATCCTTCTTTCACTGAGTGCCTGTAATTCTAAATACATGCAGTTTTCATTACCCTCTGCACTCTTTCAGGAAGTCTGGTCACAGGTACTTTATCTTTCAACCATATACTCTTTTATGTAGTTTCAGTAGATGAAAGCCTGGCGAGGTACCATGAGGGGAAAACATAATGACCACATTTCAAAGAGAATTACTTTGGACATATTTTCTAAAGCTTTTCATAAATCTCTGAAAAAGTCATTAAATGGGTTTTTATTCAAAGCCACTCAAAAAGACCTTGATGGTGGTGGAGTGAATAAGATTTGAAACTGAGATTTAAAAAGTGAGGTTCACCACTGTAAATCTGTGCGAGGCCTGTGACCTTGTTGCTGAATGAAACGCTTAAAAAAAGTTTTTACCTTCTTTGCCTTTTGTTGTAACTTGTATAACTGGTTCAACAGCAAATTATCGTGTATAAAATGTACAGTGACCTGAATATATACATGGAAACTTGAGGTCAAATATACTAATGTACTAATGAAAAAGAAGATGATACTGTGATCAGAGTTTGAGAGTTTAAGGATTTTTTGTTTAAAGGAACACATATCATGAACAAAAGAAAATTGACTCTGAATCCAAAATTTGGTTCGGGAATGTGTCAGAGATATGAACTGAGGAGGGCATTTTACAGGCCGAAGATATCAGCGCTCTCTGGTGGACGAACTGTGTAGTGACACCACTTTCTTTTTTCAAACATCTTTGACATCCATCTTGTTACTTACCACCCAATATTAAATATATGCTGATAAAATGTAATAAAATAGGGCTGGACTGAATAGTTCGAAGCTTCATTCATAATATTTATTCCTGTTCAGCTTTTATTTTTTTGCATTTGTGTCCTATTACGAACCACTGTGTGTTGACCTTTTGGTGTAAATCCTTGTTCTCTCTGTACTGTGGATGATGAGAAATGGGAACTCCCATTACATTACTCATTCTGTTTACAGAGAGTATTTTTGCGCAATTTCAGCTAGAACGGCAACACTAATATTATTAGTGTTATACTATTTGTAGAATTATATTCCACTGGTGGCTTTATCAGATTATGTACGACTGGTGTGATCCAAATATTACCAATAAATCCAGATTTTTATAAAGCCCAAAAGTTAAAACTGATAAAATAAAGAGAGTGAATCCAAACATTTAATTGCAACGAGTCAATAAATATTTGTTAGTGTTTAGAAAATAACTTTTTCACTGCTGTCGAAATACTGTTTGCTCTCCCGCTTGCCGCTCACAAACACATTTATTCATTAAAGAAAGTCTATTAACAGGTCTGCTGAGGAGGATTTGGGGGCATCGAGCGAAACTTCTTCTGTGTGCGAAGAGTGTGAGACAGAGGTGTCCAAACGTTTTTGAATGGGGGACAGTCTTTTTTCATATTGTATGGGTTATTAAAAAAATCACATACCAATGCGACACAGCAACAGTTTCATCTTTCTGTGAAAAAGTATTCAACTTTCCACCACTCTCGAAAGCAGCAGCCCTCGCTGTTATCACTGAGTGTTTATGTAAACACATAACTTCTGCCTGCGTAGCTCTTACTTGGTGCATGTCAACAAACTGCATGATAGTACAGCCATTGTGAGGTGGCCAGGTGAACATTGTGAAATTGTGTTGTGTATTCATAAGTTATACATGTTTAACTATATTGTATGCCTTTTTTACCTTAACGTTTGTCATAATTGTACTTACTGTTTCTTCATATTGTCTTTTTTGATTATTATTTTAGGATGCCTCTTAACATCAGGCAAGGGACTACCACAGAAAAAAAGCTCCGTAGCTAGCTAACTATTTACATTTGTTTAAATGTAGATTAAGGGGCCCTTTTTAAAATAAATTACAAATTACAAACATAAAAAATGCAAGTGAACTTGCTTATTTAACCAGCGTGGTGGGCCGCATATGGTATATTTTGAAAGATAAACTTCGAGCTGTTGAAATGGATTGGCGGGCCACAATTGTTCCTCGGCCCAGACTTTGAACCTGCCTGTTTCATGTATGATTGTCACTCAATGATTTTTCTTTTGATTTTTGTTTATGCAGCAATATCTGCGGCCAGTAGAGGACGTGGCTTCTGCCCAAGAGGACTGCTACAAGTTTGCTGTGTCCCAGTCCAGCACTGGTACTGTGATGGGAGCTGTCATCATGGAAGGTTTCTACGTGGTCTTTGACCGGGAAAAGAAACGCATCGGCTTTGCTGTTAGCACCTGCCATGGTGAGGGGGAGAGGGGAGGGGAAGAGGGAGGAGGAGTGAGGTTTTTAAGGTTTTTTTAATGTAAGCTGGAAAAGAGGAAAAGAGATACGGATGTTCATAGACAGAGGTATCTGGATAGAGGAACTATTCAAAGGAATAAAATATGAGAAAGATTCACCTCAAGCATTTCTCACCAAAGAGCTTATTTCCGTAACATACTATCTGTTGTCATTATCTTTGTGACTCTCAAATGTCTACAATCCTGTTCTTCCATTTGCAGTGCACGATGAGTTTCGCACAGCCTCTGTGGAAGGCCCGTTCCACGGCGTCGACCTTGAGGACTGCGGCTACAACATCCCGCAGACCGATGAGTCCACCCTCATGACCATAGCCTACATCATGGCGGGAATCTGCGCGCTCTTCATGTTGCCGCTGTGTCTCATGGTGTGCCAGTGGCGTTTCGCCCGCTGCCTCCACCCACACGGCGACTTTGCTGACGACATATCACTCCTTAAGTGAACGGGGAGAAGAAAGGGACAAAAAGGAGTTGTAGAGATCTGCACTTGAGACAACAGGAGAGGGATGGAGTGTGCTTTAAGGGATTATTAAAAATGTTGGTGCTGTTGAAGGAGAGCTCTGAACAGGCTTTTCAGGAATATATTTAAAGTACAGAAAATGCCAACGTGAGCAGAGCATTTGAGGATAACTAGAGCCATTACTAACCTGAAGGACAAACGAGAAAGTCGGTGTCACTGGCGTCGACTTTGCCTGTTTAAGCCACCTATGCAGATCAGCATGACAAGAGGAACAGATGTGGGAAACATGCAAAAAGGAAATATAGTTATAAATAGTGTAAAAATAGACCACAGAGGTGGATTGGATTTGGAATTTTTGAAGATTTGTCTCTTTAACATTACAGAGCTCCACACAGTCGCTTGGGGGGAATTTTAAAAAGATACATTTAAAACACGATGGCTAAATAAAAAGACTCAAAAACTGAATACAAGATATGAATCCATCATGTACTGAGACATGGTTTGCTATGAAGAGCGTGTGTTACGTGTGTTTATAGATCTATTGTCTGTGGCTTCTGAGTGAATGAAACAAGGTCGGTATGTGTGCACAGATGTACTGTAAGTGGAGATTATACAGAGCAATTTAATGGTAACAAAGATGATACACTACTGAGTATGAATAGCATCTATGAAATTACACTATTTTGCAAATGCCAGCAAAGAATTCTGCAACGCAAATTAAGTAAGCATAAAGAGGTTCATTTGATGAAATATCAGATTGTAACAGCATTTATTGCATAAAATCAGTTTCGCTCGGTGTGAGACTGACTACTCAACACAGTCAATATCAGATGTCACTTTCTCTTCCTATATTGAGCTTAAATGTATCTATTGTAAATAAACTTTGTGCTTTCCAGATCTATTTGTGCAGACACACAGAATACACATTGCTTAATACACACTGCTGCACCATCTGATAATTTGCACATGTAAAAAAAACAAACAAAAAAACACATTACATGTTAACAAACCAAGACTTAATAGGGCTTCTTTCACAGACACAGGGACAGTCTAACTCACCGCATCTTTCAATGGGGACCATACAGTATATGCTTGGACAAAGAAACCAGCCCAAAGTATGTTATACACTAAAGAACACTATGTATATGTCTACAAGGGACAGTTTGTATCGTCTCTCAGCAAGCTGTATATAGATAAACTCAGAACTGTATATTTATCTGTCAGGCGCTGGCAGCACTGTGGATTCAATAAAGTACTTATTGTAACTGTAAGATGTGCAGTGATTTTTATTTCTTCACACAAACCATTAACTGTAAGTAATAACTAATAGATTGACATCCAACATACACTGAATAAAATTTTGAATGCAGCACTTTTGTTTTTGCCCCTTTTTTTCACAGAAAAAAACAAGAACTGAGTCTTTTTCATACACTCAATAGATGTGTTTCACTCAGATTTTTAGTCATAAATTTGTTAAAATTTGGTTCGTGAGCACTTCTCATCCTCCTGACAGATGAGGCATATCAAGATGTTGAGCAAACAGCATCATTACTAAACAGGTGTGTCTTGGGATGGTCACAATGAAAGGCCACTTAAAAATGTGCAGTTTGATCATGTGACAAAATGCCACAGATGTTCCAAGTTTTCAGGGTGCGTGTCATTAGCATGCTGAGCTAAACTTTAACTTAATTTCACTACCTCAAGACATCTACAGTGTTGATTCCCTGAATTTGGCAGTACATCCACTCGGCCTCACAACTGCTAAAAGTCGGTTATGATTGCGAGCTGTTGTCAGGTCAGGATCCTGGTGAGGATAACGACCATGCAGAAAAGCTTCACCAAGATGGATTCTTATGGTTTGTGCAGAAATACTTAAGTTGTGAAAACCAATTGTTGCACAATTTAAGCTGTTTAGGCAGCTGGTCTCAGATGATCTGGCAGGTGAATCAACAAATTCACAGAAACAACACTGGAGATGGCCTATGTTATTGAAGGCGCACCCGGGCAATAATGCTGTTTAATCAGCATTTTGATATGCCACACCTGTGAGGTGAACGGATTAACCTGGAAAATGTAGAAGTGCTTACTACTGCGTACATAATTTAGGATATGCAAATATGTAGTCTAAATATCAAAGACAGAAAACTCCATGACAAAAAGACCCTCAGTTTAATTCTTTGTGAAGTTTTGGCCTATTTTTAAAATTCAGTTCATGTTATTTCCCTGGTCTTAAACGGTCAAAAATATATTAATAACCAGGAACGACAATCTCCTAGATCCAAAATCAAAGTGCCAAAACTTTCATTTGTGATGTTCACAAGTACAATGCTTGGACCTGCTCAGATGAAAATGAGAGGTAAAAGATGTTGTGGGGAATGTTTTGTGTGCGGGTACAATTTATGTTTCATAACTGGGAACGCAACAACAGAATAAAGCTCATTTTGGGTACAAAAAATAAAATACGCTTGGGTGCGGTGCTTGTATTCTCCCTGTGGCTCTGGACCAATCAGGTGGCACGCACGACGTTTACGCATCAACAGGATGACGTAGGACGTTGAGGTTGTGAGTTGTGTGTTACGGAAATGAGATGACCAGCTTACTAATGATACACGTAAATTTCATAAGGAACAGACGAAAAACACGGTTAGTGGAAAGGTAAGCTATATCTTATGGTATATTCGCACTAACTTACCATAGTTAATGATTCGAACTGTTTTATTCCACCCAAAAAACAACGATATATTAGTAGTTAGCGTAAGGAAACTAGCTAACTTACTATGACAACAATGCTCCGGATGAAACTCGAGTCCCACTCCAAGTTGCTCTGACTATATTGTGTTTTTTGCTTATTTAGTTTTTATATGTGTTCATGTATATTGTCATAAATGTAACCTTAGAGTGTCAGAGTTGCAGTCAGTTAAAGGACTAGCTTCAGGTAGCTGCTCAACGAGCTAACTGACCTGCTGGCTAAAAACTAAAGAATCAGCAAAATTGCGAGCTAGCTTAGCCAGGGAGCTAACAGGGTTGACTATAGCAAAGCGAAAGCAAATTAAGGCAGTTTCGACACATGTTACTTAAAAGGACGCCGAATTTAACTAGCTGAATGTCTTTAAAATCCGAACCACTGTCATCGACGGTAACGTCAACCATAGTGTCAGGGGGGTCTGTTGATAACACATGCAACGTTAACTATATGTGACATGGACCTATATGTGATAAACAGATAGGTGTTTAGCTGGACAGCTGGCAAGTGTTTTGCTCCAGAGGAGGTGGATAAGGTTGGGGTTTGAGTATGATATGTTTGGTGGTTTTTATAATCAATTCACAATGTTCAGGATTGAAAGAAACCCAAAACTTTCAAGACATTATTTGGGTGGGCCGATGTTGGTTTTTTTTTTCAGGGCCGATATTGATTGTTAGTAGTTAATGGGAGTGCTAATTGATATTTGTAACTGATATGCATTTACATGACAAAATATTTGTCAATACTTAGAATTTAGAGCTGAACAAACTCCAGCACAAAACTTAGTTTAAATGCCTCTAGTCAAAACTGAAAAGTTCACCATCATATACAGTTCCAAGCATTTAAAAAAAATATAAAGTCAAATGAAATTTTTAATACACTTTGAATAAATTAAAATAGCTGCCTGAGGTTTTGCGACATAAAAGTTCCTCCCATGCTGACCGTTTCTTTGCACTTTTTAATTAATTAATTTGATCTGCAATCTTTAAAGTAAAATGTTGATTCAGATAACCTGCAGAATGCCAAATATTGACCCCAATTATCAGCCAGGCTGATAATCTGTTGACCCCTGTACAGTGCCATTGTTTTTTTGGCTGGTGGGTAAAATAAGTCTAGCAGCCACTTGCATATTTTACCAGCATTTGGCTGATGCTCATTTGCAGACCTGAAAATGTTACTGGGAAAAATGAAATGATTCCTTCTAGATTCATCTCTTATAGGCTTTTAATCAGAGCTGACTGAGGGTGTGGCAGTGGTGACTTCAACCAGGTGGCTCAATTGTAATCCTCTTATTTTATCCTTTTTATTTAGTGTATGCAGAGCATTAGAGTCACATCCATGTTATTATATACAGATCTGAATTTGGGGTGATAATATGTAACTGAAAGCGTATTTAAAATTACCAGCAAAGCAGGTAAATGCCTTGGGGCGTCAGGCTCACATGGTACATATTCCAAAAACTAGGTGTGTTCAGTTTCAATGCCCCCACTAATCGAGAGAAAGAAAACCTGGGGCCGGGTAGTGTTTCACAAGAGGTGTACCGGTTGTTGTCTGAGTTTCTGCACAAGTAATTCATTTTCCATGTATAATTTGTCATGTGCAGTTGGGAGTGACCGAGTTCATACTCCACCCTAACAGGTTAATCCAGCTACGCTTTAAGTTCCACATAGGCTTTCATTAGCTGCTCTGCTAATGTAGCTGTAGTAAACTTCATGTACATGCATGCATTCTCTATCTTTTCATATCAACCAAAGGCTATGCTAGTAAATTAGTAGTAAATTAACTACACATACAATACAGTCTGATTGATTTATTTTTCGAATTAAATGCCAAACTGTTGCTTTTAGCTGGCTTTGATACTTCTAATGACATCTAATTAACATCTAAGGAGTTTTACTTTTATCTGCAAGCTATATTGGGTGCACAGAGGTGCACAGGTGTATTCACTCTAAAACTGTCATGTTTTTTCAGTTTAGAGCAAAAATGTCCATTTATTCTGTCTTGTTCCGTTATTTAATCTGGTGCTTATAGTTCTCAAATTCATCTCCCATGTTGTGTTTAGTTTAAGACCTTGACGATTCATGTGGGCCATGTGGTTGCTGAGATATTCTCTATATTTAAATAGAGACAATTCTTCAGCAGAGACCTGAAAAGACAAAGAGACATTTTCATGTTTCATTCAAACTCAGAGGCATTTGCCTATGATCTGTTACTTAATTTTCCAGCCTGACATTGTTAATAGAATAGTATTGTTCTGTAAAAGCCTCCCCACAGTAGTCCACGCAGAAACACTGATGTAACCACAGAGTGCTAATCAAATGTGCTGCGGTCACGGCTCTCTGAACTGGCGTCCAGTTAGTGCGATGCTGTGAATTTAATAAGTAGCCTCTGAATGCAGCACACAGACGATGAGCAACCAGCCACACATTCTCTTTGTCCTCACAACTAACAGGTCCTCCTTTTCTCCCCGTCCGTCTTTGTCTCATGTATCCAGGTTGCTGTTCAGATGAAGAGAGTTTGCCTGGTCGACCCTGTGTGTCACCTTTCGTTGCCATGGCAATGCCCTATTTTCCTACATTCCTGCTCCTTCTTTTTCTGACCTCCTTCGCTCTTTTGCTTGTGACCCTCCTGCCCGCCGTTGCCCCATTGATTCCCTTTTCCTCCTCTCCTCCCTCACCTTGGCCGTCACTCTCATGCGGCCTAGGTCAGTCCTGGGCCGTCCGGCTCCACTCTGGCCCTCATCATGACGAAGAGTATGGTGAACAAAGCTCTGAGCACCTGGATGTGATAGCCAACAGGGTACAGTACTTCTTGACTGCTTTTAGCTTGCCCATATTAATCTTTATATAAAATGTCACTGAATTTTCTAAAGGCTCAGGGACTCATTTCTCTGTTCTGACATTTTTGAAATAAAACAAAATTCAGGTTTATTTCTACCAGTATGCCGCTGTCCTTTAGCTTTTTATTTTTTTTAAATTGAATTTACTGTATGTTTAAGTTTTGTGCTTCATGTTTTATGTTTCCCATTTATATGCTGTTTTCTGCAACAACCTCAATCCTTCACAGGAAACAGGAGTTTTATCTAATCTGTTTTAAAGTTGCCTAAATCAGGGAAAAAAAAACAAGAGTGGGCCACTTTTAGAAGTATTGTCCCAGTTTAATTTGTGCTCATCATCAGTATTCTCTCATCCCAGGTAGCAGAGCAGGCTGGGTTGAAGAACCAGGGCCAGATCGGACAGCTAGAAGGCCACTACTTGCTGTGTTCTGAAAAACCTGGATCTGCGGCTGGTATTTGGAGCAAGAGCATCCGGCCTGGGGACGTCCTGGCAGCCCACCCTCATGTCCTGTGGTACTCCCAGGACAGAGTGCTGAGCCGCTCTAAAAGATCGATGGCCTTCAATGATCCCAACTACCCTAAGCAATGGCACCTGGTGAGAGGCCAGACGGAGTAGATTTTCGATCTTTTCCTCATTTCTCCTCCTATTTCTCCCCCTCAACTCTCTTGCATTTTCATTTACTGATTCAGACCCTGTTGTAACACCTCAATCAGAATGTAAAGCACTAGGCTGTATGTGCAAGGGTGGTTTGTCTAGTTGCACCTGCTTTTTTAATTTCTATACACACAGCATCCTGTATGCATTAAGGGCTGGGTCAGGTATGGTGATAAATCATTTTCTTTTCAGCAGGTCACCTAACTCCTCTTGTACCCATTAATCAGTTGTTTTAAATACACAGCCAACCATTTCCCCCACACATAATGTTGTACAGTGTTACTCAAGTGAATTATAAGCCTGCACTTAATTAGATATGATTACATTTACATGTGAGACTAATGCAGCTGCTGCCAAAACTGTGCTTGTGTAACTGAAAGAAATGATTCATTGCCCCATAATAAATCTGTAATAAGATCCTAATTAAATTACATGATTAGAATCGGTGGTCACATTTTCTTCATGCAATAGTTCACTACAAATAAAGGGAGAATTATAGAGAATAATATTGGTTAGTTTTGCTGGTTTAGCAAAGGCATGAGTGTGGTTGTTTTCTAGCAGCCTGGATCTGGTTGTGCATGATTTTTAGGGTTAGGGTCAGTTTTAAAGAGGCTGTAGCTTATGGTGCATGAGCAAAGTTAACTTGAATAACTATTAACAACCATGTAAACATCTTAAAAACAAGATATTAAAATGATGCAGGTTAGGCTTAAGTGGTAGAGAAATAAAACTATGTACGTAAGACAACCAGGTGCATTTCAAGGTGATAAAATTTTCCATGAGGCTGCTATGGTGTCTTTACAGCACCACAAAAGTAGAGGCAGGAGAAGTACACCGCTGCACTTTTAGACACGCTCACTTCAGCTGTCTTTCACAGTGTGATTTTGTTTTGCTTCCTTGACTTGCATTTTAAATCCTGTACTTATTTTCCTTTTCCCTTTTACTCCATCCTCTCCTTACTCTTCTTGTTCTTGCAGCACAATTCTCGCAGTAAGGGTATGGACATCAACGTAACAGGAGTGTGGGAGCGCAACATCACTGGTCAGGGGGTCACAGTGGTGGTGGTAGATGACGGGGTGGAGCACACCCACAAGGACATCCAGCCCAACTATGTGAGTCAGAATTAACTTTTTCATTCTACGATCAACTGATTGTAAATTTTCCCTGTTACCAAAAGAAATACTTCCCAATCCCAATTTACCATTTGTATAACAGATACTCACCCTGTGTTACATTGAATTTGTGAAGAAAACTCTTCTCAGCTGCATCCAGGGTGAACAAAAAATCCTAAAATGCAGAGAATTCTTGATGAATTGGTGTAAAAACTGGACCCAGTTTAACAACAGCAAATCTGTATCAAAATATCTATTTAAAAACTCGTGCAGTATAATCGAAGTCTCTTTTAACCAGTCGTATGCTCACTACTTGCTAAACAGACAGCCCTTTATGAGAGGACTGAAAGTGAAACTTATCTTTGCTTTCATCACAGCCAAATCACAAGGGCAAAAAACATTTTACGATTTTTACTCGCTTAACACGAGAGCTGCTGGTCTATCACTGCCTCGATCAGAAGTTTGTTTACTGAACTGTGCATCTTTGGGAAGTCCAAAATAATCCTTTAAAACACCAAAGTCACACAATAACACAAGCCAATTAACTGATAGCGGTGGCAGTAGCCCAGCAGCTCCTGTGTTCAGCGAGATAAAATTACGGTTTATGTCAGTGCAGTCTGTGCTGTTCAGTTCCTTGTTAGAAAGGATACGACTGGATAAATCAGACAGGGATGATACTGCATGATTTGTTTACAGGTTTCTCAATGGATGTTTTGATATAGTTTTGCTGTTGTTATATGTGGCTGCCTAGAACATTAATTCATCAAGCATTTTCTCCACTTCTGAAGGCGTGTGAGAAAAACAACTTCAACAAAACACAGGATGAGTAAGGATGAAGTATTTACTTATGAACACTATGTCCTGCTGTCATGTGTCCTGCTGTCATATTTAGATAACGCATTTGGATGTTTCCCAGCAAGTCTGTGCTCACCATTGTTGCATATCTGATAGTCAAGGTGAAGTACCTCCAGTGCATGCCTTTACATAAAGGAGAGCTTTGCACTGAAGACATGTCACTCACAGCAAAGGCTGTGTTTGACACTGTATAAACAGTTTATGACAGCAACAACCAAGAAGAACTTGGTGAGAGCAATAAAGTTTTCAGCACTGAAACTAATCCTATTCAAGGTATGAGCACAGTGAAGATGTTTCTCATAGCAAAAGCAGTTTTTCCTCATTCTGTTTCTATTGCATTTGGTCTTAATAAAATCAAAACATTACCTATAGTGTACATTTATTTTCCAACAATATTTTTTTTAACCCTCTCAGAGTCCAGAAGGTAGTTACGACCTGAACTCCAATGACCCTGACCCCATGCCTCACCCAGACGTCCACAGCGACAACCACCACGGGACACGATGTGCTGGAGAGATCGCAGCTGTTCCCAACAACAGCTTCTGTGCGGTGGGTGTGGCCTACGGCAGCAAGGTGGCAGGTGCGGACAATTTGGAGTTTCAAACTGGGATGTCCCAGTGTGAAGAACCACTGAGACTGTTGGTAAATGTGTGTAAGGTGTGTGTAGTGAAGCATCTGTGGCTTATTGTTTACTGTGCAGGCATCAGAGTCCTGGACGGCCCACTGACAGACAGCCTGGAGGCCATAGCCTTCAACAAGCACTACCAGGTCAATGACATCTACAGCTGCAGGTAACAAACACGTCTCTTTGTTGGCTTTTTTAAACACATTATCATGGACTGATGTCTGCATGTGTCTCCTTTTCCCACAAACCATTTACAATCTTTGTTTACTTTTTTGCAATTTGTTGTCTGTATTTGCTGTGTGATTTATGTAACATATCGAGGTGTACTCGTACAGTTTTGCTTGGATTCTGATTGAGTCTGATTGAGAGTCTTGTCTCCTCTAGTTGGGGTCCAGATGATGACGGACACACTGTGGATGGACCCCACCCCCTGGGAAAGGTGAGAGAAAGACAGTTTGTTTGGAGCAGTCGTTTTTAACCATCAGGGGGCAGTACACTGCAACAGATCAGTTACAGAGGTGAAGCATGTAGAGAAACAGCGTACAAAAAGTGGAATCTTCCCTCTGGTTTTTCACAGTAAGGTTTGTTTTTCCTCCACAGGCGGCGCTTCAGCACGGAGTGATCGCAGGCAGACAAGGATTTGGCAGCATCTTTGTGGTTGCCAGCGGGAACGGAGGTCAGTATGATGACAACTGCAACTACGACGGCTATGCCAACTCCATCTACACCATCACAATCGGTAAGACACGGGCTCTCAGGCCGGGGAGTGTTCACTTGTGTTTCAGGTGTGAACACATTTTTATTGAGCTATAAATAATCATAATGCGTGTGTGTGTCTGTTGTAGGAGCGGTTGATGAGAAAGGAAGGATGCCCTTCTACGCTGAAGAGTGCGCATCAATGCTGGCTGTCACTTTCAGCAGCGGGGGGAGCAAGCTGAGGAGCATTGTAGGTCTTACCAGAGCACTTACACACACACACACGAAAAGCACAAAGGATGACTTGCAATTACTAGCTATTCTAAGGTGAAAAAAGACTTCAGTAGATGATGTTGTTAATTTAAATATTCTTAAATTGGTCCAGTCTTTGTCTTTACTTTAGAATATGTACAAAAGGGACACGCTTCACATTTTAAGGACAGACAATATAATTGCTGAACTCGAGGTTTCACTGAATTGGACAGAAGCCAGTGGCTTCTGAAATGTTTAAAAGCTTGTGAAAGAGCAGCTCAACATCAGGAGGAGCAGAGACTATTTTCATCTGAAACAATGACGAAGGATGACAGGAGTAAGGGCCCATACTGACCTCTATTTGCCATTGTTTGCGAGCGTCACCATGGCAACACAGTTTGGTCTCGGGATGTCATCGCCTGGGGGAGAAGAGCTTGGCCAGGACTGACTGTTTCTGGAAAAGGCTCATCCACCACTGACCACAGTATAGTCACAGGCCAAATGCTTACCACACACTGCCTATTAGTGTAATATTCTGAGGGAGGCATTTAGAGTCGACCATGAGCAGCTGCCCTAACAGATGCATTTCATCACAGTGTTCTGTAAAGCATGGAAAAGTCACATAATGAGAATTTCCATGATCGGTTATTGGAAAATCAGCTGATGGTAGCTTGTGCATCTTATTTTTCAAATGTTCCTGTCAAAGTTGTTCACTGATTGAGTGACGTTATGCTAGTGATTGATTTGTCAGCAATTTTTCTTTCTTTTTTTTTTTTTTGCTTCCATGCAGGCAACAGACATGGCTGGAGGCAATATGTTTTTTGAGTTGGCCATTCATTCATTCCATTCTCATGAACAAAGTATCTCAAGAATGCCTTGAGGGAATTTCTTTAAATTGACTAGATTTTGGTGGTCGAAGGTTAAGTTTAATATGACCTTACTTTCGTCTTATTCTAGTGGAACCGATATCTCTCAAACACCTTAAGGGAATTTCTTCAAATTTGGCACAAGTGTTTACTTTGACTGAAGAATGAACATATTTGAATTTGGTGGTCACAGGTCAAAAGTTAAAGTGACCTTGGGGCACCTGGTGGCTTAGTTGGTAGAGCAGGCACCCCATGCACGGAGGTTGTATCCTCACCGCAGCAGCTGCTGGTTTGAGTCCAGCCTCGGCCCTTTTGCTGCATGTCATCCCCTCTCTCTCTCCCTCTTTCACGGTACTTCTGTCCTATCAAATAAAGGCAATAAAAGCCCCAAAAAAATCTTTAAAAAAAGAAAAAAGGCAAAGTGACCTAAAGAAATATGTTTTTGGCTATAACGCAAGCATCCGTCTAATCTAAGATCAAGTGATGACAATTTATGTTCAAAAGGTCAAAGGTCAACTTCACTGTGACATCAATATGTCCTGCAAAAACACTTTTCTGGCCATTACTCAAAGTCATAACTCAGGAACAGAAAGGGAGACGTTTTCGTTTTGCTTCAAACTGTCCTGATTGTGTAGACCTTCTGTGCTCTCGGGGGTAAGATGTGTGTGAAGCATCCATGTTTTCACAGACTTGGATGTAAACTGTTAGTGCCCCTTGACTGGTGCGCCAGGGCATTCAACTAAAGGCGGTAATTCTAGTTGATTATGTAAGCCCTAATGATGCGTGTGCACTCTCACCACATAGACAGCTGCACTGGACAAACATGCACCATCCTACATAGTAGCTGGAAACCTTCCACGTGGCTTGAACAGCTGTTGGAAAGTGCCCACATGTTCGCATGTATGCTGGGGAATTCCTCAGGCCTCATCGCTGTGGTCCATCTTTCAGACAGGATGTCACTGATGTGTTTATCAGCGGGTGGCGTACATAGAAGACATTTAAGACATGTTTGCGCTAGTGTGCCTTGTAATGGGCAGATATGTACCTGACAAACCTTTGGTTCTATTTTGCTCTTAAAGTTAATCTTCTCTATAAATCCCTCAACTCCTACCTCTGTTTTGGTCAGCCACTATCTGTTAGGGTTTTAAAATCCTTTACATTTCCATTCTCTGTGTATATACATTTTACAGTGCTTCATTTCAACGTGTACACTGTGTTCTTTTTCTCCTCACATCCTCTCATCTCTTTAAAAGCTGGACCTCCCCAGGGCTTTAAATCCCTGTCATACAGCCCTCATTTATTCCATTAACTGTACACAAACAGTGCTGCACTCTGTCCTCCTGCAGTAAATATGTCATTTGTCAGGGTGGCTCTGGCGCCTGATGAAGTGTTCTTCTCTTGTTGTTAGTTTAGACGGAAAGACCTTAATGCTCAAGGGTAGTTTGTGTTGGATAAATCCTGTGATCGCTCCGTATTCACTCATCTGTTAATGTATACTTGCATATGTGAGTACCAGAGCTTTTACCACCCTGGCACTGTTTGTACTGTGCACAAATCTCCATGGTTGTATCTTCACTCATCCATCTGTAACCGCAGGTGACGTCAGACTGGTCCATGCAAGAGGGCACCGGGTGTACAGAGGGCCACACTGGCACCTCTGCTGCAGCCCCACTGGCTGCAGGAATGGTGGCCCTCATGCTGCAGGTCCGTCCCTGTCTCAGCTGGAGGGATGTCCAGCACATCATCACCTTTACTGCCACCAAGGTAGGCCTGCTGAAATGTTTTTCACATTTTTTTTAACAGTGTTGTAGGAAAATACTGTTAAAGGTTCACAATGGAGCAGGTTCATCTTTCCCAGCAAATTGCACTGTGTTTGTCCTTGAGGTCTAACAGCCCTGTTAAAAAGCATATTTTACCTTGTAAAATATTTTCAAAGAAAATTTTTTTCAACATTTTCAATACTTTAAACCCTGCATTGTTTACATTCACGCCTTGTAAGAGTTATGCATCATTGCCACCAACTGTCGATCAGCAGAATAGCACAGAAACTTGCAGCAGGACTGTTTATTACTTCACATGAATGCACGCATATCTCATATCTTCAAACTGGGAAAGACTTTGCACCGTTACAGCACTTGTGGTCATAAACTCGACAGGGTACCTCCAATCTGGCATGAATTTAAAAATCTTTATTGTGGGTATACAGTTTATAGAGAGAAGCAGTAAATCCACACAGTAATTATTATTTTTTATCAGTTGATGAGGCAGTACATTTATTGACTGTTTCAGCTCTACTAATACGGCAGCTGTGACTCAGGATGTAGAACACGTTGTCCACTACTCATCCCTCGAATTGCTCCCTATTGCTATGCGTCTGTGAACATTTAAGCTGAGTACCATGTGGCACCTTGTACGGTAGCCTCAGCCAACAGTGTGTGAATGTGTAGTGCAAAAGCACTTTGAGAAGTCGGAAGATTAGAAAGGCGCAATACAAGTGTATATATATCATCAGTGTGTAACCATGGTGTGTTATTGTTCTATATCATCCTGTTCTTCATTTGTACCTTTTCTACGCAGAAGTAATAGATACAAGTAGTAGGTGATACAATGACAACAAACTAGACTGAGAAATACATTAACATACAGTAATTGTGTCAGGTGACAGCCAGCATTGAGCTCAGATAATTTGGACCAAAATCTAATCAAACTGTAAAGTTAGGCAGAGTTAATCGATTATAAATCCAAATCATGTTAGCGCATTGCCTATTTCTTGTCTAAAATCTTTTCAGAAACATGTTTTAGCTTACTGTTAAACTGTAATTCTAGATAATTTATTACCAGCCAGCTGCCATTGTGTAAAAACGGACAAGATCACTTTACATCACCCACCAGTGGAGGCGTTCTTTGGTCTGGCATTGAGCAGTTTATTCTGATAGTTTTAGGTTTTCTACCTCTTGAACAAAAGTTAGTGCCACAGTCTTTGTTTCTGTTTTCTCTGATCATGTAGCACCAAGTTCAAAAGTATTTGCATCTCCCTGCTGCATAGATGGCCCAGTTTTATGTGAGGACTGTTTATATCAGTGAAATACTAAAAGACTTTAAAAGATAGCTGACTTGACTCTGTCCAAAAAAATGTGCCTACCAGCACCTCTAAAGCTCACTAATATTGACAATAATATATGTCTCATAGCTATATTGCTGTATGAAAATGAAAAAAGTACCTCTGCCTGTGTTTGCTTATCTCATTGTTTGTTCTTATAGTGCGACAACAGTGCAGACTGGAGGGTGAATGGAGCTGGTTTCCACCACAGCCACCAGCACGGCTTTGGTGTGCTCAATGCATGGAGACTCGTCAATGCCGCGAAGGTACATGCATACATGCAACGGAGAAGAACTGCAAACACTAGCTATTTTCATTGTACTTTTTAATTCTTTTTCTTTTTTTATTCTTTTAGTCAAGTAAATTAAAAATATGATTTTATAATTCCCACCACAAGGTGACCCTGGACACCTAATTTCTATCTCCTCTCTTTCTCAGGTATGGGAGTCAGTGCCGTTTCTCGTGTCCTATCAGAGCTCAGTAATAAAAGAGGAAGTGTCCATCGCAGCTTATCCCAACGAGCTTATCCGCACCTGGCAAGGTAACTCTTGTCTGCTCCTCTTTCACTCTCTCAGCTCTGTATTGGACAGCTGCTTGTTGAGTTTATACACTGTACTATGTAGCTGACTCCCTCCCTCCCTCCCTGCCTGCTCCTCAGTCAGTCTGCCTCTCCATATTAGGTAATGTTCTCTTGTTTGTGAGTTCCTGCGTCCACATTGAAATACTGAGTGAGATTTTTCCAGATTGGCTCAATTTCCTTATTTTTTCTCCAGTCTGTCTGTGCATTTTACAACTCCTCTCAGTAGATTTGGTTTCTTTTCACTGTGTGTATGTGCAATCAGGCTCTTTCTCCCACACACACACTTTTTCACACATGCTCCCGGAGACCTCATTCTGGCACAAAATTTTCCTTCTCCTTCGTCTCTTTTTCTCTCCTCACTCGATCTTTACCTTCCCTCTTTTATGGCCTCGTTGTGGTTAGGAGCACAGCTAGAGACAAGCGTGTGTGTGTGTGTGTGTGTGTGTGTGCGTGCGTGCGTGCGTGTGTGTGTGTGTGTGTAGTCTCATGTAGCAGAAGTTGCTGACAGTTATAGAGCAGACTTATAAAGTGTGTCTGTGCTTAATTTCAAAAAGAAATGTTATCAAATCAAACTTCAAAAATGCACATTTGGCCATTTAAACCTCAAACCATCATTCTTGGTCGAATCCCTGACAGGCTTTTTGTCCCTGACAGAGTTCATATCTGCCTGTCGCGCCACTCAACATTGTTTGTTGTTGCAGTTTCTATGTGTTTTGGCTGCCTTATCGGCTAATGTATTCCCATGTGAACACAGTTGCTACGTAAGTGTGTTTGTGTGTTTATGTACATTAATGCAGTGACTGGCTTTGTCCTATAATAAAAGCAGTCACGTCCCCATGGTGCTGTCAGTCCACCTCACCTGGGAGTGGGTTCAGTTGTTTTATGAAAATATGCAGCAGTTGCACTATTTATTTATTCGTTTGTGTGTGTGTGTGTGTGTGTGTGTGTGTGTGTGTGTGTGCTTTAAGTGAAGGAAAGAGAAAAATTGTGACTAAAAAGAAAGGTTGGTGACATGTTTAGCACTCAGCTGGAATTTGTCCTGATAAAGTGAAAATACACAAGAGAGGACAAAATGTACAGCTGCACCAAGCACTTAACCTCTCCATTTACTGAATCAAAGCATGCTCGTAGTTTATGATCACATTTAGAATTTATTGGACTAACCCAAACTTGGAAATTTGCCCCCTCCCTGGAAAGAAATAGTTGGATAGATAGATAGATAGATAGATAGACAGACAGACAGACAGACAGTTTCCCTTTGTATAATTTAGTGTCCCCTCTCTAAATTCAGAGTCTTTCCTAAAGTTCCTCTGCTCCATTTGTGCCCAGAATACACTCTGCACTCCAAAAGTGTGGTGCATGAAAAACCGAATGGTATATATATTTCAACAGCGTTCCTAATGAACTGTCCAGCTCCAAAAAATGTAACATTTATTACTGGCAGCCGATCATGGTGGCCGCCCTCAAATAAATGAATGTGTGGAAAAAAATGCACTAAACATTATATACCCGTCCCCTGGCCACAATAAATTGAGAAAGATATAATGCGCAGTGCTCCTTTGTTCATGGGATTATTTATTTCTTATGTAGTGGAGGATTTTGCTCATTAATTTGAGCAGTGGAGAGCTTAAGTAAAACAATGTCATGAAAATTTGTTGAGCATTTTCTGCCAAAAAAGTTCACAAGGCTGCAGTGATATTTACAAAGTATTTACTTTAAAAAGTGTTTTGGTGGCTGTGAGACCTCCAGACACAGACCGTCTTTGGATTTTATTTAATTCAAACGGACTAACAGTAGTAAAGTCTGTTGGTGTAGTATGCTCTAGCCGGTCAACTCTGACAAAACTTTGAATACTCTGTCCCAGAAGGACACTACCATATGTGTTTATTGCTTTTGGCACGTGTTACAATTTGGACTGTATACGTGTCTCATACAGATCTCATGCAGGGTTTAGAAAACTTTGTGACAGATCTTAAAATGGAGAACCTGGTCGTTTGGGCTCTTAGTGAAGCAGACAGTACTTTCATCTCTGCCCAGAAAACAGTTTGGACTTTATTACTGATAGAAAACCTCTAGAGGGGAAAGTTAATCCAGTGGTTATTGTCTTTCTTTGAAAACTCTTGATAAAAGTGCAGCTGAAAATGCAAGACTGTGCCACAATTTATGTCAAATCCATTTAAGGGTTTTTTTATGAATCACTGTTAGAAATGCATCTCCCCATGTTTTTCTTTTTACTTTTCTACCTCTATTTCTGTCCTTTATTTCCTTTTTCCCTGCAATTATATTTTTTCAGTCCCTGCCCTTTTTTAAATTTCTTCTGCCTCTCCACGCTCAGCATCCACATTCCCGCTGTGCTCGCCGTCTCAGTGCCTCTCCTCCACTTGACCGTCTTACCCCCTCCCTATTTCACCACATGTGTCTCCAGGCTCTCTGTCTTTCCTTCCACACCTCTGTTTACACTTCTCGCTCCCTCGTCCCTTTGCGTCCCTCCCTGCCCCGAGGATGTGTGCTGCCCTACATGGTCAGAGAGCACCACGGCTCATTAGTAGTCAGAGCCCAGGAAATACCAGGAAATTACCACACACTTGTAGTGGGGGGGCGGGTGGTGGTCAGAGGGTCTAACTGATATTTCAGGGAGAGAAAGAAACTTCCAGAATATGATGGAAGACCAAATTTATAGAGATTTTTTTTATTACAATTTTTCCCAGCGTTCAACTCTCAGGCTCGCCCTAATGTATTTCTCAGCTTGTTTTCTCTCCATCAGATTATGTGCAGAAAAGCCAAATATCATAATCATTTCAAATGTAAACTGCATTTAACCCTTTGAAACCATCACTGACATCAGTTTTCTTGTGCTGAATTCAGACGCCTTTCACAAGCATTTAAACCTCTGAGAGGTGAGCAAATTGGTTTGATTTCTTAAAAAAAAAATTTTGGGGAAAAGGCATCAGTATTTAAGCACGAAATGTTCAACAAAATGCAAGAAATTTGTAAAAGGTGAAAAATGAGGGAGAGAAAATTATTTGAATGGTTTAACTAGGGAAAATATAAATTTACAGTTATTGTTATTATACATTCAAAATTATTTTACAGAAAAAAATACAAAAAAACCCATTATTTTCATAATTGTTTGTTTCTTTATTTTTATTTTATTTTACTTTACCTTTTCCAAGGTCATTTTTTTTATTTCTGCAACTGTTTAGGTAATTTCTTTGTAACCTTTTTACTAATTTCTTGCTCTTTTTTTCTTTTTTTGTGTTATTTCTTGTGAAGTTGCTCATTGCCAATTTTCTCAGGTCTCAAAGGGTTTAACGGTATCCTGCAGGTCTTGAAAAGTGTCTAAAAGCATTTGCAAGCACTGTTACTGCTGCTCAGGCTGTGACGGTTTGGATTTTATTTTTACGGTGGTAAAAAAAGCAGCACGTTACCACTGTTTGGCTGTTAACTGGCTAAGCCCCCTCCCGTCACAGCCTCCAAAACATCATGGTGTTCATTAAGTGTTTTATTGAACTTTACAGTACCCCCGCCAGCACTTGGGGCCCTAAACACAGAGCATTATGCTTGTGAACGTCATGAGTGTGTATGAGAGTATATAATTATCTGGTTTATTAGTTAAGTGTAACTTCAGTGCAGACTTGATTCTCTGCTCGCACTGATGAATATAGTGACTGGGCAGCTGACTTATTGGAACATCCAAACGTGGGTTCGCGTTGTTATTTCACTTTAAGAAATTGTGATGCTAATTAAAACTTAAGTAATATCTGCTGTCTTACACACAGCTCTCACAGTTAATTCCCAAGGCTATTACAAATGCAGTTTTCAGGGAACTTATGCTGCTATATTTCAGTAATAACACAGTTATAATAGCAAAAATGTAATGAATTTAACTTAACTAATCACCTTTTTCTTGGTTAATCCATCCAGACATCTTGTCACATGTTTCTAAGTATTCTTATTTTATTCTTTCAGGTAGTGAAATAAAAGTCATGTAATTCAAGGCCACATTGTCCCATCACATTCTGTGTGCTTTTGAAAAACTTTAACGTCTTAACTGTAATTCTGCAGAAACCCTGTTACATAATTCAGAGTAGTTGCATATCAAGCTTTCACGTATGATTGATCGTGTACATTTTCAGTTGGCATAATGAAGAGTTTTCATGCACACTGTCAAAAACTTGTGGACAGGTGTACAGGAGGACATTGTCCATAGATTAAGAAAAAAGAGAATTCCCGCACACTGTGCTAATACTTGCAATAAACTTTATCAAAAACTTAACCTTTATTATTTATGCATTAATGAAGGATCTTTTTTTCACATAGGGGCACATAACTGAGCTTATCAATGCAAAAAGTGGTCAAAGACACACTCACACACTAAGCTGCTCCATCCTTTCCCTCAGTTTCTGCTGCGGACCTGAAACAGTCTGGGATGGAGACACTGGAGCATGTGGCTGTTACCGTGACGATAACTCATCCATGCCGTGGCAACCTGGAGGTTATGTTGGTGTGCCCCAGTGGAATGACATCAGTTATCGGGGCACGCCGCGCCATTGACAGGTACAAACCCAGCACTGGTTTCTTTTTGAGACTTGTATGAAATGTGTTCAAGAGCAAAGTGAAATCAGTGTCTTCATTTAATGAGAAGAGGAGAATTAGGTCATTATAGATACAAATAAGCAATAATCACATATATGAGCACCTCAGATGAGATCTGGTCATATGAAAATAATATTTCAGACTGCAGCCTAATAAAGCAGTCTCTTTGTGTTTTACGCACAGAGACCCTGCAGGCTACCAGGACTGGACTTTCTCCACTGTGCGCTGCTGGGGGGAAAGAGCTGAGGGCCAGTACACCCTCAAGATATCAGACCACAGTAAGACTCAGTCACACACTGACACAAAGGACAGATATTGTGAAGTGTTGTTTCAGGAGTGGGAAACACGAGCACCGGTCTGTTGTATGGTAGCAGTGAACCTCATGTACAGTATCTCACCTGCCCTTCTCTCTGCCCCTGTAGAGGAGTCGTCACTTGAGCAGTGTGCCGCTGTGGGAGTGCTGAAGCAGTGGCAGTTGACCCTGTATGGATCCTCTATGACCTTCAGCGAGGTCAAGGACAGACAGAGGTAAGACCTTGCAGACCTTTCATGCAGCCCTCTGGATAGCACTAAAATCATCCCCAATATTGAATGCTTGGTGTCTTTCTTGGTATTAACTTATCGCTAAGCCCCACCATCGAATGCTCCAAGCCAATCACATTTCATGCAGGTACACAATGCACTTGGACATCCCTCTTGTAGACCTCCATAAAACACCATCAGAAATTTAGATTTTTCTGCAGTTTTATTTAAATATATGCAGTTACAACTTCAAAAATGCTCAAACAATGTGCATGGGGTAAATGCAACGCTGATACGAGATATACTGAGAAAAGAGTGTGTTTTATAACGTTCCTTAAACCTCACATAAACAGAGAAAAGTGTCTCCTCTTGAATTAAGCTGTGCGGCAGACCACACAGTCAGCTCAGCGTAAAGAAGATAAACAAGGATGTCTACATTTGTTCTAAGGTGAGGCAACATAGTGTCGAAGTGACAAGTATATATGACCTCACACATTACGTCAGTAACATCTTGTATAACGTCACCTTGCAGCAGACTTTGCCAGGTAACATCAGTTTAAGTTAGTTAATAGCTCTTAATATTATTTCAAATTTGAGCTTTGTAATAATAGCTCATCATGTCATCCGTTCAACAGTCAGACATCAGAGTTAACTGTAGCAAAAGGTTGTAGTTAAAGCCCACCTGACTGAAAACCATTAACGTCATCTTGGCTGTTGGCTAACACCAGCACCATGGCTGAGTGAGGACTCTTTTGATGGCTTCTGTGTGAAATAAGGAGCTTCTGTCCCTGTTCTGTTCTGTGTAGCATCTTTGGCGATGTCTTTGACACTGACAGCCGCCAATTTAGGCAGTGCGCCGATTGTTTGTCTGAGTGAGCTAAGGGGGCGGGGTTTTGTTATACGTCAATTGTGTTGTTTTTAATCCCATTTCATTTATTAGTTACAACTATTTAGTCATGTGACAGCCCCTCTGCTGTTTGCTGTTTCCAGAGCCGGTCAGTGACAAATGATAGGATCTCGGACGAGACCCGTTTGTCACAGCCCGGCTCTCAGACTGGGTAAAAGATGGGAGACTCACAGGTATACTTACGTTTAAAGCAATTTATTTGTCACAAAATAACTGAATAAATACAAGTAAATAATGTAGATGGTAGATGGTGTAGGGAGTGGATGAGAGATTATCAAGTTTTGTCGAGTATTTGAGATGATCAAATACTTTGTCACCGACTGGCTCAGAGTTTTGACCGACATGAAAGCTATTGAAATTTTCTTCTCGTGCATCAACAGGCTGGTGGAGGAGGCCATGAGCGGGAAGTATCTGGACAGCAGCTTCTCTCTGCCCTGTCCCCCAGGCCTGGACATTCCTCCAGAGATCATCAGCCCCTTCACTTCCAACAACCTCAAGGTAAACTGTGAAGGACCCAAAATCAACATCCCACCATTTCTGTCTGTGTCTCTATTACCTTTCTGTCATGTTACATATTGCATATTCCAAACAGCACTGCTCACCCCTATAGGAAGGCAGCATTAAAGGAATAAATCTATTTCTTGGCAATTCAGTAATTTTCCTAAACAGGCCGAAGAAGGATTTGTTTAATGTTGCTATATGCAGTATTGAGTTATGTTAAACGGAGCTCTTAGCCTGTTTAAGCTCAATTTCAGGATACTTTTGACTTGTTTGCCTACCACTATTACTTAATTTAAATAATGTTTTTACAAGAGCAGAAACATTCCTGACCAATTTGAAACAGCTGTTTCTGAAATATAAATGATCTTTATATATTTTACTTTTTATCTGTTAAAGGCACATACCCGTTCTGACTTAGTTTAGCTCTTCAGGCAACACTTCAACTGAGGCTGCATTTAATCTATGCCTGTTTCACGAGGACTGGCAGTTCTAAAGCACATATATTTATGTGTATCCATATAACCAAAACCTCTTATTTGAGCCTTTCAATTAAGTGCTATTATTGGATGTGTGCAAAAGCAGGAGGGACATCAGCAAACAGGTATCTCTGACTGTCTGTTACTATTTGTGGTGAAACATTTTCCCATTTATTTAAGAAATGGGTCTTTAGAGTTGACATTGGTTCTTCTAATGAAATTGCTCTTTTAATTGTAAAGTGTACTGAATTAATAAAAATGCTGATTTAACTTATATCATTTTTTCCAACAAAGTAGGCCCATCATATATGCAGGCTTTTTAAAATGTGTATATATATATATATATATATATATATATATATATATACCAGCAAAGCTAATGTCATGCTTCTGAATGCATGCAGGGACTGAAAGTATTTGTTTAAGTCTAGTTAAAGAGGAAAATCCCCCAAATTATTTCCTCAGCTAAACCAGGAGTACTAACACTTAAGTTCTACATGCTTCAGCTTGGTCATGAGAGTTACTTTCACCTCCTCTGGTTTTTCCCACTTTGTAGCCATTCTTGATTTTTGTCCTTCACCTCCTCCACACATGCATCCATCTGTGATTTTTGGAGCCCATTGGCCCTGCTGTTGTGATTCACCTCCTCTGTCTCTCTCCTTTGTCCTTGCCTCCAGTTCCTGCTGTTGCTGGGCTGCTTTGCTCTTTTCTGGTCCCTCTACTTCACACTGGAGGTCACTCTGGCCCACCTGGACTTCAGGGGCTTTCTCTGCCTGCGCAGAAGACGTGGAGGTCACCGGGCCAGGAAAGGGCACCGAGGGAGGGGAGTGGAGGAGGCAGAGGAGGAAGAGGAGCAGGATTCAGGGGTGGAGTTGCATGCAGTGTTGGACTCCGAGGCCAAAGCGCCGCTTTTAGATGGAGAGCAGCTGACAACATAGCACTGAGCCAGGTGATGGGTCAAAACCTTTTCACTCTCTGCTCATGAGACATCTCAGGCTTTCCTCCTCAATCTCCAGTCAACCTGAAGCCAAGTTCACACTACACGGCTTTCATTAGTCAGATCACTGTACTGTTCACACTACACAGCTGCTGTCTTGTAATCGGGAGTCTTGAAGTTGTGGTCTTTCACCAGGGACGAATACCCGATGAGTGTGTGTGATGCGCAGCCAGACCTACAACCTCGCGTCTTTGAACAGCTCGCACAGAGCACCAATGTGTGAGCACAGAGCCGACGCAGATTTGCTCCTGATCTGGGGCTTTTGTCTGTCAAGGACTGGAAAACCAGGGTTGAAGTCGTGTGGTATGATCTAGGCGTTATCTTTGGTGGTGGGGGTCACAGTGTAGTCTGCAGATGGACTTGACTGAAGAGTGGATTTTTTTGTCAATGTCTGCATTCCCCGAACATGTGGCCTTTCTAAATCTATGTTTGTGCCGTGACAGTACATGTGGAAAATGTGGATGTGTGTGCGTGTGTTCTTGTACACCTGTCCTTCTCTCAAATCCTCCTCCTCGTAAGGAAAGACAAAATGAGAAACATCCTTTAAAGTGAGGGAATTTTGTCAGTCCGGGGGTTGCGTTTCCCATCAGTATTAGGTTTGGGTAAGAGTCAGGGTGAGCCGTGAACAGGAGAGGGACCTAATATGGTTTAATGTCACAGTATAACTGCATGTTTGCATGCACGAAAGTGTGTAAACAGGCTTGTCTGTGTGTAAATGTGAAAGAAGTACTGAGCTTACAGATTGATGCGATCGGTTCATGGGCACCTGCGGGGTCATTAAACCAAGGTAACGATAAAAATGTGATGTGCACTACTGGATGGTAGGAATCTACTGCGTGTGAGAGTGTGTGTGTGATCTTCTGCTCCCCTGAGTGTGTGTGTGTGTGTGTGTGTGTGTGTGTGTGTGTGTGTGTGTGTGTGTGTGTGTGTGTGTGTGTGTGTGTGTGTTGTGACATGAGCGGGTGTGTAATATGCAAGGTCTTCCATGAAAATGTATCCTCGATTGTGAGGTTCCAAGAGAATACTGATGTATTTTTCAAAATAAGATTTATTTTCTGAGGTGATGTATTTGATTTTTAAGTCATTATCTGCGGGCTATCAACCAACTACTGATAAAAACTTGAAGTGGGATTTTCAAGCGTGGGATTTGTATATGTATTTTTTTACTGAAGTGTAATATATACACAATGTGTGCCTGCTGTACAGATATATACCGACCGTGTTAAATGATTTATACAAAGTGTTTTTAAGAATGTATTAAAGAATTTTTTTAATGGAAAGGAGTGTTTGGAGTGAAGTCGGAAACTGTGTTTTGCTGTGCAAGCCACAGGTGATCAGAATGATATTAAAAGATTGTTGATGGAAAATCCTGTAGATTATTTTCTTTACGTTTTTTAGCACACTTTGAGAACCTAAGATAGTCTATATCGTTAATATGACACGATCATGGTTTTATGTGGTTCTAGAGAAATCCACTGGTGGGAAAAATGGCAAAATAATTTTTCTCCGGAGGAAGATTCTACAGCTTCGCTAGTAGTGCTATGAGGCCATACTGAAAGGATACTGTAGGTTAACATTTTGTCAAGTCTGTGTTACAGGCATTGTAACATGCCTATGATTTCGATTGAGTTATTAGTCGCTGCAGTTATTTCTGTCCGTTTCAATTTTGCACAAAGGTCTGCGGATCATGTCCATTTTCAATATGATCATGTGAGTATTGTTCCTAAGGGAATACCTCACCCCCCAAATGACCATTTGTTTGTTAATTACTCACTATGTGTCACCTCAAATTCCTAAAGAAAATATCTTTTATGGCATGTCTCAGCAGTGAATGAAGGATCCAAAAACTGAGGAATGTCTTAATTATTTGATGTCAAAGTGAGCCTTGTATAACCAGCAAAACTAAAATGTGCATTCCATTGAAATCCTGAGTTGAAAAACTGAGTTAATACGCATGCCTTAGCTCACCACTACTCTGTGCATGCAGCTATTTATTATGCTGAATAATTTCAAATAATAAGATTTTTAGCAAAAATGCATTTATTTGGTAAGTACTTAGTATACAACTGGATTCATTAAACTTGGGCTATACTGCATGAGTTTTGTGAGTTTTTAATTAGATGGTTTGATATAGTTTTGCTGTTTACTGAAGAATTTCCTCAGTTTTTGGATTTTTCGTACAGGCCTCGTGAGGCATGCAAGAAAAACTGTTTTCTTCACTACTTCAGTGCAACACCTGGTGAATAATTGTTACCCAAATCATAATTTCAAGGGTGAAGTATTCCTTGAAGACATACTATCCTTTTAAATATTGGTTACATGATTGGTGATACTTTTTTCAGTCTTCTCTTTGAATGGTCAAACTGAAACACCCAAAATCAGAATCACATCTCAGAAATGTATTTCAAAGTCATTATTTAATAAGACAATGTACAAAAATATTGGTGCTGATACAGCAGGCGTAGCATTGTGGGAAGTGGTAGGTAAGAACAATCAACAAGGAACAATATTGGAAATTATACGAAGCACAGGTGCGCCATGGATTATATCACAATTTGGAAAAAAATATCCTTTCTGTAATTAATGTAAACACAGACTGATATTTGTGTTGGAACTAGAACAAATGTTTCGAAAATCTAGGAGATAAAATGCCATAATTCAGACATTGCAAGCCATTAGAGATGAGACGGTGGTCAGTTATCTGTAATATCATTGCTGTTTCATATTGGAACAGCTCAACTTTTTGCACATTGTCATCTTGTTTTTACCTCCAAGGCAATGCATTGGTCTTTCTTATTGTAACTGTTTTGGTTTAAGACTACATTCAGTTGTACTTGTCCTAACTGCAGTGGGAAGGACTAAGCATGGTGAGCTCAGCGATGATCACCAGTGCAAGCATATACATAAGGGGGGCTCGGGGCAAGTGTCAAAACCAGGAAGGAGGGGGTACTTTTTAGGAACTAATTTCTAAAGCAGAAAATGTTCTATGATGAAAGGGGAGTCATAGTGGACCGGTTAGATGTTTACAGGCTCTAAGAAGGTGTAAGGGGCTGAAGAAGTTTTGGGTAGATTTTAAAGGATCTGTCGGGGTCTTCCATAGCTCATGCCCTCCTGACTGGCTCCCTTATTGGACCCCATCTGTAGGCCAATCACGTTTTTGCCCGCCTTCATCTGGTCATCACTGAACTCCCTCTTGTTCTCCTGGGCTTTCCTGCAACACATCATTGAAAATGTCATTAATACCACAGTGTTCTCGACTTACTCTAATTGGAGTCGGTTGATAATGCAGTTGACAATTCACGTATTGGACATACTTGAAGAACCAGTTAGGGTCTCCATTGTATGTGCCTTCATCCTTAGTGATGGCCAAGCTTCCCAGAGCCGACAGGGTCCTCTGCACTGCTGCCAGGTCCTTACCTGTCCCCACACACAAATAAAGCTAGGATTATTAACTCTACGCATCAAATTATGATGTTTCTGAATGCATATTGAATATTCAAGCATCTTTTCCACTACCACATAACCAAAGAGCTTCAAGCCAAGCCAGGTCTTGTCTTCTTGCATTAAATGTTATTAGTAATAATTGTATGTAAGTCTACAAAACCCTTCTCACCTTCCCAAAGGTCCACAGTCTGGAACATGTCAGTCTTGGTGACGCCGTACTTTTCAGAAGCATTTAGGAACTGGGAAATCTGCTCCATCTGTTTAAAGGCCATGGGTGAGCTCTGGATCTTCTTCACAGGTTTCTCTCCAGGAAACAGACTGTTTATCAGTTCGCTTAGAACCTGGGGAGGACAGATTTATTGGCATAAAGTAGAGGAAGGGGTGGAAAAGAAAGAGAGGCATAAAAAAAAGATGATTAACATTTAAGATTTCAGAAACAGGTAATCAAACACGCAAGTTGCACTCACACATCCGTCTTTCAGCCAGGCCTGGAAGCCCATTTTGCCTGCCTCTGGCTTTCCCACACCAGAGCCACACTGACGGCTGATCCACTCCACCAGGATCAGCTCCAGCTCCGGGTCGTACTTGCTGTCGATCTTATCCTGAACCTGCCGGCTCAAGCCGAAGGATGGACCTTTGTTAGCCATGCCGACTCCCTGAGAGGTAGGCGTGAAACAGAGGAAGGGGGGAAAGATTGAGGAGGAGAGGACAGTGAGATGAAGTAACAGAGAGAGTTGAAGAAAAAGTAAATGGAAAATTGTCTCTGGAGACAGTATATATTCCAACAAAATGTGACTATCAGTAGTTTTTAATTTCCATTGTTATCATCCATATTTCCCATTCTGTCAATTAACAGCAAGGCATATATTCAGCACAGCATACACATTTTATAAGCGTACAGTTTTCTTATGCGTCAACATCCCCATATTGCTGCCTTCAAGTCCAAAATGTTTGTAATTGGGCGATACAAACAACAGCTAACATTCACATTGCAGTAAAATTTGGATGTAGCCTGTATGCACAAACATGCAATGGTGTGCAAATAATTACTTACCAACCCACACAAACAGATACCCCTCCGCAATATACACCAATACAAACATTGAGGACATGCAGATCAAAAGCGTGTATTTTTAGCATCAATGCTCAGCACTTGATTTGGACACTTTTTCCAGAACAGTGGCATTAACAGCATTGTCTCCTAATACACACCATTTATGCCTATCAGGACCTGTGTCCCAGGCAAAGTGGTGTGCATTGGGAGCTCTATTTCAGCCAGCTTAGTTTTTTTGTTGCATTTTTTGCTCCTTCAACACACACACACACACACACACACACACACACACACACACACACACACACACGCACACACACACACACACACACACACACACACACTTCCCCTTCTGGTCTCTGTCAACACATATATCATTGCCAGACTTTTTTTGTCTTATGCTTCTTTATTGCCTTTGGGCCAACAGCCAAGTGCAAAACCCATATCAAAGTGCTGTCTGCACCATCCAACCTTTGTTGCCATCTTGATGTCAGGTCACTTCAACTTCTAGTCCCTGGGGAGGTTCAAAGTTCAAATGTTAAAGATTAAAACCCAGTGGCTGACTGCCTCATCTCTGTCTTGGCATGTGGAATCTGTCTATGAACAATATGCAACCCTTGAGTGTATTGCTGGAGTCTGTTTCCATTGGTCACAGGATTTTTCCAATGGTCTGTAGTAATTATCATTTTAGTACTCGAGATTGGTCTTGCTCTTGAGACCACTTTTAGAGGAACTCAGTCTCATTTCGGAGTTGAATGTATTTTGACTCGGTCATGTCTCGTTATTGGACATAGTGGACTCCGGATTTCTAATCAAGACTGGTCCAAACCACAAAGGATTTATTTGTTAACACAATTACTGTGATTGAATGTAAAACTTCCTTCTTCAAATTCAGCCAATCACATAAGTCATTTGTAGTTTGCTTTTTTTTGTTGTCACGATAACAGCAGCCACCATTCGCTCACTTGGGAGCAGATCCATGCAGACGACATGAAGAGACGCAGTGTGGTTGTTTGGGAGCAGAGATGCCAATTCGTCTGTAATCAAGTTTGGCTACCTCAACCGAAGATAATTCGTATGCAAAACAACAAACAAAAAAAACCACTGGGCTGAGTGCAAGTTATGCAAGGCAGTGCTTACTGAGACGGCTGGGACAACGTCAAACTTCTATCGGCTAAATACATTTCAAGACTTTTCATGTGTCAGGTAAGTCTGTCTCATCATATTGCAAATATGCACACTACTATGAAGAGAATATAAAGGTAGAGATCGAAAGAACAGTAACTAGGCCTGGCTCTCTTTCTTCCCTTTGTTACACCCCTCCCACTGTCTTGGAGGCTGACATGGCCAGCTTCATCAGGCAGCTGGGAGGGTCGTTAGCTTGATTAGGCCCACCTGGGCCTTCTCAGGCTATAAAAGCTGACCTGAGTTCACTAGCTTTGTCCCTTCTTCCAGCAGACATCCACCCCTGCATTGTTGGTTTTGGATGGTTTGATCATTTTTGCATGTCTTATCTGAATACATTATAAATGTCTTTAGTAAATCTCTTGTGAAGGCCTCCCTCTTTATCACATACATTGAGCCATTTTGTGACACCTTCACCTAATTTGTTTTTACCTTTTTCTGAAATTATTTTCCTCCATTGCTCCCCTACATCCTTTCCTGACTTTCTTAAACTGATATGAGGGCATGAAAATCCTAAAAACTGTAAATACAAAAGTTTCCTCAGACCTGCAACATCTGAAACAGGGGTGAATACTCAGCTGGCATTTTCTCATCTTTTAAACTGTGCATTGTCACACATCCAACAGACAGGGAGCAATCATACTGTGTTTAAAGATGGACCACATGAAGACACCTCAAAAGTGAAGCCAGAACATCTTGGCCGCCCCCTGGTGGCTAGCTGCATTATAGCTCTTAAACCCTGCCTCCTCCATGTTAGTGAATGGGACAAACTGAAAACTAAAAGTATATGCCAAATAATTTCTTCCCAAAGATGCTTTGTCATTTTAGGTAGTTTCTATCACACTAACATTTTTTAAGTGTTTCGTTTTAATTAGTTATTTGATAAAAAAGGGGGATTAAGGTCATGATTGACAGCTGTGTCTGCAAGTCAGTGTGCTTGCAATCAATGGCACCACTCGTGATTACTCTGTTTGGGCAGAAACTCCATGAAGCTCGCTAATAGAAATACTCGATGCTGCACAGACTCCAAATGACATTACTGGGATACATGGGCTTCCTTTTTGCACAGTGTTGAGACGTGTCATTCATATTCATATACAGTCGATGGGAGCATCATTATCAATGATTTTGGAGTTAGTTGTGTTAGTGCTCATGTAAATATACACATATAGATGTACTCTCAGAGATTACTTATCTTTGGATACCTAAGTACACCTTATTTCCTTACTGTCAGTCTTTACTTTTACTTACAGTAAGTGAAGTCAAATTTTAGGTGCAGGACTCAGTAAGAGTAGAGGTTTTTTTTCCTTGTGGTAATGCTAAAAAAAGCTTTTGCACTCCTGCTCCACCCGGCAAATAGATTTACTGCATGTCTGCATATTACAGTCTGCATGCCAACGGCATTAATGGATTCATGCCCAGAGTGTCCTCAGAGTGTTACCACCAACCCTGTTTAATATTCTTTGTGTTCCCTGTTGTGCTTTTCCAGGCCGCAAGAAACCAAACACACATGCTGGGCAACACGCTCACTTACATACAACCACAAGTCCAGATACTATATTTAATTTTTTTCATCTGTCTGTCTCGCTCTTACTGGTACACACACATACTGACATGCATCATGATATAATTATTATTACGGAGTAATATTTGTCTGATGCGGTGTTAACTAGCATTTTTTTTCTCAAGTGGCCTGTGGCTCTTATCCTCATAAACTCTCTGGACCACAATTGCAAATCATACACAATACACTATTCGTAGGGGAAGACATAGAAGTTACATTCACCAAATTGTGCACTCAATGCCCTCTTGTGTCTTGGGAAGACAAGGGAAGCACTATTTGTCCCATAACTCCTGTATCAGTCTGTATGTGTGCTGCATGACAACCATACAAACATCACGTATTATTTTAAGAGGTCAGACAAGTCCGTTAGGGTCTGGTCTCTATTTCTGGAATTTATGTGTATCTAGGGATCTGTTGTTATCCTTGGGACCCGGCCCAGGTCCAGTTTATGGGCAAAACAAGCTGCTGTCTGGCTGCTTCTCTTTAGTATTTAAGGCAGTGTTCACTTGATATATAATATAAAGCAGTGAAGCTAAAACTCCCTTTTCAGCAAACATAACCTACAGCATGAGTCACTCACTATAGTATCTAGCAAGGGATGCTACATTAAATTCTACAAGTTATTACTAGAAGTGCGCCTACAATTGCTCCTGCTATAAGTGCTAAAACTATAACTGCTGCAGCTTATTTCTACTGGTATTAATACAAAAGCTACCTGTGTAACTGTTACTGCCAGGGCACTGAGAAGCCTGGAATGATAAGTTTGGTTTTGTCTACATTTTTTTATGTAATTAGTGTCATTACTAAATTTAAATTGGCTGAATAAATCAGTTGAATGACTGAAAAAAAAGCTCCCCAAGGGCCCTCTCATCCTGTAAAGGCACAAAACTGATTTAGTCCGCCTCTGCACTAGGATTTGTCTCTAAGCTAAATGAGTGACTGCCTATGCTGGTTCCCCAAAAATAAAAGAAAGAAAGTGAACAGACTTTGTATAAAAAAAAGAAAAGAAAGAAATATCAAAAGATGCATGAATATCATTGGGTCTAAAGAGGGAAAGCTGGCCCCCGCAGAAACTGCTTATGCATGTAGGGTCCAGAATTTGGTGCTACGCCCCTGGTTACTGCTGCTGCTGCTGCAACTTTTGCTGCTGCATCAACAACAGTATTAAAATTATACTTTAATAGAATCAAGCTGTCCATGCATTAAATCTGTCTCTGAAACCATAAAATGATTAGCCTACTACAACTGCCACGAAGAGTGCTGCTGTACTGGTACTGTTTGTAGTTTACTCAGTCAGTGCCAGACCTAGCGCATTCAGTGCCCCATTTGTATTTACAGAGAAAAAGAACAAGAACTGATGAGAAATGAGCAAAAGTAAAACAACCTTACAAGCAAACAGTAATAAGATAACACAGTATAAGCAAATTAACGAATTTTGTATTTGCACTGCTGCCTGAATGGCTTTTCTATTTTCTATGTTTTCTTATTATAATTTTCTTGACATTCTCTCTGCTATTTCCCCTTTATGTTTGAGTGGTTGAATGTCAGAAAAATGATAGTTTTTTTTTTTGGAGTGGGTTCACAATTTTAAGGCACTGCCCTCTGGGTGGCGGTCTATATCACCTATAGGAAGACTAATGATGGTTATGATAACACATTAAAGGAGAGAAAAAGTATTACTATGTAAGTCATCCAGTGTGTCCAGTGAATGTTTCTAAGATTAAAAAAACTGTGAAAGAGCAAATCAATTTAAGAAATGACCTTGAACATGATTATAAACTATGAAACAAATGGGAAACTATGGAAATAAAGTAAAAAACTCAAGTGTCCTTTCAGAGGCGCTGTATCCCACAAACATGACATCATCACCTCCGTCTCTCCATCCATCTCTAACAGATGTGTTTTTCCTGCTCTGTTTCTCTGTTACCATGGTAAATCCGCCTAATGCCAGAACAGGAAACCAGTGTGAGGGGCTGTGGCAACTGTGGCAGCCTGAGAGGACATGGCGTCATGCGGCCTTGCCTCTATAGTTAACTAGCTAACCTTCATATAATTTAGTATATATAAACTGTCAGGGATTCATTCAGATCAGTTACCATCTTAGAGGTCAGGGTTACTCATGAACCGGCGAAATCTTGGCTTGATAAGAGTTCAGCAGTGTTGATGTCATCAAAGTCCTCTGCTAGCTGATGTATAGTACTGTACATCCTTAATATATGGATGGCTCTGTTTTATGCCAGCAGCGCAGCAATCTACTGCTTTGCTCAGACGTGCCAGACGTTTATGAGCACTGAAATCATTTTCTCAAACTGCTGCCAAGACCCTTCATTGTTGTGATTATTCTGACAAATTTTTATATCTGCTGCGTGTCTGAGCCGATGTATTTCTACTGACTCTGGAGTAGAGGTGGTGCTGTCAGATTCAGTCCCTCTGTGCTCTGCTTTGTTTATGTGCTGCCACAGGATTGGCAGAGGAGATAGTGTTATCTGCTCCTTTTGCTACTGCTCAGTAGCTGAGCTGCCTACTGGTACTTCCCTTCTGGCCTGGTTTTACTGGAATCACTGGATGTGCTGCCATCTTTAAAGGTCTTCAGTCCAGACATCGCAGCAAGCTTTTAGATGTGGCAGAAGTTTTTTTTTGTTTGTTTGTTTCGTTATCATAGAACACACATTTTCATAAATAGCAGGGGTAGGCGTCACCAGAGGCCTCACTATGATCATGATACAATATTATTGCAATTTTTAACAACTGCAGTATGCTGAGTATTGCGGTGGAATATATTGCGGTTTATTACTATTTTTATTTGCAAATTACATCCCCAAAGGAAAACTTTGTCAACATTTGTTTTATGTAATGAGACAAAGTTTTCAGTCTGTTCATCTCACTTCATTCATTATTATTGCAGCAAAATCTACCTAGTAGACTAAAGAGCAATTGATTATATTAATTATATATTCCCTTTCCTAGGAAACACTTCAGGGCATATCCCTCTTTTTACATTACTCACATCCATGAGCTGTATTGCAGTATTTATTACATCTGAACTATTTATCACATTTACACAAAAAATAATTCACTGCATAATCGCCTATGTTGAAGTTGCTGCTCTATACTTGAAGTTGGTGCTTGTATGTTTTATTTGTGCCTTCCTTTAACTGTAATTGTATTACTTTTATTTAGCACTTACATACCTTACTTAGCACTTTTTATACTTTTTCTATTCTTTTGTTTGTACTTGTATGTTTGGAAGAAACAGCATTATAATCCCATCTATGTCTTGCTCATATGGCAGAACTGTCAACAAACTTGACTTTGACTGATTCTATAAAGTTAAATTTGTATTTTTTGATATCATTAATTGATATAATAATAAAAATTAAAAACAACAACACTTGGGGTTCGGGTAACGATACAGTATTGCCACATAAAAAACACTGCAATACTATGCTATATTGATTTTTTTTACCCCCAACCCTAGTGAATAGAGAGTGGAGATCTGTTTCTGCATGTCTGTGTTAATGTATCTGTCTTTCTAAAATATGCCACTCTGTCTACATGCATCCCTGTGCTCGTCACGAAGTCTGATTACTTTTAATGCTTTGGAAATTCACAGACTTTCAAAGCCCCATGTATGGCAGTGGGTCATTTCCTTACACAAATAAAAGTATGCACACTGATCGAGATATGGCAGCATTGAGCTCTCATCTCACCTAACATGGAAACTACAGTATATTAACCATCTGAACTATATTATAGGATTAACACTACAATGACACAATCCTCTGTAACAATTAAGTTAATCAAAAAATATCAAAATCCAAATATCAATTTGTATTTTTTTAATGATTATTATAAAACGGAAAACATATGATCAATCATTAAAACTAAGAGTATTCCAACAGGTATAAACAAACAAGATTGAAAGCAACAGTCACTAAATCAGATATGATTATTATTATAATATACGATACTCATATAATCTACAGAAACAACTTCTTAAAACTCAAAGAACCTTAATTATTCTCAACTACTTTACTGGTTTGACCTCTCCTTGGACTTTTTGATGATTATATTGCTCTTATTTTGAAATGATTACAACGTCTACTTTTATTACATTATATTCAAACACAAAAGATGAAGAACTCCTATTTTATAGTGAGGAGTGAGGAAAACTTCAGAACTGACTGGTCCATAAAGCAATGCCTCTTGACAAGCCATCAACCACTTTTTCCTACTAACAGTCCCAAATCCAGTTCAGCTGGAGCTTTATCCAGTCTGGAATAATAAAAAGTAAATAGAAAGCACATGAAAAGTATACTCACTGTGTGAAGGAATAGGTCAGTTCTCTGCGGGCTACTAGTGCAGTGTGTGGGGCTGAGAGTGGAGGCTTGACTGAGTGTTTGTATATGCTTCGCAGGGACCTCCCTCTCAAAAATGCTGGCTTAAAAGGAGCAGATGAGGAAAGATGACTTCACTAGTCTACCAAGAGATACAGGGAAAGGTAGGGAGGGAGGGCGGAGGGAGGGAGCTGTGAGGGAGAAATCAGGAAGGAGAGAGGGGAAGGAAAAGAAAAGGAAACTTCATCCTTAAAAGGGCATGGCCTTTCAGCAGCTCCGCTCTGGCTGTCCGTGCGTCTCTTCCCCTCACGTCGAGTTAAAAAGCCCGGCCTTATTTGGGTAGAGCTGCTCCATGTAGAGTGCAGTCTGCAGCCAGGCAGCGGTGGTTTGGTCAGCAGGAATTCTCCAAATACTTTCACCACATCCCTCCTCGTTCAAAGAAGTGGCAGCAAGATGTTGAGGGAGAGGATGGGGGCTGATGGGAAGGGGGAGAAGGAAGAGTAGAGATGGAGAGAGAGGAGAAGGAACGACAAGGAAAATTTAAAAAAAAAAATGGCTGTGGATGTGGAAAAGAGAATTACTGAGAGGTGTCGGTCCTAACTTGTTGTAGGGAATGAGCTATGTGAAAAATTAGGAGGATAAGGGGAGATGATGAAGGAGGAGAGGACAGGAGAGGAGAGGAGAAAACAGGATAGTACGAAAGAAAAAGGGAAGAAAGTGTAAAATTTTATTGTTTTGGATTGTTTTTTTAAACACAAAACAAACATTAACTACTTTTGTATAGTAGATGTAACATACACACACACACACACACACACACACACACACACACACAACAAACAAAAAAGCCCCAAACAAACATGTTTAATGTACATTTTTCAGGACATTTTTTAATCCTATGTATTTATATAACCATCTCTGTTCATGCTTTGGCAATATTGTTCAAACAGCACTGAAATTTGAAAGAGAAAACAATGAAAATGAAATGCTAAAGAAGGAGAGGAAAAGATGATGAGATGGAAGGAGGAGAGGAGAGAGGAGACACTGAAGGGAGGGAAGATAGGAGGATGGGGAGAGGAAAAAAGTAGAGAAAAGGGGAGATATAATGATGAATAAGGGGAGAGAAGGATAGAGCAGATGAATAGAGAAAGGAGAGATGAAGATGGAGAGGAAATGATGAAGGAATAGAGGAGAGGAAGAGAGAGATGAGAGGAAAACTGGGAGATAAGAATGAGAAGACAGAAAGAACAATGACATGAGAGGATGGAGGAGAGGAGGTCACAGAAAAGGAGAGGAAAGGATGAAGGAGGAGAGAGAAGTGGAGAAAGGGGATGAGAGGATAAATAAGGGGAAGTGAGGAGAGGAGAGAAAGAAGGAGGAGAGGGGAGAAAATTGAGGATGAAGCAGGAGAGGAAGGGAGAGGATGAAGAAGAGAACAGGATAGGGTAAAGGAGGAGAGGAGAGGAGTTGAGAGGAGAGGAGAGGAAGAATGATGAAAGAAAAGAAAGATGGAGCAAAGGAGAAATAAGAGGAAAGGAGGAAGAAGGAGGAGAAGAGAAGAAAAGGGAGAAGAGAAGATGATGGAGGAGAGAGAAATAGCAGCAAGGAGGAGTAACAGAGTCATCATCATTCAGACAGAGAACTCCATGTAAGTCCTGGGTCCTCTTCAGAAGCTGCACCCAGTGTGTGTGTGTGTGTGTGTGTGTGTGTGTGTGTGTGTGTGTGTGTGTGTGTGTGTGACATTTCCATCACTTCCATTACAGTCACTATTTGGCAAAGCTCTCCTGTTCGAATTTAAGAGGTGTTGATCGTACGCTCATAACAGCAGTTGGCTTCAGCGCCTCAGTGGAAAGTTAGAAGTGAGACAGATCACAGTCAGGACGAGACGCTCATATGTAACCGCTCTTACCTAAACACTAATGTAGCATGTAAACTTCATACATACAGAACTGCAACAAATCAGATCGCAATCTTGAGAACAATTTTCATTGACGGGTTGGAACATTTTGTTTCATCTCGACCACAAAAACTAAACTGAACAGGTCTGTGTCATGGACCTTTTGCTTTGTGTACAAAACTGTGTTTACATGCAATAAGTAAAGAACTAGACTTCAATTGACTTTATTGTCATTCAAGCTACACAAAACAGCGTACGTTAGAACGTAATGACGTCACTATTGGCTCAGAAATCGTTGTAAAAAAAGAAACACTGTATATAAAAACAGAATGATATATAAATAGATTAAAAAATGCACATATGCATTAATATATCGCACAGCTTTGGTAAATTATGAACATTTGCCTCAAAATGTCAGTATGGATAAAATATATATTTTGTCTCGTGGTTCTTTATGTTGACCCACAAGCTTCCTGCTGCCTCAGAAACTTTCTACTGGAATGACTGGTATGTCTAAACTCACATCGTGTGTGTTTGTGAAAGTGTGTGCAGCATGTGTGTAAGCCGCTCTTACGTCATGAAGGAATTTACTTCGCCTGGCTGGTTTACATCATTTGTAATAAGCGTCCATGAAAGGCAGTTGTTTACAGTGTTATACAATACTGTCATAGGGCAGCGGCAGCGTTATGACCTGCTGTTGTCATTCCCAAATCATATCAAAGCCTCTGATTGCTACCTATTTCCATTCATGGTCTATTTGTATGACTTTGTGTGTGTGTGTGTGTGTGTGTGTGTGGGGGGGGTATGACTTGAGTAATACACAGGCAAATAGTGGTTTATACATATAGTTTATGTATATGTGGCAAGGTAACACAAAATGTCAAATTTGAAAGTAAAGGTACATCACTTGTCAAAACAATGTCACACTTTATCTGTACACATTGCTATTGTAGTCATGGTATTTTATTCAAATGTGCATTTTAGCAATGCTGCAATTATATCCAAAAATGCTACTTTCTGTTTTTCATGCTTTTCAAAAAATAAACGGCTCTTTGTTTTTTGTTTTTTATTACAAAAGCCTGCATTCACATGTCTGCATGTGCACAACTTAACCTTGTTTTTTTGTACTGCAGGGTTTAAACTATGGGTTTGTCATGAGATCGGTCACAATTCTACTTCTGGTGGGTAAACATGCGACAAAAAATGATAGTTTTGTTTTCATGAATCAGGATTTCAGATGAGTGAATGGTCCTGAAAGATTAATACTCAGACTCGTAATCATAGTCATACTCATAATCATGACCATACCCATAAGGGTAGGAGTAGGGGTACAGTATGTGACCAGTAAAGATATTGTAATTCAGGTGTTTACAGAGCTTCCTCCCAGACATCAGCTCGGCGTAGACCTGATCACCTTGCTGCAGCTCCATTACTGCCTCCTGAAAGTGTGCACAGTAAACAGTGTCATGTTTCACATAGCTAGTACAAAATCACAAGGGTTTTTTACCCCATAATTTAAAATTTGATTTGAATTTATGAAATTATATCACTGTTTGTACAGTTATGTTACTTTGCTCTTGTTATGCAATATTTTTTTTGTACGTCTTACCTGAACGGCGTTGTCTTCATGATCTTCTCGATTGTTCTCCCACACGCTGACCATCACTTTCCCATTTTTCATCAGCTGCACCTACAGTTGCAACAAAACACAAAATTGAGTTATAAATTAATTTGCTGCAGCTGTTTACTGTTTTTACTGTTTTGTTTTGTGGTTTACTTTGTGGTAGAGGCGCTCATTCTCCGTCACATATGAGTAGACTGTGATGGAAAAGACATAAACGCCGGCACAAGGGGCAGTAAAGACACCTGCAGAGAGAGGTGAAGTCTAACATGAGACTTTAATCTTAACTTTTTACAAGTCAAGTTCTTATGTGTGTGTGTGTGTGTGTGTGTTTCTTACCCATTGAAGGGTTATATCCAGAGTAATGGTTTAGACTGACAGTATGGTAGGGGATCGGCACATTAGTATTGAAAGGACCAAAACAAGCTTCGTTAGTTCCAGGAATTACAACGGCAATACTCTGGTCCATGGTGGCTTTGAAGGCAATCTGGACGCTATCTGAGTATCAGAAAAGGATTTCAGTACTTCGAACATACTTTCTGTGTGTGTATTGTCAGATGTGTTGGTCTAAAATCTACCATCTGCCATGGTATATATATTCACCTGTGAACTCATGTACTTTGTATTTCAGTGTGCTGATACCGTGCCACAAAGTTTTAATTTTTCTGAAAATATCGTCCTCTAATTCAAACAAATCGTTGGCTGCACAGCAGCAGCTGCGCTGTTTAGTGTAGACACATTCGCAGTCCCACTTCCCGCAGGGCAGAGGTCCCTCAAATTGGGCTGGAATAAGATGGAGCAATGGCGAGAGAGGAAAAGGAGAAGAGGATATGTAAGAGAGACGCTTAACATGAAGGCCAGAGGTGTCAGTTTGAAGCATGATATTGCTTTTAATCAGCATGTTTGCTCTGTTGACTTTATCCCAGTATATGAAAGGTAACCGTTGAGAATCTCTTAAAATATGGGAAGATGGCATTGAGCAACAAAAGAAGACATTACCCCAAAATTAGCAAGAAATTAGTGAAAAGTACAAAAAAGTTACCTGAAAATAAATGAATAAATGCATTAACAACACAGAAATCCTTCCAAATTATTACATTTTTGTGTTATAATTTTAAATATGTAATACTAATCATTTTAAATATAGTTTTTCCCTGGCCTTTTTTTTTTTTTTTTTTTTTTTTAGATATTTTCCCCTTGCTTTTTAAAAATCATTTTCTAAATCTATGCATTTCTGGCAATTTGTGAAACAGTTATTACCAAGTTGCTCATTGCATTTTTTTTTATATTTTAAAAGAAACTACAGTGATTTGCTCAAGGTTCAAAGCTTAACATACTTGGAAAGACATCTGAAAGCAGCACATATGATGTTGCTCCAGGTTTCAAAGGATTAAAGAAATTAAATCAAATACAATAATATTTTTTTCAAAAAAGCGTTCACAAGAGACGTACAGCAGGATGATATGAAGTGTGAATATAACATGTTTATTCTGTGTGGATGAGTGCTGGATGACATGAATAAAATGTGTCAATTTGTTTGGCCTACCTGAAGCATTTTTAAGTTGGTCAGCAACGGTTTCTGTGTGCCTCGCATGACCACAGTGAAACAGCGACCCCAACAGGAACAAAACTGGCAATGCAACCATCTTAAAAAAATGCATTCAGTATTGGATCAGTCATGGACCAGACCAGAGAGGCTGTGTCACAAGGCAATCTACATGTAATACAATTACATTTGACTGAAATAACAAAATCATAGTGTTTGTTCATATCTGATATCACTGGTCAGCGTCACATTTAACGGAGATTCTGTCACAGAGTTATTAAGTATTTTTTATGCTGCCTGTTCAAATATATATTGACTCAAGTGAATGTTGCATGGTTTTATGATGTTTCTATCAATATCTGTCCTTTATGCAGAAAACTGAGTGCAGCCGCTTCCATTAAACAACACCATAGACATTGGTTTGATAATCTGCAGGCCACAATGTCATAATGGCCCCTGGTTTAACCAAATTTAATTGCTTTCAGTGTGTCACCAGTGAGAACCTTCTTCACACTGAAATTATGTCATATTCAATAAGTGCTGATGGATCTATCATTAGTGATGGGGAGTAACTAGTTACACGTGATTAAATGACAAAAGAGATATAATTGTAATAAGTTACAGTTGTGAAGAAAAAGTCATTCAACAGTTAGGAATGAATATGTTGGTGATTACAAAGAGGCTACATATGAATACATTAAAAAGAAATATGCACAATATTATCATTTATAATATTTAATATATATTATATTATAATATATTATTATATATTATAATATTATATCATCAACTTAATTGCCCAATTTAAAACATTTATTTCAAAAGAATTCACATGTAGTAACTTACATTACCTTGATTAAGTAATCAAATAGCTACATTACTTATTACCTTAATGTCTACAAAACATTCACTTTTCAATCATTGTCTCAACAACATTGGACTTAAAAACCACCAAATCAAAGCTTATTAAGAAGCTGAAACAAATCTGCTTTGAATTAGTTGATGAGAACTGTCAGACCGGAGTTAGCACATGTTAGCCATAAGTCCATCTTTAAGTAAACTAGCACCTAAAGAGCTCTGGTCTGGGCCCCCCCAAAAAATAGTGGATACTGGACTTACAATTGTCAAGAGGTTTATCAGAAATTTGTTAATGACAGTTTATATCATCACACAAAATTATATAGTAATCAATATAAATGTAAAATAATCCCAAACTGACAGGAAATATAGACAACACAACTGACTTCAACTAATCCAGGTGCTTAATCCATTAATTGTTATTTGAGATATTTAATCAAACAAAAACTCGCTATAATTCATTAATGACCACCAGATGTATTACAATACCTGTCCAAACCTTTTTTTGTGTTTCACAAAACTCCATCACTCAATCATTATAAACCCAAAATAAGCACAAAAAATACTTATATGGAATGGTAATTGGTGGTTGAAAAGCCAGAGAGACAAATTTTGTATGTATATATATATATATATATATACATATTTTTATTGTATGATGAAACTGGTGAGTGCTATGAAAGGATAGATCGATAACTTAAAACTTACTGTTTTTTTGTTCCTCCTTCTCCTTGATCTGACAGACTGTGAGTTTGTCAAACTGAGACTGAGAGTTTTAACAGAGGGTGGTTTTAGCTTCTTGTTGAAGCACTCCAGGTGATCCTCCCTGTGAGGAGGTGAATGACAGAAGCTCCGCCTCCTCACATGTAGGCACGCACACACACGCACACACACACACACACGTAAACATAAATGTTTTACAGCCAAACACCAACACGCCAATGGCCTCCACAACCACGGCCACGCACGTCCTTGGTAATAAAACAAGAATTGATCTTGTTGCAACTTTCTGGAGCATATTATTTGGACCACAATACCCCTTATTGGGACAGCAGTGTCTGATTGCCACCCACCCAAAGGACAGCACCAGCTCAGAAATGCTGATATGGAGAACATTGTTGTCAGGTCTCGGGGGATATAATGGCCTACAGGCAAGAGGACAAAAGCAGCTGATAGGAGGTGTTATCGGCCCATCGATAAAGGCCTAAATCTGAGAACACTATACGGTGTCGCCTGGTTCTCAAGCTGGGACACAAGGAGGAGAGTAGTGATACTGTGTGTTCCCATAATGACTTTCCCTCCAGACACTGAAGGAAACCCAGATTTATTGATTGTGGTTTGAGTGTGTTGAGATATATGATAGTAACTTGGCTAAAGTGGACTCCGTATTCATGTGAGCGAAATTATGTTGCAGGCCAATATTTGTTCAATAACGACTCACAAAGCTGTTAACAGGAAGGGACAGGTGTCGCTGTTGTTGTTCTTTTATCAAAGGCAGATTCAAAGGAAACAAAGAAGCTGGGAGCCACCACATTACATATCACCATCAGCAGATAGAGTTTAAAACTGTAGATGCTCAAATTTCGCTTTTCACTCTACATTTAAAGGACTTTTCACCCATGTTGGTTTAATGGTTGAAGTCAATATTCATACACAGAACATATCTTTTTTTGAGAACCTCAAAATGTGGGGATCAGTATGAAAATGGCTGGAAATGTTGGTGGTATTTATGAAAAAGAACTACAGAAATATTACTAAATTTACTAATATTGTACATGTTCAGGTGAATATTAAAAAAAATGTTATCAAAAAAGAGCTTGTAGACCTAATGTTACATGATAGGACTAGACAAGCATTTGCTTCCCCCTACTCTTTTTTGGACATGAAATGTAAAATGTAATTGTCTTTATTATTATTGTTGTTGTTGTTGTTGTTGTTGTTGTTGTTGTTGTTGTTGTTGTTATTATTATTATTAATTGTTTGTATTCTGAAGTTGCACAGGCATTTGTTTTTATCCTTGTTCTTCCAGTCCTATTATATGACAGGGTGTTTCCTGTGTTGACAACTAACTTTAAAGTTGTCCTGGCTCCAGGGACAGTGCATTGTCTGTGTTTTTATGATAGCCACCTGTGTGTGTGGAGTCCCAAGTCAACTGACCTGGTTCCTCTTATGGTCTTATCTGCTAAATGGAGGCCAGGGTGTATCGGGTGTTTAGTGTCTTCTTTACGCACATCTCTTCGAAAACAGATTCCGAGATGATTCACATAACAGCATGGGATAGAGGTGAGGTGCGCCGTGCCCTGACCTCAGATGTGATTTCGACCCGAGCTTTGAATTACTGCATAATGGTGAAAATAAAAGAATGGCCATCTTTTAGAGATTGTGTGATACGGAGGTGACAACGTGGCAGAGTTAGTTTTCCTGTGATGAAGCAAGTAAGCCGCAATGACTTGCTAAGGAGATGGGGAATTTAAAATTTTTTCTATCAGCTATTGGCTTCTATCAACAATAGCTTTCTCACAAGACTGGGCTTACACATTTAACCCTTTATAATCTGGGCATACCTGCTTCTTTCAAATACATGGCCATGAGCAACTTAAGAAGAAATTACCCAGAATTTAACGAGAAAATTACTGGAAAAATAGCAAAAAACAAACAAACACACATACACACAAAACAAAAACAAAAAACCCAAACTAGGAAAGATAAAAATAAATAAATAAACAAATGAATAAATAAATAAAGGAAATAACCTAAAAAAATGCTAAAAAATACTACTATTTTTGTAATTTGTAGGAAACTTAATGTTTAGTTTCCCATTGGCTTTCCCCATGTTTCTTTAAAAAAGTGCACCAATTTGTTTAGTGGTCAAATGTTTCAAAATCTGTGAAAGGTGTCTCAACGCAGCACAATAAAAGTGATGATGATTAAGGTTTCAAAGGGCTAATGAGGCTTACTCATTAAAGCATTGTGGTTGTACCAAATAAGAAAAAAGGTCCTATATGTCACATGAGCTAAAAAAAAAATTAAAGCCTACAATACTTGTCTCCCACAACCTCCCCAAATCTGAACTGTCATATCCTCTGCATTGGGTTTCTGGTCTTTGTTTTTGTGTTTGTTCTTCAGTTTCAGTTTTCACAGTATTTTGTAGTCTTTATCTTCTGTTTGTTTTCTTTTTGCACTTTATGTAAAGCATCAATGAGTACTTAGGAAATTGCTATCATTGATCATTATAAATACAAACAAGTGTGAGCGAGGGGATGAAGTGCAGGTGGAGAAAAAGGGTGGAGGAGCTCAGATGAGGAGGATAAGGTGATGCAGCAGAAGAACAGGCTGATTGGCTGGGAAGAGCTGAGGAGCAGGAAGGACTAACGAGGCTGATGCAGGTCAGGTGTGCAGATGGGTTAAAGAGGGAAAGGCAGCACAGGAACACAGGAGGGGAGAAACACAGTAACCAAAAGCCAAAATCCAAGAAAGCACAACCTAACAGAGACAGACTAACTAATGAAGGCAACACAAATGAGTCTTCAGACACTTAGTCCAGTTTTCCCAAAACTCAGAAAGAACCGGGACACTTTCTTCCAGTTAAGCTGTTTGATCGCCATATCCTTATAGAACAATTCATATGATATCCTATGAAAATGCACACACAACACTCAAATGAATTAGTGCCCTACAAATGACATTATGTCCTTCGTGCAAAGTCACGTTATTAATGTAAAGTTACAGCGTTTAGGTGCTGTCCTGTGGGAAAAATACATAGAAAAACTCAGGGGCGCTTTTATTTTTTAGCCAGCAAAGCACAATATAAACATATTATTGCTTCAAAATTGTATTGTATTTGGTGACAAAAGTTCTATACTCTGAAAGCCAAGACTTTGTTTCTTTAAAATCATGTAAATATTGGCATGAATAAACAAATTGCCATTATTGTCATCACTACAGCCTCTAGTATTAAAGTGTGCTGCTGTTCTGCAGTTGGCTTGTACAAGTGGTGTTACCATTCCCCAGCAGAAGCCGTACTTTCAAATTTATCAGGCTAAAAAGTGGATTACTTCATGCAATGTGGGTATTACATAGGCTCACGGTTGATTTTGCTAAACTTGTCATAAAAATAAGATTATTTTATGTTATATTACATGCAAAAAATGCTGAATTGTGCTAAACTCAACCCTGGATCACAGTTAAAAACTGTGAATCTGTAGCTTATATTTGGGTCTGCACGTGTGTCTTGGAAGTTCTCTTATGTTGTCAACAGTAGTAAACATGTTGCATAAAAAGCCTTAAAGTCCAACTAAATGTGAACGGAGTATATAAATGTGAATAAAGTCCTTTATGTTATACATGTGTCACTCACACAAAAACAAAACAAAAAAAACAAAACAAATATGGGTCAGTTTCATCCAAAATAGCAAAGCTACATTATGAACAGACAGCAAAGAGTAATATTTCAATACACTGACATTTTATTCAAATTAAACATACATGAATTGAGTTGAAACAAAATCAATTACAATGCCAACTACTTTTTAAATCCAGATTTATTTTACAGGTGCCTGGGTGTGTATAAAATCCTCCAAAATGTTACAAGATGACACAACAAAGATATGTGCTTTTAGGTTTGTAAGCTTTATAAATTGTATAGGCTGAATTCAGATTTAAAAACTGTCTTCCTTCAATAAAGTCAGATTGAAATGAGAAGCTGTGAGGCATCACAGAAAGATTTCCTTTAGCAAACTAACTTTGTCAAAAGGATAAAAAAAAAAACAACCCAAAAAACAAAATTGTGCACTATGCCTCTGTATCCTGCTCAGTAAGGTAAAGCAGAAAGGCACTGAAAGTGTTATAGTGGCTGCCGTCATCGCAGAGGAAACATCCAGCGGGAAGGTTGACAGTCACCTCATCCCCAGCATTTAGAAGGAGGGCCACAGCAGAAGTGCAACTGTCCTCTTGGTCGAGACGATTTGAATCATCAAAGCCGACTACCAACTGGCCGTTGACCATCAGACTGGCGCAGGCGGCCAAGCTCTGACCCTGTGAACCAGCGTCACTGTAGACAGTGAGCGCGAGGCTGTAGACACCAGACCATGGAACAGTAAAGAAACCAGTGGTTGTGTTGTAGCAATCACCCATGTTGATGTAAGCATGTTCGTAGTGGATGATCCTGTCTTCATCAAAGGGGCCCACACACTGAAAGTTAGCATCGCTGTACAGAGTGACAGACATGGCAACACGTTTTTCTGGAAATGCAAAAGGGAGAAAAAATGGCTGGAAGTTAAAAAAACAAAACAGAAAACAGATCATTGTGGCCTCATCAACAATAAGAGTGTTAATTGTAATGCTTTTATAATCTGCACTCTTTCCAGCTTTGTTTAACTTGTGTTTAACTCACCTAATATATTGCTGAGTCTCCTCTCTGTTTCTAAGCATTCCCTTTCCAACTCACTGTGTTGTGAGTACATGCGGGTCCTTAGCCTTTCCAACTTTTGCAGCATCAAACAGCAGCTGCAGGTGCCATCTTTATTGTCACACTCTAAACACAGACACACATGAATACACTTGCAGAAAAATATATGCAGACACATGAATTATGTAGCCACAATTCCTTACCATTCATCGAGACTTGATCATATAGTCCTTCACTATCCCAAGGAAATGAGGCTGGGACAAAAGCAAAAGCTGCATGCAACAGACACAGAAGTGCAATAGCTGGAGGGGAAGAGCAAAGGCATGTAAATGCAAAATACTATACTGTGTTTTTTTTTCTGTTTATCTGAACTAATACCTTTATAAATGTATCAAGTCTCACCTCTCATGTTGAAGCTAAAGGGCGACGGCTTCAGTAGGATGGAAGGTGTGATAGACCGATCAGTCGAGGAAGTGTTGTGGATATATATTTTTTCTCAGAGCTCCTCCCTTGCTAACTTCAAGTTTTATCTCATCGCTCCTCCTTGTTTTTTTTTTTAATTGTCTGCAGTATTTTCCTGTATAACTGGGGAACTTTATCATCATCATCATCATCATCATCATCATCATCATCATCAGGTGATCAGGTGCTCTCACTTTCTAAAAATCTCAAACAAGCGAACACACCCCGTCCACTTCTTTGTGTGCTTGGTTATAGGCCAGGTATCACCTGTCATCAGGAAAGAGGTGACCGGGCAGTCTCATCAGCCGATGAGCAAGGAGACTGAAGAACTGCATGATTTAAATCAGTGTTGCAGTCGAGTCCACCTAAACTGAGACTAAGACTGAACCAGTGCAAGTGAACAATCTGAAAACTCCACATTCTCATAAAACACCCACAAAAACACAAACACTGATTCCTTTTCATTAACCTCTTTATTGTTGTACTGTATATATGTGTGTATTTATAAGTGCACCATGAAAAATGCTTTGATAAAATACTCAAAATGCATTGCACAGATGAATTTTATGTGGGAGAATTTTCCACTAAGGAGCTGAAATCAACATTCAAAATTATCAGTTTGCAAAGTGCATTTAGTGATTATCCCTGCAGCAGTGGTCTTGAAATAAAAATCCTCATTGTCTGAGACTGAGACAAGTAAAAGTAGAAATGCAGCCAAGTCCAAGACGAGACATTCAGAAAGTGGTTTTGAGACCGGTCTGGAGACCAAGGCCGTTCTTGAGTACTTCAAGAACGGCCTAATTATTTTTATGTATTGTGCTGATATCTTTTGTATCTAATGTGATATACGGCTCGAAGAAAAAGAATTGCTTTATTAAGTAATAAGTACACTGATCTGCTCACGATCTGCTTTTCATCCTGAGTCTTCTTCACTGCTTTTATGATCTCAGTATGTGTGTTCAGAATAAAATACAGAATAAGAGCTTGCATTTGATCAATGTGAATGATATGGCTAAAAAGATTACAGGAAAATTACCTGAAAATAAGCACAGATAATACAAAAAGAAAGAAAAAAAGAAACAGAACAGAACAGAACAGAACAGTGAAAGACAACCAAGAAAATGACCCAAAAAGTGCTGAAAAAAATATAAATATATATGAATACATTTATATATATATTAGGACATTTTTCCCTATTTTTTACACCCCAACTCCACTCTTTTTGTGTCTAGTAATTTTGTGGTCATTTTCTTTTCACCTTTTACCCATTTCATGAAATTTGTGTAACATTTCTTGCCAAGTTGTCAATTCCCTCTTTCCCTGTGTTTTTTTTTTAAGAAATCAAACCAATTTGCTCAGGTTTCAAAGGATTAAATATCTTGTGAAAGGCGTCTGAACACAGCACAAGAAAACTGATGTCGATCCAGATTTCAAATGGTAAGGGGTTCGATTAAACATCTCATAATGCGATCGAGAATGATTCCATCCAGTTCAATCCAAAAAATAGTCTAAAATGTCATAGTTATATTGACAAGTATTTAGCTTCATTGTATTGTCAGTTTTTGTAGTGGACATTCAAACAAAGTGACTCAGAATGGAAGCGGTTTGTTTAAAAGTCTGGTTTATTTCACTGATTTCAGATACACAGATACACTATATATATATATATATATATATATATATATATATATATATATGTATATATATATATAGCCAACGTTACATCATTTTAGTTTACAAATCAACAGTTGTTGCAGTGAAAAGACATCAAAGGTTGATTAAAAACCTTGCTCCCCTCAAAGATAATTTACTAATTCATGGGCGGTAATATAGACCATGATTAAATGAAACAAGCAAAATATGGATGACAGTATTGGGGATGGGTGATGGAACAAAAGATGAGATAGATATTAGGGCTACAAGTCAGATTTCATCTAACAGACCCAAAAAACTGTCAATACGGGCAATAGTTGGTACAAAGCCCAGAGCAGCTACATAGTGATGTGCTATTTTGTAGCATACAGCAGGAAGCCGGTAAAAGTGTTAAAGTGGCGGTAGTGATCACAGATAACACATCCTGTGGGCAAGATGACCACCACCTGATCCCCAGCCATCAGCTCCACAACCACAACAATGGTGGCACTGTCTTCAAAGTCACGCAGTACTTGTTCGACGAGTATTGCCACCGCCTGGCCGTTAACCTGCAGACTGGCGCAGGCAGAACTTTTGACAGTAGATGAATCTGGGGAGTAGGCGGTGACGGCAAAGCTGTAGACGCCTGAGCAGGGAGCGATGAAGGTACCGTTGTCCTGGTAGCCATCACCCATATTAAGGAAGACATGTTTGTAGATGATGGGCTGGTCGTCGCTGAAGGGGCCGAAGCACCTCATATTCGTGTAATTGTTTAGAGCGACAGAGAAGGCGCTGCGGCTGGCTGTAAATACAGAGAAATAGAAACAATGAGGCTATAGGGCTAAAATGTTGATCAATTTTGTTGTTTGAAATATTTTGACGATGTCTTGCGCGGTCTGTCACTCTGATTTGTGCGACTTGCGGATGTATCGCTCACCATTCATATTGTCGAGGACCTTCTTTGAATGCGTCAGCAACTTGTGCATTACTTTGTAGGTTACGTTGAAGAACTCTTCCATCCTATACATCTGCTTCTCCATCAGACAGCAGCCACACGATGTCTGCTTCAAAAGACACTCTGCACTCACACACACAGGCACATACAAAATTTCATTAGTTGGAGGATGACGTACATATATACACACTGACTATTTAATGGCAGAGGGGATAGACTCATATCCTAAACATTCTCTCACCATTGTTATCTGAAGTCTCATATGATGGTGTTATGACGTTCCAGGTAAAATCAGATCCGCCCAAGGCTGTATGAAGCAGACACAGCCATACAAAAGCTGTAGGGAAAAGAGCAAAGGCACTAAAACAAATAAACCCAGAGATAACTTTGCATTAGTTGCCATTGCCTTCCATAGACAATGAGCTGACTCTTTTTCTTTTCTATTTTTTTCTTTTTTTGAGGTGCAGAAGAGTAAGTTTTAATGATCGACCATCAACTTCACTTTTACTTTATGTCACACATTGTTTTTCTTTTTAACATACATGTTTAAACCATTACATTCTACCATGTTATGAAAGATTTGATACAAATCCCTAATAAGCCATCTTCAGGCAGGATATTTCTAGTCTGCACTACTTGCATATCTGACCAGTTTAGTCTCACCTCTCATGCTGATGCTGGTAAAAGATGATGGCGTCAGAGGGACAGAAGGCGTGCAGAATGATTGTGAGACAAAAGTTGTGGATATATATTTTTCGGAGAGCTCCTCCCTTCTTACCGAACATTTTTATTCCTCCTCTTTTGGCATCACTCCTTGCAGTTTTTTTTTTTTATTGTCCGCCCCATTAGCCTTTATAATTTTATAAGCGGAGGTGTATTTCTTCATCATAAGGAGATCTCATTTTCCAAAATCACACACAAGCAGGCACACACCCACCAGGGGCTTTGTTGTTGATGCCACCCAGGTATCACCTATCGCTTGGGATGAAGTGTTCTGTATAGGTTCAGTTTTCTCATTAGCTGCCAAGCATTGCGCTTAATGGAGCTGCATAGCTAAAATGATCTTATAGTGTTCTCCAACTGTCTGGTCCATCCACAAAAATGCTGCTTTTATGCTCTTTAGCTACTGCTGAGGTCATCATAATGTCCTGACAGCTGATGGTTCCACATTGAGTCTCACCCAAAGAGGAGGAAATCTGTGGTCACTGCTGTCTGATGGGAAAATAAGGTAGAAGGTAGATTTATTAGTAATTGTTTAAACAAATTTTAAAAAAACAAAATGTATTTGTCCTTGATCCTACTACATCTTTGGAGCTGATGATGAGCTGATTAAATCAACTTCCATGAAAATTCCATCCGGTTGTTTCAGCATGTTGCTGCTGGTGGCATCATTCAGTTCCTGCAGTGCTTTTTTTGAATTTGCATCAGACTCTTGTGCCCTTATGGCTCCCAACACTGAATAGTCTATCCAGTGCAACAGCTTGATCCGGGATGTTAGGGGTTAACCATGTCTCTGTGAAGATGTGCGCAGAGCAATCTCTGATTTCCTGTCGCTGAGTGAGTCTTAATCACAACTCATCCGCTTTATTCTCCTGCGACTGTGCATCAGCCAGAAGAGGGCTAGGTAGAGGAACAGCCCTCCGTCGGGTCAGGCTTACCCTGATGCTGGCTCTCCTCCCTCTCTTCGTCCGGCACTTTCAGTTTTGTTTCTCCCCTCTGGTCTGACTGGCCGCTCTGCATATGCCATTGGTGGGGATCCTCTTGTGGTCTGCTGCATTCAGTCCAAACTCTATACATCTTTTCTCAACATCGACGAGTGCCTCTCTATCATAGAAAAGTCGTGCTTCAGCCATACAGCGTGTGTTCTTGCTGTAGATATAGGAGAAACTGACTTAAATTACCATTCTGTTTGGATGCCATTTTAGATTAAAGCTGTTCAGCCAGATCTGTATGGGACACAAGCCTAAAGTAATGAGTTAACCAACTGTACTTATTTAAGCACTTATTTATGTGCACAAATTATGAAAAAAAAGATTAAGTCTTGTTCAGACTGACAGCTGAAATCGATGCAAATGCAAACTGATAATTTTAAGATGCATCTCATTTTGGATTGAGGTGTATTATGCTCTGTTTATATGGTTCTTATCTTGAGATCAAAGGTTAAGGGATGGTTAGGCCTTGGGGTCTGATGGCTGGAGTATGGACACCCGGCTTAAATTACATGGAATGTGTCCCCTTGGGGTGTTTGTGAGTGAACACAATGGGTGAAGGAATGTTTACTGATAGATCTGTAGATGCTTGTACCTATATAAGACACATGCATGAGCTGTAAGAGAGAGAGATTCACATTGGTCCCGAATCCTCTCCCAGGCAGACCATGGTGCCTGGTGGATGCTGAACTTTGTTGTAATAAATTGATTCTTATGCAACCAAGTCGGTGTCAGCGGAGGTTTCTTCATCGTCTACACATCATTGCTACTTAAGAAACAACGACAGGATGCTCAAATCAGGGTGTCTTTAGGGGCGTTTCTGGAGGAAATCTGATTGGCCATCCCACATGTCTTCTTCCCAGTTGAAATGTTTAAAGAGTACCTGGATTTTTTATAGGTGCAATTCAGTCTTCATCCTGAGAGGCACTAATGTGTCAGAATAGAGTTTAGCCTGCCAAAAAGCCACAGAAAAGAGAGAGGAGCCACCACTGACTTTAATAATACCATTTGTGTGGTGTCACTCTGTTGTGTTGTGATTAGTAGGTCTATTTATCTTTTAAATTAATTAATTAATTCATTCATTCATTCATTGTTCGGCATGTTGGTGTCGTGCTTAGCACTGTTGCCTCACAGCAAGAGGGTTCGGTCCGCGGGCGGGGGCCCTTCTGTGCGGAGTTTGCGTGTTCTCCCCGTGTCTGCGTGGATTCTCTCCAGGGTCTCCGGCTTCCTCCCACAGTCCAAAGACATGCAGCTCAGGTTGATTGACTCTAAATTGCCCGTAGGTGTGACTGTGAATGTGTGCAGTTGTCTGTCTGTATGTGTCGGCCCTGCGAAAGTCTGGCGACCTGTCCAGGGTGTACCCCACCTTCCGCCCGATGACAGCTGGGATTAGCTCCAGCCCCTGCAACCCTTACGAGGACAAGCGGTTACAGAAAATGACTGACTGACTGAATTCATTCATTCATTCACTGACTCATTTTCCATGAGGACAAGTGGTTAAGGAGTGTAGTTATCTTTTAAACTAAACTATGAATAGGAATGTAAGGTACTGCAATATTAATAATTAAAATAGGTAGTAAGACAAAAACGGTAAATTAAAGCTATGCTGACACGTGTGCCTGCAGCAGCGCTTCATGCCACTGGGTGTCTGTTGTGTCACTTGCAATTCAACAATATCAAATCTGGAGTGCTGAAGCTATGCTACAAAAGAGTGCAATTGTGTGATAGCGATGTTATAAGATCCTCAGACTTGTGACATTAATCAGTTCATTAATCAAAACATGGACAATGGCGACATGGATATACAACATTTTGATATTTTATTTCCAATATGTGAGAGGGGTTCCAATATAACAAATAAACCTTGCTTGTGTTAAGGCATACAGTGACATTTGATTAGATAAAACCAGTAAGGTGAGAGCAATGTGTTGGGCTGAGAGTTCAGAAGAGCAGATTGATGAAAGTTTACAAAGCAACTGACACCATAGAAAGATTTCATGAATCGGATTCGAACCACGTCAGTTGGGCAAGAATTGGAATAAATCTCAGAGCAGCTACATTTCTCTAAGTTAGTCAGTAGCATACAGCAGGAAACCTGTGAAAGTGTTATAGTGGCTGCTGTCATCGCACAGGAAACATCCAATGGGCAGGTTGACGGCCACCAGGTCCCCAGCGTTCAGGTGGAGGGCCACAACAATAGTAGCACTGTCCTCTTGGTCTTGCATATTTTTTTCTCTGGGTCCTGCCACCAACTGGCCGTTAACCAGCAGACCAGCGCAGGCGGCCAAGGTGTTACCAGGAGAACCAGCATCACTGTAGACAGTGAGAGCGAGGCTGTAGACACCAGAGCGTGGAACAGTGAAGACACCAGTCTCTGTATTGAAGCCATCGCCCAGGTTGATGAAGACATGTTTGTAGATGATGAGCTTGTCGTCACGGAAGGGGCCATAGCATTTTAATTTGTCCTCAGTGGTAAGAGCGACAGAGAAGGCACTGCGGCTGGCTGAAGATGCAGAGGGAAAGAGAAACAAAAAAGAGGTTACAGTGGGAAGAAGCCTTGACTGGGTGACAATATAGAATATGTGTGTTTTGTTTTTTACCATATTGTAAACAGTATATGTGTGTAGGCATGCGCAGAAAGAATTAATAACACCAGACCAGACTCATAATGCAAACTCTTACATGAAATGTAACTAATCCCAAGAAATTGTCTTTTGTTTGTTTTCCCTCTTGTTTTTGTTTTTCTTTTTTTTTTAAATTAATTTTTCAAGTACATTTATGTTCATCATTGTTGCTTTTTTTGCTTTTATCCAATATTAACTTTGTATTTGGTTATATGTAGGCCTATGCACTAAAGGGTGAATAAAGGACTAATAAAGGAACATTGTAAAAAGCCATAAACAAGCAAGTGTAGGTGTTATATAAATAGTATGAGAGGATCTATACTACAGCTGTCAAACAGTTTTTTTTTCAACTGTGACTAATTGCAATATTCCAATAGTTTTTGATGGCATGTTTTCAATTAAACTAATTTACATTGCAAAACAGTTATGAAGTCCATAACGACAAGGTAAAGCAATTCTCACCAGACTGTCTTGATAAGGAATCAAATGACAGCAAAGAACTGCATGGGACTAGCAGTAAGTGGACATTCCCCAGCTGTTATGATGGTGCAGAGACCCTTGAAACACTAACTAATCAGATCAGCAGGGGCTTTTTAAGTAGGGGTGTTTGCTAAGACAGGTGCTAAAATGGAGCATTTCAGATGAAGGCTGAATACAGGTGTATTCAGAAAGACAGTCGGAAAATTAAATGTGTTTTGAACATTGAAAACAAAATACAAATCTGAAAATGTGTATCATATAGGACCTTTAAGGTGTTCCAGAGACTTCCTCATGGTTTGTGTATTTCATGCATTTGTCTCACCTCTGACATTGTTGAGGACGTTCTTTGTCTTTGTCAGCTCCTTCTCCAGCTCATTGAGGCTCATGTTGAAGAACATCTTCATCCTCTGTATCTGCTGCTGCATCAGACAGCAGCTACATGACGCCTGGTCCGCAAGACATGCTGAACACACAGAAATACAATAAGATGAGAATATGTGCAGACACCTTGACTATGATCCATTTCTTGATTTATTAAAAAAAACTCACCATTTTCTGAGTTGGGATTGACACCTACATTTCCAGTATTTGTGCCAGGTCCTGGCCAGGCAAAATCAAAAGCCTGGACAAAGGCTGCTTCCAACAGACACAGCAATACAATAGCTGGGGGAAGAAGAGCAAAAGACATATATCACGCAAGCCAAAAAAGAATCCTAAAAACTAATGTTTTTTTCCAATTATGTCTCACCTCGCATGGTGATGCTGGCAACGGATGATGGCTTCAGGGACAGAAGATGTGATAGACTGATGTGGGTACAAGCATCACACCTATATATATACTATAAGATTCCCTTCAGTTTGATACTATAGCTCCTCCCTGTTCCCCCTATAGTCCACCCTTTTTGCCTCTATACCTGTATACGTATACACCTGTATACCTTGACTCATTTCTGTTTGAGTGGGGGCTTCACAGACACTAATACACAAACATGCACACACACCCTCCAGGTCTTTGTGTTGTAGATGTGGGTCAGGTATCATCTGTCCTCTGAGGCAAAGTGTCCACACAGATCAATGTTCCCATCGGCACATTAAGATAATGTCTTTTCCTCTGTGTGTTTGTGACGCTATTTGGATATTGCAAATCAAAAATAGAGCGACATGTTGGTTTGCAGCACCGAAAACCATGGCCGGATTATTAAAATATAGACCCCTGGGCACAGACATGCAAAAGGCCCCCATACCTCTCCTACACAAGAGGTGGTTTGCATTTTTTGTGCCTTTCTTTAGTCATAATGCGGCTTTTTGTGTCAGATTATTTTGTGTCTTTCTTTAGTCATCATACACCTTTTGTGGCAGTTTATTTTGTGTCTTTTTTGTGTGTCTATTTGTGCTTGTTTTTTTGTCATTTTTGTACTTATTTTGTGAATCTTTGCAGTATTTTGTCTCTTTTCTTTCCCTCTCTCTAAGGTCTTTTTATATCTCTAATTTTGAGTCACTTCCCAATTGGTAATTTGAATTACATTTTGCATGTCCAAGGAGGCCCCTGACACACAATCAGCAATCCAGTAATGCTGAAAATACTGTTGATTTTTGTTCACATAAACCTGTTAAAAAGAGGCAGAACAGGAGAGGTCATTGATATAAAAAGATTTTTATTTGTGTCCATCACATCAATCATGTTAAACATGAACATGTTAAACTGCTGTTAGGTCATTGTTTACTTAGCTAGACGGTTATTTAATTCAAGACTTTGCGGTATACATTTTTATCTTCAAAACTCGTCCAACTTCTTCAATCAGGGCAGGACACAACAAGCTGTTGCCACCACATGTAAAATGAGAGTTTGATTGTCTTCTTGTGAATAGTGTTGAATTACTTGAGTGTACGAGCACAAAGAGAGGCTATGCTTATGAGTGTTTGGATAAAGAGAGAAAAGACAAAAATGAAAGAGAGCAACAAGTGTGGAAGCTCTGTTTGAGTCAAAATAAATCTCTGACACAAATCGGGACATTTCAGGTTAATTTGTAACAGTTGTAGCTGTGTCAAATGAAAGAAATGGATGGACAAAAGACTACTGAAAGTTCAAGCATTTTTTTTTTTTGCAAATTCATGTGGGAATACTAGAGATAATACAGATAACTTAAGAATAGAGAGGGAGGTTAAAAGCATCCGGGACACCTTAGTGTGGGGATGAAAAATACATCAGCCATGTGTTTATTGCCTCAGCCACATTAGAGGGTAGAAGTAAGTACCCAAACTATCAATGCTTTAAATGACTTTAATCTCCAAAAAAGAGATGTATATATGAAATGTTTCTTGCTGTGCTTTTATTCACTCATGAAGACATTTTTAGAAGATGTACAGAACACCAAAAAAAGGCTGGTGAAAGAAACAAACATGAAAACCGAACATTCCTGAACATCTTTGTTTCCTCTCTATCACACTTACTTCCTTTTTAAATATTTCAAAGTGTCACATGTTTTCAACCAGACTAGCAGGTTTGTATCAAAAAACAATAGCTCATCATTCATTTACAGCTTAATCCAATTGGCAAATGGTCACTGCAGACCCCACTCCTGCCCAGAACCTGAACCCTGGGTACAGCGGGCCGGTGAACTGGGTCCGGTGCCGATGGATGAGATCAGCCTGGTTGTGCGTGATGCGGTAAAAAGCCAGAATCCCTGCATGCTGATCCAGATAGACGCCAATCCGTCGGGCCTTAGGGGAGCCCAGCAGTTTTTCCTGGCCATTGTGCCAGAAGGAAAAGCCGGTCCCGGACCAGTACAGGCTCCAGGATAGAGCATTGTGGCCCAAACGGCTGTTGTCATCAGAACCCTTTCGTTCCATCTCCTTGTAGGCCACACCGATGGTGATCTGCATGGTGGGCCAGGTAAAACTTAATTAGAAGAGAAAGCTGGCATCAAAGGGTAACTGTAAAATGTCATCAGCAATACCTTAAAATAACTTGTAAAGGGATGTCAGTGACACCTCAGGGTGTTGCTTTGCACATCATCTTTACTAGCATACTATCATTTCTCCATTGATTCACCTTCGTTCCGGTCCACTCCACCTCCCAGTAGTAAGGGCTCCCTCCTAAGGGCTCACTGCAGAGAACCTGTCTCCAGAAGTGGAAGCGTTCAGGATTTTCTGGCAGGTTCAGGTTTTCAGTCCGCATCGTGGCTTTACGACCTCTATCTGACAGCTGCACGTGGCGATACACCGTGCTGGCATCCATGGTGGGTTCAAAGCGAACTGAAAGAAGAGGATGCATTTTAGTGAAGACTCTGGACTCCCCAGGGTTTCACCTGTGTTCTTTACTTTGTTTCATATCTGAAATATGATGGACTCACATTTCAGCAATTCTTCTCTTGTCTTTGGTTCTGGATTAACAAGTCCCACTGTTGTTGCAGGAGGTGCTAAGTGGAGAAAACAAAATAAATATAGGAAGTCAAGGATCAAAAGTCATCTACAGCAATGTCTACCACCACAAGGAAAAGCAATTGATTGATTTGTACGATTCTTCTGTATTTACCTCCAGGTTGAGGAGGAGGGAAGGGTGGAGGCGGAGCTGAAGCTTCATGTCCAGAGAGATGGAAAGAGAAAAAATTAACTCAGTGACATCTAACATCTCTGAAACATTTTTCATGTACTATAGCAAGCCTTTTCAATTTTTACCTTCACATGCAGGATGTTTGGGTAAATCCCCATGCCCTGGGGGGAAAAAAGAAAGAAATGGATGAAGCAAGATATTTACTGTGGGACAGCCACATTTATTATTTTTTTAGGTCCAAGAGCATTTGTCTTATAAGCCATGGCACAGACATACAGTATATGAAGTTTCTGAAGTAATGTACCTTTAGGTCTTGGAGGCGGCAAAGGTGGAGGGTCTGTCATCATCTCATACACTACAGGACAGAGCAGAGGAGCTGTGAGAAACACATCTGAAGGCGTCTTTTTCAAAACAGTCTTGTTGTCAGCTTCAGCATATTCTGTGCTTGTGTTCCAGTGGGAAATTTAAAGATACTGTACCTGTGTTTTGTGCGGTGGCCTGACCACTGTTACCAGCTGCTGTAGTGCTTGAAGCTGCTTCTGATGCACCATTGGGCATTGAAGCCACAGCATCAGGATTCACTACAAAGTAAAGGAAATTTGGCTGTCAGAAGACAAGAACAGATGTAAGGAGGAAGGAAGAGAAGAAAGGAAGAACACTGACCTATTGTGACGATCTTGGTCAGGCTGGCTTTGCAGACGTCTTGTACTGATTCTTGTAGTTCTTTCAAGACTGAGCGCACAGAGGCTACCACCGCTTCCTCCTGACTAAATATTGACTCCTCTGTTGTACCCATCTCTACCAGTGGATCCATGGTGAGAAAATTCTGTTAAAATAACCAACACAAAGTATTACAAAAAAAGGACTTTCCCTGTTATCAGTGTTGAACCTCTTCCAGCAATGGTTATACCTTCAAGAAGTGGATGTGGTCCTGCGTATCAGCCAGCCTGCTCAGCTCCTCACTCTTCCAGCGCAGTGATGCTACCTTCTGCTCCAGTTTTTGAATCTGCCCCTCAACCTGGCAGCCTAAGGAGGTCTCATGGGTGCTGAGGACCTCACCAACCTGGATGCCTGTTTGATTCACGTTTTTGATTAGCTCAGAGAATAAATCTGTGCTCTCTTGTTGTAGAGCCTGCACCAAGGCCTGGAAGTGCACAGCGAGGAAGAGAAGAGGATAAAAACAGTATTAGTGTGTGATAAACAAGCAAGACATCAGAAATGATGACATAGTACAAAGATTTCTACACTGGAGTCACAACTGTTACTTACCTTGTGTTGGCGAGCCCCATGTGGGAGCTCCTTAAGCTTCTTTTCAGTCTCTTGGATTCTCTTCTGTACATCTACCTGCATCTGATTGAGCTCTTTCTAGAAAAACATATAATCAACCATGGATTAATGCAGAAAGGGCCACACACAAGGGGGTAGAAATGGACCAAGGCTGTACTTTGTGATGAGTCACTGGTAATATTACATACTATTTTGGCCTTAAAGTCCAGGTGATTGATTGATTCACCTGGACCTCATGTCATACATCAAGACATGAGATAAAAACATAAAAATACTGATAATATTTCTCCATATGTGCTTTGTCCATTACATACCTGTCTCTCCTTTCTCTCCTCCTGTGGTTTAAGCACACGATGCCCCTTGTGTCCATGCTGGCAACAAACCTCACACACACACTCTTTGTCTTCATGGCAAAACAGGTCCAGGGGTTGGTTGTGTTGACGGCAGGGCCTGGGCTCCACTGCTGGAAGCTGAGGGTACATGCTGCCCTGTCGCGGCCCTATATTATCCGGTAGGACCTCCAGGTAGATAGGCATGGATGGCGGGGCAGAGGAGATGGCTGTGGAGGGGCTTTGCTTGAGGCTGTTGGTTCTTAGTTTCTCCATAGCCTCCACTAGCAGAGTGCTCCTGGCCAGAGAGGGTCGAGGGTTGAAGACCTGCCGACACTGGGGGCAGCTGTACTCACCCTTGCTGTTTTTCTTATCCCAGTGGCTCTGGATACAAGCCAAACAGTACGAATGTCCACAAGGTAGAGTGGCAGGGTCTTTCAGGGTGTCCAGGCATATTGAGCAGACAAAGGTCTCCTCTTCAGACCAGGCTGAGGCCATGTGTTGCTGTGTGGAGCAGAGGAGGATGAGCTTGATTTTTTGGAAGTTAGATGTAGAGACAACCACAAGGTTGAACACAGAACTTGAAACAATTGCAAGGGTTAAGTTGAAGCGAAAACACCCACAGACAAGGCTGAAATGCCAGTTTCCATGAAACTCATGCTGCTTAAAAACTGAGGTAGCCTGGGCTCCGGGTGGGGCTGGTTAAACAGGTGGAGTGAGAAGTTTCCCTGGCTTATGTCATCGGTGCTTCCCAGTTTGCAAAATAATAAATGGTAGGTCTCATGAACAACTATGGCAACTTTAGAATAGAAGAGGATATTTTTAACCAGACAGTGATGTTTGGGCTCTATATGATCATTCCACAATCAATCATAAACATATACTGTACTTTGGTCCGGGCCTGTTTAATATGGGAAGGGTTTTTCACCTCTCTTACTTTATAGCAATGAAGATGTAAATTTGCAAAATTGGGAGGTGTCCTCAGTTATTTTAGTCAGCAGACAATATACATTTTATGGCTCACCTTCAGCTTCTATTTACCAGTAAACCCAACAACCTGAGGATTTGCTGTAAGAGTTGTTTAAAATCACTTTTGCGTCACTGGAGTGCAGTGAGGGCAACGCTGACGCGCATGAAGCTGCTCTCCGCCACATTAACTAGGGGCAGCCGGCTAGCAGGGCGAGAGGCCAGCTGCTGTTGATTCAACTTTCAAGGTGAGTGTTTTCCTCTTTCAAATCGCATATTAATTTTGAAAAGTGGTTATCTGACACGTTTTCTAACTTCGTGAAGGGCATGGCAGAGCTGTCCCATTGACCAGGTTTAAAGTTTAGCGTCGGGGTACATCAGCCGTGCTAACTGTTCTTGCCAGTTTTATGCTAATGTGTTAGCAAGCTAGTTATCCTTGTTCACTTCTTCAGCTGGTTTTAGAGCCAAAGATGATCTTGATGAATACTGAATCAGCTTTCGGTAGTTTAAGTCGGTAATGGAAAAGCCAACAAACCTGGTGTATTAACGGAATGTGTTTAAAAAATAGTAATTGGTAACGTAGCAAACAAATCTCAGCTAAGCTAGCAAACTAGTGTTAGCTAGTGTGCCAAAGTTTGACAGCAGCTGAGCTGAGAGGAAAAACTGACGGGACAAAAACAGCTTAACTTTGTCGGTTTGGAGAATAGAAGCTCAGATGAAGTACGTCTTTGAACCGATGGTAATGTGATAATAGTGACTGATAAATTTGGGTAACGTTGAACTTTGTTTTGACCTCATCAGCTCATGCTAACATTTTCATTCAGACCTAATCTCGCCTACTTGTAGGTGAATAACAAGTGGTATTTATGATTCACCTGAGCTGTAAAACAGCTGAAACTAACATGCAAACAGATGATGGAGTTGGCTGATGAGCAAAAAATTTAAGCCGCATTGAAGACTTTTTGTGTGTTTGCAGGATGTTAAGGGCCCCTCAGGTCCTGATTTGGTCTTGTCCCTTAAGGCCATTGCTGCTATTGAGAGAATCCCACCTCTCTGCCTCCTCTAAACACACTGCTGCTGGATGGCAAGGTGCAGGAGATGGGAAGGAAAGAAGAGGATCAACATTGTCCATAGAGACTGCATCTTGTTCAACAGAGCTGTCTTCTTTTCAATCTGATGACAATAATGAGAAGCTGAGAGATGCTTCATTTCAAAACCTCCCATCCCGAGCTATTTTATGCAACCATCATCGCCCGCCTCAGGTTTCTGCCTCTGCAAAAGCCAAACCAGATTCTGACTTTTGGAAATGCACTGTAGTAGAAGATTTAGGTCAATGCCTCAGAGCTGTGAGTACTTACCAGGACTGTTTATTCAACAAAACTTGCCTTCAACCCTGGAGAAGGCCTTGGGACATTTGCCAACCTTCACTCAGTTTCACCAATAAGACTCTACAAAGCCACTTATATTACAGACAGCACTTTGTTAGACCTTTCAGCTCATTGAGATATATGTCATGGATTTTGAACCACTTTCACAGTAAACAACAACCCTCCAGCCTCCCTTATTACAAAACTAGAGCAGTTCATCAGGCTGCCCCCCATGTGGCAGATGCCTGGAGAGACTGTCTGTCCCTGGAGAATGAAATACGATGTCGACAGAGCCTGGGGCCAAACTTAAAGCTGTACGAGTTTGATAAAGAGAAAAAGGGGTCAAGTCAGAGCCAGGGAAAGAACCAGGGCAGGTGGGCATCAGTCCTGGTCTCACTGTGCTCTGTTGAGGGGGAGCCGGCGTTCCTCTTCACTCTGCGCTCCAGCACACTGAAGGGCACTCACAAGGGAGATGTCAGGTAAGAGGCAGACTAGAAACTACATTGTTTTAAACAAATGTTAAATATAGTTCTGAGTCCGTTCTCATTTCCAATCAATTGTAGCTTTGCAGGAGGGAAGAGTGATCCATCAGATCGAGATGATGTGGTGGCCACAGCGTTGAGAGAAGCCAGGGAGGAGCTGGGTGTTTCTGTGGCAGCAGAGAAGGTCTGGGGCATCTTGAAGCCTCTCAGGGACAGGGTGAGTTCAAATCTATAATTTCTATAAGAGTAAAATAATGGCACATGGTGTATGAACTGATTTATAATGTCATGGTGGAGTTATTATGGTTTGTAATAGTATAGCGAGCACTGTAAAACTGTGGTTGTGTGCCATTAATTGCTCTGTGACTGATTAACAGCTTATTTTATTTAAATCAGTTTTCTTATGATGGCATTTTTTCCCCTTCATTTCATTTTTATTAGCTTTAAAAAGAGGTGACAAAGTCTTAAATAGAGCTGCAATTAATGACTAATTTAATTAGACATACATCTGTCAAGTTTTTCTCATCATGCACTCAGACAATGCTTTTTCACAGTTAGTCCATCTTGATAATAAAGAAAAAACAACAGATTATGGTTTGTCTCACTTACACAGCCACTAATCATTATTTCAAAACGTAATAATTTTTACGTTTTTTTATTCATGTTGTATTCATCTTGTTCTGCCATAGATGACCACAGTGGAATTAAGCCCGTTTTTGTGTATTTAAATCCTTGACTTAGATTATAAATATCTTGCACGGAGTCTGTCGTTATGATCAGCCTGTCGTGTTCGTTTTAAATCTTGTCAAATAAATGCATCCGCCTTGAACCCGTGTCTGATTCTGGTTTTGTTTGTGTTTTTCATCTCTCACCAGTCGGGGATGATGGTAGCTCCTGTGCTGGCTAACCTCGGCCCCCTGGAGGAGTTGTCCTTCAAACCAAACCCTGGAGAGGTACAGCCGTCCTCTTTTCAGCACTTCCTATAATTTATATCTTAATGAGGGGGGCAGGATTTCACATGTGTAAAGGACTTGAAGTTTTGTTCTTGAACATCTGGAGATGGTGGTTAGTTTTTATTAAGTCATTAAGCAGTTAATGACAGAGAATTTTTCTTTAATAGATGCTAGAAGAAGGCAGATTTTATAAAATGCCTATTTTTTTGGCGCGTGATATCACACCATGCCATATCCAATCCTGCAAAACATTAGAGGTATATTGTGGTCAGTTTACTTACAGCAGTTCACTTTCCTCAGATTAACTCTGGGGGAGACTTGCACCCTATGTAGAGTTTGCATCAACGTGTGTCTTGGTGTGATATGATCACAACTGGATAGCGCCAAATACAGGTGTAAACAGCTACCAAGACGCATTTCTGATATTATCAGTCAAACAACTTGCCAAGGTGGTTTTGGAAACATTTGACCACGTATGGTTTGTAGTATAAATACCAAAATACTTGTGTAGGGATGGGGATGGAAATCTGGTTTCATCTTGAGTTGAGTTATGTCATTTAAATCCAAATACTGGTCTGCATATCTTGACTGTACATCAAATTAAACCTAAATGTAGAATCTTTGTCTGTCTGCTGATTAATAAAAAAAACCTCCTTGCACTCCATCAGCGGCTGCGGCACAGCTGGCAAAGTCTTCATCACCATCCACTCAAAGCAGCAGAATAAGCACCCCCGAACTTTGTAGTAAATCCCGTCAGTTAAAAATAGTAATCCAGAGTTGAAATCTGACATGAAATCAGTGGGATAACAGCTAATTAGCTAAATAAACGAGCTTCCAAAAGGTTTTATCGTAATGTGTTCATGGTCGGCTCTGTAAAATGACTATTAGGCAAAGGTAAATAAAACGTCATCATGGTGTGTTCAAACGCTTACGTGTGAAAATGAAAACCGAATAATAGAAGAGCAGCGATAGTGGTATTGATAAAGACTGGTCGTTTAGGAGTCTTGATAATGGCATCAATAAAAAATTAACGAACCCCATCCCTAATACTGTCTTGATGCTTATGAAGGACCATGTTATCAGTGCAGGACGTAGTGTTTTCTTTGGTGACAGTGCGCGAATGCTTTTTAACTTTTCCATTTTATGTCAAGTTGGACAAGTGTTAAGTGACCATCTGTTGTTTCGCCCTGTGGATGGGGGTGTGTTGAATTCTGCTGACAGTGGTATTTCCAGCTGTACTGAAACACATGCATACCTGAGAAGCGAGCACGCTACAAAGCAGCTTGCAAAAACGCGGACATGATAACTGTTGTTCAGGCAGAAACTACATCTCAACACAAGTGCTCAGCTGGAGATGCATGATAGACGCAGGTGTGAACGGCGATGTGTCTCCTTGCATGTACTTGCGTTTGGATTACCAAAACAAATGCCAATAGCAGATCTAAACAGGCTCTGTGTTTCATGTCATCCACTCATCCTACAGGTTTTCTCATCTGTCCATTTCTTCACAGCAGTCTTTAATGTCATTTAAAATCCTCAAAATAAAAAAAAATTAAACACAAACAGCTTCTGTTTAGATCCAAAGTTGTAAACCATGCTTCCTCTGCCTGCCTTTGTTTCTGTTCCAGGTTGAGGAGATTTTCACCCTGTCTTTGTCCCACCTGTGCAACCCTCAGAACCGCGGCTACACACACTTCCGCATTGGCGACAAGTACGGATACACCCTCCCAGTGTTTCGTAACGGGAAGCATCGAGTGTGGGGCCTGACAGCCGTCGCCCTAGATCATACCCTGAAACTCATTGTCCCCTCTTAGCATCTCAGTCACAGTTTTCTTTACAGTTCACCTGCAGGACTGCAGCCCAGCTGTCATGTGACAAGCGTGTGAATCAAGCTTTGTGTAGCAAAATCTTGTCAGGACAAAATAATTTCATTTACCCACTCTTCATTTTTGAAGACAAAATTCTCCTGCGGTCAGGGGAGGGATTTCTCCATGTGCACTGTCTGAGCCTCGGGTTTATAAGAATCTCTGCTGAATGGATCGTGTGTATAAAGATGGTGGCCAGCTGTGAAGATGCCTCTGAGAAAGAGCATGTGGCGGCAGTCTTTGCCGGTAATACGTAAAACAACTATGAATTAAAGACATCAAAAGCAGCGCCAAAACACTTTATATCCCTGATTGATTCTTACCTGAACACTATCAGTATATAATTTATAAATACATATTATGATGTGCTTTAATTTTTTTCAGATGCTTAAAAAACAACTTTTTTAAATTCAACTTGAAATCTTCTGTTACCAATTAAATTAATTTAACAAATTGAAGCAATAAGCCACTGATTTACCTTTTGCAATGTGAGCTTTATGTGAGGTTTGTCATGTGGCCTCAGTGAGACACATCTTTAACAGATCATCAAATCTACAGTGTTATAAACACCAAAATAATATAAGCACATCGACAAAGCAATAAAGGTTGTTTTATTCTCTTTATATTCCGTCTTTGTAGGTGAGATCAGTTATTACAGGACAGACGTCAAAGCAATAAATAGTGCAAAAAGACAATTTATAACCATCTCTACTGGAGGGGGAATCTGTGCAATGTTTTTGGAAAAGTAGACTATGGCAGCGAGCACTCCATGGGGTCCTGTGAGTCAGGCAGGAGGTGGCAGTTGAAGGGCCAGCTGAAGGAGAAGAGATCCAGGGCTTGGCTGCATTGCTGCTCAGCGGAGGCGCAGACTGAGCGGCACGGCTGGAGGACGCCACCCTGCGGGCTGCACTGGGGAAGGAACATCCCGCACACCAGCCTCTGCAAGGGCTCAAAGCACGCCAGCTCCATCAGCACCTGGATGAAAAAATGGAGAAAAGAGGAGTGTGTGAGTCTTAAAGTCTGTGCTGTTCCGCTGTTTAAAAAAAAAAGCCATAGCTGTCATTTCATGCATTGTTGGTGTTTGCGCTGCCAAGAGGCTCATTTAAAAAATATATATAATACAGTTCCAACAAGAAAATCCAGCTAATTGGATATTTTTTTAAAGGGGACCATAATCCATTTGCTAAATTCATACATGGCCTTTCTATAGTTCAAAAGTTGAAAAAAAATAGCAAATATAAACAATTATCCCAAATTCAAAAACTAGAATGCTTAAACTCAAACTTGTGATGTCAAAGAATATTAAATTAAAAAAAAATCTCATTTGAGATAAAAAAAAAAAAAATCATTGAATGTATTGAAATTATTTAGGTAGTTGTTCCCCTTTAAGATAGTTGTTACCCGGTACTGTCGCAGGAGTGTAGCAGCTTCTCTCTGATCAGCAATCGACAGCCAGATGTTTGGGAATGAGGTGAGGTTGTAGCTGAGACCTTGACACATCTCTACCTCTATGAGCTCACACGATGAAGCTGAGGGCATGAGTAAAGACATGCTGTTGTTAGTTTTTAATATTTTATATGCAAAATAACATTTGTGTTTATAGTTTGCTAATGACAAATCATCTTTGCTCTTTTATTCTGATAGAAAAAGATTTTTTTTTTGAAGAGTGATGACAACAAAAATGTTGCTCTGGAGACAAAACTGTGCCTGTGACTGTGATCGGGGTCAGAGATAACAGGGACTCACTGAAAGGAGGGTAGGTGGAGTTGCCACAGCCCTCCTCGTCTGCTCCGTCAGGGCAGTCGTTCCATCCGTCACACAGCCACTGCCGCTGAAGACACTCGCCTGTACTGCACGCAAACTGGCTGGGACCGCATGTCCCTTTGAATCAACACAGAAACACACAGGAGAGGGTTTCAGAGAGCAAAATAGCAAAAAAGTGAAGAGAAAAGAAGAAAGTATGGAGGGAGGAGGAAATACTGTAATAAGAGAGAATCTGGGCTTTTAAAAGAGTCGGGTAAATAGTAAATGTAGAAAAGGAGGAAGCAAGGAGAATAAAAGGAAATTTGGTCAAGTGCTAAGATTTGATATATGGAGGAAAGAAGACAAAAGAAGTAGGAAGAGGAACAAAGGAAGGGAGGGGGAAATATAAAAAGAAAGATGCATTGAGAGTTATGAAAAAATAATTAAGGTTGGTTAAATATAAATTTACATTATAAAAGCAAGAACTCACTGCCAAGTACAGACACAGCCTGGTATGTTGCATTGAAGCCGCTGTCGGCCACGCCCTCATCAGCCACAAACACCACAGTCATGTGGGGGCCGGAGGAGGTCAGGTCTGGAGGGAAAGTGGTTCCACAAAACCTGAGACAAAGGCAGAGGAGACAAAAGATGCTTCCGAATACCGGTAATACAAGCAGGACACAATTTTACCCTCCACACACAGGGGGTAAACAACAAAGACATGATAACTGGAGTCTCAGTTGCCGTCCAGGTGGCTGTGGTGCGTCTCACCTTCCCAACACTCTTCCAGCTCCAGTGGTGACGCTGTCGTGCACTTCCACGTAGTCAAACTCACACACGTCCTGAGTTTCCAGGCTGAAGTTCCTGAAGCTCAGTGTGATGACGTGACCTTCCTCAACAGATATGTACCATATGCACAGCTGATGGGAAACAGAAGAATGCCAGATTGTTGAAAAATACGTAAACACAGTCCTCACACAGCCGGTTTGGAGTGTGTTTGACGGTCTAATGTGGTTAAAATTGTACCTGCTGGTGCGGATAAGGTCTGGGGTGGTTTGGACTTGCCAGATAACCATAGGACCCAGTCTTCTGCCCACCACATTCTGTGAGAAAAAACAGAGTGGAAACAATGTCCATGACTTCATGCTTGTTGTCTTTAAAATGTGCATAACTTCTGTTTTTGGTGGTTTTGCATCTCTTATGCATCTTTTTGTGGTTTTGTGTTTTGTGTGTCTTTTTGAGTCAATTTAGCATCTTTTTGTGTTGTTGTGTGTCTCTTTAAGGTCATTTTGTGTCTGTTTGTGGTTGTCTCTCACAGTTTTGTTGCTAAATTTATGTCGCTTTCTGGTCAGAACGTGTTTATTTGCACGATGAAGGCCAGCTGGGCCCCTGATCCTTTTGGCCCCAGGGCCTGTGCCCTGTAGGCCGGTCCAGTCATCTGTCCATGCTCTCACCTTTATGTTTATGGCTGCAGTTTGCCTCATCAGTTTGGTCGTGACAGTTCGGATGACCGTCACACACGGACACAGGCAGCAGGCAGCGATCACTGTCACACATGAACTCCTCTCTGGAGCAACTCTCTGGGAAAACACACAGCAGATACAAGCACATCAAGGCAATTGGTACGAGTGAAAGAGTCCATGTTTTTGTAGACGCACACACACACACACACACACTACTGACTGTGTCCAGGCTGTATGGCCCTGTACTGTGCAGTGAAGCCGCTGGCTGCGATGCTGCCATCAGAGCGGAAGGTGACCCACACTGTGCTGCTGTTTGTGTTGACTGTCGGCGGTGCCACATTACCACAGAACCTGCAGGAGAGAAGGATAGACCTTTTAATATTCCTAAACTCTCATTTGAATAATCTCAGTTTTTCTTCATATTGCAGCTTTTGAGTTGCCACTAGAGTCTCAACTTTGTACTGTATGTTCCTAAAAGGATTTGTGAGCCAATTATGTAACATTTTCAGAATTTCGTGAATCATGTTACGACACTTACCAAGAATGCAAGTCAGCAAAAATGTTAAACTATTCTCATGACATTTTTCCGAAAAACCTTTAGCATCAAGAGACACTCTTCTATTATGCACAAATCTTTAGTGCCACTTACAGACAGTTCAAGGTAACAGTATGAACCCAATAATGTTCCCTCAGGGGGAACGTGTATAGAAATGCTCAATTGAAATTTAGTTTTGCATAGATGAGATGAGCACATATCGAGTTATGAGTTTCAGGCTGTTTTTATGCAAATGTGTATTTGCCAGAACACATTCACAATGTGACAGTGAATGTAACAGAAACATCTACGCACAACCAAAAAATGTGGAGCCCAGAGTTCAAGGTCTTTTTTACAAAAGAAGCTTTTGAAAGAGAGCACTTTACTCCAAAATCAACATCTTATGAGAAACCACAGTGTCTGGAGAATAAAACTGACGAAGGCCTGAAAAATGTTCACGTAGATATCTGAGGTCACACCAACCTGGTGACCACAGAGCTCTGCTCTATCTGCTCCTGCACCTCCAGCCAGTCAAACAGACAAGGAGACGGCCCCTCTACAGACAGAGAGGAAACATGGATCTGAACGAGGGAGGGGGGTGGCACTCGGATCACCCACACACACAGTAAGTTGGGGGGGTAGGATCCAGGGTGGTTTGGAGAACTGAAACTGCCCTCTGAGTCAGACAAGACTCCTCCACAACCTGAGAGGGAGAAAGAAATACCTTGTTCAGGTGCACAAAAAAGCCTCCAGATAAAGAAAAAGGAACATTTTCAACAGGTGAGTTTTGTATATGAAATGTGCATTCTGCTTCAGTCTCTTACGTATTTCAGATGGTTGGATTATAGCCGGCTGCGGTGCGGCTGTACTTTCATGTTGACCTCTGTTGGCAGAGATTGTGGGTAAAGTCTGGGACACTCCATGTCCTGCATTCAGCCGGTCTGGAGGGCTGGTGGACAACAACTGGTCCTCCACGGCCTGGCCCTTTATCTCTAAATCAGTGACAGAAAACACCCAGCATGGAAAGATGACAGTAAGAATAAACAGAGAAGAGGCTCAGATAAAAAGATAGAGGAAAAAAGGTAATCTGGTCTGCCATGACCCCGTGTCCTCATATGAGGACATCATATTTTGGGTTTGCTGTAGTTTATACTTGATGCTTCTTGACTTAGACCTGTTGTCCTCATTCAGTGACACTTTCTGCCATCCAGTGGTAGCAAAAGTACAATACACTGATCCATGTAAAAACAATATGTCACTAAAGTGGACACGTTACAGAATCTGATCATATTTAGTGGTTGAAACTTATTTCTTCACGCTTAATGTTTGTAGTTTGATATGCTATACAGATTCGACCAATTTTAGCAATATTAACAAACTTAGACAATATAAGTACTCTTCTGAGGACACTGGTTTCAGTGTGTGTACTGATTTCTTCAGACATGTCATGCTTAATAGTATGAATATGCATGGGTAGATTTGGTTAGTGTATGTATATGTGTATGCCTATGGATATGTGTGTATATGTTTGTATCTGTCTGTGTATATGTAAGTGTATGTTTATATGTTAGATATAAGTTCACAAATTAATTAATAAGCTGAGAAGGTGTAGGAAATAATAAGTTTATACTTGCAAAATCCTGTTGCTTATTTGGGTCTATTTATTGAGTATAGGTTATCTTCCATTTTTGTTATTGTCATTTTGCTTTATTTTTATCTTTTCCACCAAGAAAACTTTTTTTTATTAAGTCTGTCTTTGTTGTCACTTAGAGTATTGTTGAGATGATTGTGTTTTCTTGGTTTTTGAGGTTTCAGTTTACTGTTTTTCCTCTCCTGTGTGTCTGTGCTGCCTCTCCCTCGTTTATCATATACACACCTGCCCTTCATCAGCCTCGTTAGTCCTTCTCTGCTTCTCAGTTTGTCTCAGCTCCCTGCCTGTTCTTCTGCCTCATCACCTTATTCCCCTCACCTGAGCTCTCTGCTCTTTTTCTCCACCTGCCCTTCGTCACCTCATCAGTGTACTCTGTATTTCAGTCCTGGTTTTCAGGTCAGTCTTTGTTGAATCCTTGTTTTTGGTTGTGTTATGTTCAGTTGCTGTTACTTTGGGTTAATGATTGATCTTTTTGGGCTGCTGTCTTTTGGGTCCACCTGCTCCATGTTGCATAACAATTGGGACTTCATTATTTTATCACCGCAGTATTTTACACAGGGCAATGAGGTGTGATAGACTGTTCCTAAATATAAAAATGACAACCCCAGCTTGGAATAATGATGGAAGGAAATGTATACAGTTACAAAATGACAAATCACAAGGCTTTTAGATAAATTTTGCTTTTACACAGCCATATTCAGACATTGAAATGAACCATTTAAGACTTCAGCAGTGACACACCAATGCACAGCAATGTTCGGGCATAGAAGAAATCAGTTTTACACCGTATTACACACAAAACTAAACCTATTGTCCCCATATAACTTTTTTACTGATCAAAGACAGTGCTTAGATTTTATACTTATCAAGTCCTTCTCACCAGGTCTGCACTACACATCTGAGATTTTAATCTATTTAGCCCAAATATTAAGAAGAAATAGTGCAACAAAAGTGAAGTTCTGTAATAAATATCGGGATGATAGAAGATACAGTTTGCATGAAAAAACAAATATGCAATCTAAATATAATCATTTGATCTGTAATACCCTCAGTCAGTTTTAGGTGTTTTTCTTTTCATTTGGGCGAGTGATCTGATGTGCAGCAGTGACTCACGTGTAAGAATGAGGGCCAGCGCCAGTCCGATGGCTGCTAATAGGAGCAGGGCAGCAGCAGAGACAACCACCACCCCCCAGCCACAACCCGGGGCCCTTAGACGCATCACACACACACCAAACAGACCCCAGCCTAGACCTGAATACCAGAGCACACATACATATTAACATGAGGGTTTATGAGAGGACAGACGGGGTCTTAATTGTTACCAAAAAGTAAACATTTTCATGATTGTTTCCACCTTATTCTCCTTTTGCCCTTTCGAGTAACACCTTATTAAGATTAAAATGTCATCGTATTTAGTGTTTAGTTCTTTAAGAAGTCTTTAATAAATTCTCTACAGCTCAGAGTTTAGTTGTCAACAAGTTAAAAATATACTTGCAACCAGACAAAATACTGTGGCCTCTGGGTATTTTAATTTGATTGTGTTTTCATTTTAGTTTACTTCGCCTAAATATTTAATTTCGTACATATAGACTACTGTTTTGATTTTTTAAATTGCCCTTTCATAAACCTGTTGGACTTTTAAGTGAAAGACTGAAAAGAAGAAGATCAAAATCCAAACAGCAGTAGTTCAGATGCTTTTTTCCTTTCTTTCAAAGGTTCTCCCTGCAGGCTAAAAAACAAAAAACTGTCTTTCAAACTCTGCACTCCATTTTTCAGTGCAGGCTTTATTCAATAAATTTGGTTTCTGCACATAAGCTGATATAACACTGATGATATCCTTATGACATCATTAGAGTTATTTTTTTCTTTTTAAGAAAGCTCCTCTAGAGCCTACAAAGGCCATAAAAAGTCCCAGAAGTGGAACTAACCATGATCCGATCATTTGACATGTAAAACTGGTGGAATGCCCCTTTAATCCTCAGTTACAGTGAACCATAACAGTCATGTTTTACACACACTATTTTACTATTCCTGAGGAAAATTAGATTTAAGGCTTTTAGGTGATGCAATTATTTCACAAATTCACACATATATGGTTCAAGTTTAGTCACAGAAAGCTGCAAGCTGATTGGCTGACTCACTAGCTGCCGGTGGTTTGATTGGTTCAGGGGTGGATGAGGATGTCCTGAATCCCTCCACCCTCTCCTGCTCCCCCTCCAGCTCGAAGGCAGGGTTACAGAACACATTCTGTGGAAAGCAGGACAGAAAGAAACGAAACCATCAATTAAGAAAAAAAATACAAGTGTTCATTTCAAAGCAAGTGTTTGTAAGTTTTGAAAGAATATATTTATATATATGTTTTTTTTTATAAAAACTTGAATTCATAACATGCTTACTTGAACACACTTAAGGGATATCAGCAGCGTAAGGTTGCTGCTGTTGGCTAAGGTTAGCAAACTTTTGATAGACATTGCTGTGGGCCTGTAACAGAGATTTCCAGTCAGTTTATTTATTTTGTGGTTATGGTCCAATTCCACTCGCTTTCAGTTAGGTCACTTATGAATAATATATAGTGGCAGAAAAAAGTTGCCAACACAACAATGATGCAGCTGCTGAAAAAACACTATGATACTCCTGGTAATACTGGGTAATGGCTTCCATTCAGTTTTGCACATGTAATTTTGAACCATTTGGAAAATTTCAACCAAATATAAATTGATTTTGCTGGCAAAAATGTGGTTCCCAGCTGAAAACAAATGATAGAAAGCTTTCCCTGACCTGACAACGCTTGTGACAACATCAGTGGTTGTGAGGAGGTGGAAAGAGAGGATTTTACCGCGTAATGCTCTTAAACGTCTTCTTATCATTGATAGTTGGTCCACAGAACAGAACAAAAAGCTTTAAATGCATACAGTACCGATAAGTCATAGTGCATTTAACAAGAATCAAGTGTAGATTTTCAGCCAAAAAAACAACACCTGGTCCAACTCACACAGGTAAAATGCATGATTGTACAATGACAGACAACCGTACACTGAAGTGCCATAACAGAGTTCCAGGTCCACAAAGCTTTAAATTAAGGAATTACAAATTTAATAGAAGAAATGAGACATTGCCCAGTCAATATAAAGCCAGCTGTTTGGAATAAGAAAAAGTCAATTTCTTTCACAATGGATTATAAATAGGATCTAGTGTAAAATGCTGCAAGTGTCGAATGTCCCACTGTGACCTTTCCCTTTACACATCGCTCTCATCAACCACCATCATCGTTCTCACTCACCTTATAAATATCTGAGGAGTCTGAGTACACTGCGACCTGGCTGAGGTCAGACATCTTTAGCCCGCTGTCACTCTCTCAGTGCTCCTCTTCTTAAAGAGCCTGATGTTGTGATAAATACATCAGCGGCGACATCGTGAGAAGAGACGTTTCTACATGAGAGAATGTTAAAGATATTTTCCAGAGTTTTCTCAACATTGTTCGCTCTTTGCTCCGACAGTGAACTTCCACTGAGGTGTAGTGAGCTTACGGCCTTCAGTCCTCCAGCACAGTAGAATCCTTTGTTGGACATCCATCAACGTAATCCAGACAAAAATGTAAAAAAGAAAAAAAAAAGACCTCACACTATAATTCACATCAAAGAATTTTCAGTCTCCAGTTCTGAAAATATCCATATTTGCTGCTATTCTTTAGCTTTTTGTCTGTTTTTGAAGTATCGTCCTGTATTTCTCCTGCTTTTTGGTGGTGTGTTAGTGGTTATAAAAGCAATTTGGAAACTCCTTCACAATGCTGAGCAAAGCCGAGTCAGGTGAGACGACTGAGCTCCTCGGAGGAGGAGGGAGGACGGGGTAGGGGAGAAGGTTTTGAGAGTGGAGGTGGGGGTCCCTGTTAAACCTCTATAATCCCCATAATGATCTTTTAAGCCCCTAAAATGTTTCATTCACATGCACGCTTGCATGCCCAAACCTGAGTGAGCAGTTGCACCTTCACACAAACACACATGTGCACTACACACTCTTTTAAACCCCAAAACATTGGCACAGAGACAGTTTGAGTCATTGGGGAATAATTCTGTGTAATTAGGCATCAAAACAATGAAAGTGTTGGGGTGAAATTCAGTTTGGGGAATGGTGAATAATAGCAAAAAGTGCTAAAGAGATTGTGAGATTTGAAATTGCATTATTTGCCCAAAGCTGGCTCTTGGCGGTGCAGTTGAGTGTCCTAATAGATTTTAATTTATAAGCTTTGCAGCAGCTTTTATGATGCCAATGAAAAAGTAATGTAAAAATGTCACTATAATAGACTTCACAAGAGAAACGGATGAAATCAATGCAAACAAAAATGAAAGTAAGAGCTCAAATTTCTGTTCTGCCCCAAATTACTCAATCACATCTTTCCTGTTTGGTGCTGCTGTGTTAATGGGTAATCAGTCTACAAATAAAGTAGCTGAGTGCAGGTCGATTCGGACACTCTCACTGTGGTTTCTGTCACTTAAAGACACAAATGCCACTGATACCGTGTCCTGTCATGTATGTCAGGCCCATACTATGGATCTTTCTCTTCACCTCTGCCTGGGAGGGTGAGCATTTTAATTTTTGTGTTGCAGTTATTGTACATTTGGGTATCATGATGTCAAATTTGTATAGATCCAAATCACGGCAGTTTTTCCTTCTACCTTTTACATGTTTATGACCAACACTTTTACTGTTTGTGCTCCAGTGTCCCTGCAGGAGTATGAATATTACGATGAGACATATGAGGATCCGCAGCCTCTGAACTGCTCGACCACAGAGAGCATTAAAGGTGGACATGTCACCTACTCACAGGTAAAAATAATACATTGAATAATACAATCGATTTGGCAAACAGTAGAAAATGTAATCAAAGACCGTTTGATAATCAATGTTTTTTAAACAAAACAAAACAAACAAACATTCAAACAAAAACACACCGGACATTCTCTGGTTTCAGCTTTTCCAAAAAAAGGATTTGCTTTGCTACTATTTTTTATTTTTTAAATTGAATATCTTTTTGGCTTTTGGGTCAATTGTCAAATGTATTTGAAAATGTCATTTTTTAATTTTGCAATGGATGTTTTTCTTTTTTTCCCCTGATGTTTAAAAAAATACATGAATGATAATCAGTGGACGTAATTGTTGGTTGCAGCCGTACTGCACATCTTCATACATCTTATCTCACTCAGAGTGATGTGTTACAGAAAAGACTAAAAAAATCACATTTTACACCAAAGTGAACAATTTCTCCTTTAAGAGTGTTTATGTGCACTTGTCAGCTTTGCTGCCCTGATGTAGTTATTTCTTTGTTATAAAGACATATTTATAATAGTTCAATTTCAGTTAAAAGGCTAATGAAATATATGTTAAACACATTTCTATATATGTGAGTTATTTTTATGATTTATATATGCCATAATGTGCTGATTATAGCATAATACAAATAAATTTACATTTCTAAACACTTTGCATACCAGTTCTATACATTGTGGTATAGTGTTTCACCATATACATACTAGTGTAAAACACTGTAGCATAATGTACATAGGTTTTAGATTCTTATTTTTGTTCTTCTTATTTCCGCTTTCTTATTATTCTCTATGCTGTACATCAGAGCAACTGGCACAAGTTATATTTTTCTGATTTTAATTCTGAATCTAACCCAGGAGGGTCACTTTCAAATCATGATTAAAAAGGAACTAGAAGGTTAGAAAGTGAAACAAATCAAGCCTCTCTTTACTGTTACTTATTTTAGCCCCGAAAGTGACCATGTGTTTCCTGTGCAGGGAGGGCTGGAGGGCAGTGTGCTGACCTATCACTGTGGCTCGGGCCAATATCCTTACCCAGTCAGCTACAGGCTCTGCGACGCTGATGGGGAGTGGTCGCCTATGAGATTGACCAATGGCAGACTGGTATCACGGGCCACATGCAAAGGTAATAGTTTGGATGAAAATGCTTTCCATCTCACATGTACTGCAAAATACATATTAGTTCATAATCTTGTTGTCTCCTCTGCACCCTCTTCTCCTCATCCTCCATGCTTTTTTTTGTTTGTCCTCTCTCCTTCACCCAGACGTGCTGTGTCCGGCTCAGCTCCAGCTGGATCATGGTGACTTCTGGCCCAGGGACCAGTGGTCCCGTGTTGGGGAGATGCAGAGCTTCTCCTGCCAGGAAGGGTTCACCCTGTATGGGTCAGCCCAGAGGAACTGCACCGACTCTGGGGAGTGGACAGGAACCACTCCAGTCTGTGACAACCATGGTGAGGATGGATAACATTACAAACTATGCTTATGGTGTATAAATTATGTATTCGATTTAATAATGAGCAATGCATGTGTATATTTGTTCTTATATCAGTCAAAAGACAATAACTGCAAAAGATTTTAAAGCCTAGTTCATTAGGTGTATTAGAGCCTATGGTACAGTGAGCATGTACTGACTAAGCTCAAACTTACCGAGGTTTACGCATAGTGTAAAGAAGCTTATGATGAATACATATGAATAATCCCTGTAAAGAGATTTTATACATTAGTTTACCATGGTTACTGGGACACAAAGCAGGTCACATTTACTTTTAACTTTAGAATTCAGTGTTTCAAAGGCATAATGGATTTTTGATGTCTAAAAGGGACATTTTACCCTAAAATACATATTTTTCTTCCCACCTGTAGTGCTACTTATTTACATTCTTTACCTTGTCTGCTGTTGCTCTGCAGCTGATGACTGCAGTGACCCAGGGATCCCGCCAGGGGCCCAGCGGTCAGCAGGCCGGTTTCACACAGGGGAAAAGGTGATCTACTTGTGTCAGGCTGGTCTGAATCTGCTGGGGTCGGCTGAACGGGTTTGCCTGGAGAACAGGGAGTGGAGTGGTTCAACACCACGGTGCCAAGGTGCAGAGTGACGGTTTTTATACATACAAAGAGTGAACAGTTGTAATTCTGATATAAACTACAAATCGCTGATTTAGCTGTGCTGATATAGTTATCAAATGTGCACCTACAGTAATCGGGTCTCAAAACAGTACACAGTGACCTATTATGATGATGAAACATCCATATCTTCTGCTTTACTGCAGGCCCCAATACTTTTGACTCCCCCAGTGTTGTGGCAGCAGCCATGGCGGGATCACTTGCAGGAGTCATGGATGTTTTCTCACCAGACTCCAAAAGAAAAGGTGGGCATAACCTGTCTTCAGCATACTGACATTTTATCAGTGTTGCAGCACAAACATCAAGAAGTCTTCCATGCATGTGCATAAAGAGCAAATAGCTGAATTCATCTGCAAATTTTTTGTGCGTGAAAGGTGCAAGGGCGTCCTTTGGCCGAACCATCCGTGTGTCTGAAGGCAGTCGCATGAATGTCTACATTTTACTGGACACATCAGGAAGCATCAGAAAACAGGACTTTGAGTTATCCAGGAGTGCTACCATCGCTCTTATCAAAAAGGTCTGTGCCAAATGATGTCACCTAGTTCGATAGGAGATATGGGTGAAAGACAGTCCCCAGAAACAATAATCTTTGGGTGTGGGAAACCTATACGTATTCTTCATTTTCTTTCTAGTTAGACAGCTACGAGGTACAACTGAAGTTCCACGTGTTGTCATTTGCCAGCACGGTTATTGACATTGTGGACATTAGAGATGCAGATATAAGTGGAAGCATCGATGACGTTTTATGGAATCTGGAGCAGTTCGACTACCATAGTAAGGCTGAACTTATCTCTTTTTATCTCCTTAAGTGTGATATCCTCAGCTAACCCTGGATCATTTTATCAGTATATTAGCTAAATGTCTAATCTTTTACATCTATTCATCTGCAGGCCATGGAAGTAAGACAGGCACCAACCTCCACGCTGCCCTACACCGTGTCAATGAGATGATCAGCTTCCTTAAGCAAAACAGTGCCAAAAACCATTTTAATGAAACTCAGAACATCATTGTCATAGAAACAGACGGTAAAGACGTGACAGGGGAATGTCTCGCAAACTCACACTGAAAAAAACATTTATTGAGCATCTCCAGCTGATTTAAATCTTTTTCATCCCATCAGAGCTCTTTCACTGTTGAAAAGGGGAACATTACCTTGTGCATCTTTCTGTTTTTCTGCCTGCAGGTTACTCTAACACAGGCAAGAAGCCTAAGGTTGCCCTCGCCCACATCCGAAATATGCTGGGATACCAAGCCACATCCCTTGATCACACAGATGAAACAATGCTGGGTATCAAAATAAAAAATAAATTAAAAGATCTTATTAAACATTCCAATACACCATAGGCAGTATATATATACAGTTCAGAAGTGCCATCCTAAATCATGACTGCAGACAAAGTTTGTTTTGGTGCATTTTATGTGTGTTACAATAACTACCCGTTGTATGTATACAGTGTAAGTAATTTTGTATGTGATTTCAGATGTCTATGCATTTGGTGTTGGAGACCAAGTGAACAAAGACGAGCTGAACTCCTTAGCCTCAAAAAAACGTGATGAGCAGCATGTCTTCTTTTTGAAAGATTATGAAACACTGGGAGTGGTGTTTAACAGCATCATTAGTAAGTGATTGCTCTCAGCTCTAAAGTACAAAACCATGTGTTTCTTCTGATTTCAGCTGTCAAACTGGGCTGTATTAACCTATTTAAATTGGGGTGTGAGAGGTATACATGTTCTTTGACCCAATCCTCAAAGTTTTTTAGAAAATGAATAGCTAAACTGACCATTTTCGAGCATTTTGAATGGGGAAGAAATAGGGAAGATTACCAGTTGCCACTGGGAGAAACAAAAGTGATATCTTTTTTCCTGTTTTGGCAGTGCAGTGGCTGATGCACTTCCCTTCTGCTGTAAATAGAGCCTTTATTTCCCTTGAAGATCATACTAGGTGGCAGACAGAAGCGAGGCTTATAGGGAACTAATATACATGCTGATGTTGTCATTATTCTATTTCCATTATAATGCTATAACAGTCTACTTCACAATTATGACTTAAAGCAAAAAACTTGAAGAATGCAATGTGCATGCATATTTAAAGTTCATACTGCCATTTTGGTAACTAAAGTATATGCATTAAATGTTTCATGATGCAGGTGACAAGAGTGTGACAATGTGTGGGATAGCTCAAGAAAAGGCTGGGGAGGAGACAGCCTACATCAAACCCTGGCACGTCACTCTGGACACTCAAAGCTCAAAGGTCAGTTTACTACAATCATAATGGCGTTTTTTTGTTTGTTTGTTTTTTTTATCTTCATTGACAACCGTTTGATATTTTAAAGTGGAATGTCACATATTTACATTTACAGAAGGTGCCATGTGTTGGATCCATTGTGAGCCAGAACTGGGTGCTGACAGCTGCTCACTGCTTTGCCAGAGCGAGCACAGAAGTCCCTCGGCAGGTGCACATACGTCATGGTCAGTACAGGGAAATGATGTGGAAACGGAGATCATGCCACAGTAAAATACCATTAACCGTCTTGTTGACCTTACTGCCTTTTATGTTGAAATTACAAGCAGCTTCTTTGGTCCTCAGGGGAGGGCATGGTGGTTTCCAAGAAGGTGATCATGCACCCGAAGTACAACACCAGGGCACTCAAACACAGAAATGTATCGGAGTTCTACGACTACGATGTAGCTCTGGTTCAGGTGAACCAGAGTATCCCGCTCTCCTGGAAAGCAAGGTAAAACAGCCTAAAAATAAGATACTTAACTGTTTGACACAACGGTTACATCTAATAACCGAAGAGCTAAACTCAAGAGGCTGTCATGACCCTCCAAAAAGACCACATCAGTTGTATGTATTCAGCTGCTCATTGTTACCCATATTTATGTTTATTGTTTCTCTGTTATTGTTTGCCAATTCTAGTGGCTGAAGTTCTGATTAGTCGGCATAGAAAAGAGGTCAGGATGGACTCAAGATTAAAATTACACAAAAGTTTTTGACTTAGAGCTCGACATTTCAAACTTAATCTTAACATTTGGACTTTAAGCTTGACATTTCGACTTAAATCTCAACATTTAGACTTTTATCTCAACAACTGGACTTTGATCTTGAAATTTTGACTTAACTCTTGACATTTTGACATTAATCTTGACATCTTGACTTAAATCTCAACTTTTGGACTTTGATCTTGACATTTGAACTTTGATGTCAACATGTAGATCACTTGCCTCACACAGGTGATGTGGCTACATCACATAAACTACAAAAATACTTATTTTAGCCCAAATCTCAATCTTTTTCCGATCTAACCTAAGTAATTTTGTTGCTATGTTGCTCTCCTGCCAAAGGTAGGGGCGGTAATTTAGGGAACATTCCTGTGGTTCATGTGAGGGTTGGAACAAACAAACCATGTTATTAGGTTGGAGGACTTCATGAAAAAAAATTTGTTGTACAACAGATCTATTTGCTTGCCATGTACCGTACCAGCCAGCCGAGCCATGAAGAAAATCAACTCCACCTGTCTGCAGCACAGTATGTTATCTTTTGTCCATTACATATGCAAAGATTATTTCCAATATTATGCCAGAGACACTAAAAAAATCATTAATAAATTATCATATATTTTCAATAAAAATAATTTGTGTAAACAGGGAAGGAACTACTACCACACAAGGAGACTTCTGCCTTTTTCATCCATAAGAACTCAGATCGCAAAGAAACACATATTCACACAGACAGTCAGGTGAGAGGGCTGCTTTCACGCTGACACACAATAACGTTAACAAAAAAGGTTTTCAGTATGAAAATGTGGCACTGTAACTAATTTGCTGTCTGCAGCGGCCTAGCTGTGTGGAGAAGGCGAGACAAACGCTCAAAGAGCCGACCAATGTGACTCTGGATGAGTTAGTGCCTGAAAGATTGCTCTGTTCTGGGGGATCCTCAGGATACCAGGATGCCATCACCTGTCCGGGTTGGTTATCTGCATTTACTGTATCATGGACACAGTTTGACCAACATGGGATTCACAGGAGTTACATGTTGTCTTTTTTTCTGGTATAGGGGACTCTGGTGGATCCCTTTTTCTGGAAAAACGGAAGCGCTATTTTCAGGTCAGCAGGTTTCTTACTTAAAAAAAGGCCTCATTACACGAAGTGCCAAAAGCATCATACGGACATCTCTCCTGCTTTTTTCTCCAGGTGGGAGTTGTGAGCTGGGGCACAACAATCGTGTGTAACTCACCCGACCCAGCTCTGAAAGGCTTCAGCAGTGACAGGCCGCCTCCTGATGCTCGAGACTTTCATATCGACCTGTTCAAGATAATGCCGTGGCTGAAGCAGCATCTGGGCGAGGAGATCCAGTTCCTGCCTGAAGTCAACTGAAAACATCCCAAATCAGTAAGCTGAGAACTGCTTAGATTGAATGGAAATGTCTGTATTTTCACATCACTGTGTCTAAGTGACTAATTGGAACCAAATTTTTGAAACTGGTCAAGTAATGAGCAATAGTGCTGCAGCCAGCTAACAAGAAACTGTCTAAAATATAACCATCGCCTCGAATAGAGCCATTGAATAGCACCCTGGATGAAAAATGCCTAATTTCCCTTTAAACCACAATAACAATGGAGAATTCGATAGCGCTCATGCGAGAATAACGAGGAATAATTATAGCTGATCAGAAAAAATGGACAATAATGTCAAGTGTTTTCCAGAGTTTTATTGTCAGATTGAATATCATAGATATTGCAGTAAACTTACTTGTCAATGTGTGTAGCATAAAAAAGATTGTTCTTGTTTTAATACTGTATTCTTTCAAACTCAACATGTATAATTACTTCCTGAGACACACATATATTGGAAATCTAGCTGTGCATTCATGTGGAAATGTTGAGTTGCTTAATAAAACACTGTTTAAATGTGAGTCTAGTTAAGATTGACAGTCTCACTTTGTAGTTCAGATCATTAGCCATACAGTGTGCATTAAAGCTGCGACGTGCAAGCACTGTGCAGATGTCAACTCTGTGTGTGTTGCCATAACTGTTGGGTTGGATCTCGCACCTCAGCCGCTTCACTGGCTGTAATCTATATTTCTTCTCTATCGGTATAAATGTGAAAAAGGTGTTGAAAAGTCCACTGTCTAATCAGCCCTCAGAAAACTGACGGAAGAGGGTTTCTGATTGGCTGTCTTTGAAGTCCGGCACAAAGTGGATTTGGAGGATCTCGGAGAATCCCTCAGAAAGAGCCGGAGCCACAAAATGTTTCCTGTCCAGACAGAGAAAGCCAGATTACAGAGCTTTTACTGTCAGGAATTCAAAACTCAATGTGTAAGACATTTATTTATTGTAGTGACAAAAAAATAATACAACAGCAGTTTCTACATGTATTTAGTTTATGTTTCTTGGCACAAGAAAAGAATATGTATTATAACTGTAGTGGAAGTGGAAAGGCCAGTGTCACTCACTTGTAGCTGTGGAAAACCATGTCATTGACCTTGGCATGTTTGCGGTCTGATGGAGCCATCTCACGGAACTGGAAAGTACAATAACACATTAAAAAAACAAAAACACTTGTCATCACCAGCTGGGACAAAACAAACCAAAGAGTGACTGTGCGGATAAAAGAGAGTCGTACTCTGTTGTTGTGTTTGGCTTGCTCCAGAGAGGCCGAGAAGAGGAAACAGCGACTCGGCACTCCTGCTGCCTTAGCCACATCCACATATCTGGAAAGTACAAAAAGATTTGGTTACACAAACGGAGAGAAATGACTGTGCATAAAATCAGCAGGCAGAAACATATTCAGCCCACAGAGTATATTAACAGCAACATACAGTCAGTACCCTCATTACTGAATGCACCCATTCAGTAGTATTCCTTTTGAAAAAAGGCTAAAACTGTGGAAAGTAACACAGTCACCTGATACACTGCTGTGTTGGGATAAGGTTTTAAGGTACATAGGGCTTAACATGTACTCAAAATACTTCTAAAATAATTACATGGTGGCGACCATCTAGTGTGGCCAGGATCATGACATACAATAATAATACACACCATGAATGTGATTATATCATTAAATAATTATGATCATGCTCGTTTGGTTGGAAGAAAAATGCATTTTGGCTTTTCACAGAAAAATGGAAACACCAGCTGTATATTGTAATTATTACATTTGTAAAGTTGAGTGTGTATGCTTTAGTGGCATGTAGTGGTAGGCATGCAGTTGCAACACACTGAAACTTCTCCAATGTGCCACGCGTGTAGGAAACTACAGTGTGGGATGCAAAAGTGCAAACGGCCCTATCTAGAGCCAGTGTTTGCCTGTCTTGTATCAGTCTTCCCATGTTAAGAGTTTTCCCTGCACAGCTGTTCTGTTTTTAGTCTCATTTGATCCACCCTCACACCTTTGTTTGTTAGTAAATCCCTGTTTCCCTCCTGTTCACTGTGTCCACCGGCCTCAGCTGTGTGTCGTTGTCTTGATTAGTGCCCTCTGTGTATATATACCTGCAGGTTCTGCTTTGTTCATTTCATTTTGTCTGTAACTCTTGCTGTGATGTTACTCTGCTGTTATCCTCCTGCTGATCCTTCGTGCTGATCCTTCGTGCTGTTTTGCTCCTGTTTTCACCAGCGTTCTTCCCCGTGCTTCTGGTTTCTTTAAGTTTAGTTTTTTTTCTTTTGTGCTTCATGTGTACTTTGCGTTCTTGATTCCTGCTTGTTTGTTCAGCATTAAAGCTTGCGTTTCGTTTGCACGCTTGGCTGCTTCTTTGGTTCTGCATTTGGGTCCTCATCCAGCCTCACCCATGACATGTATAACATCCCTTATTTATCTATGACTCTGTCTATTGATGCTTTCTGAAACCTTTTTGCAAAAAGGTGTACCCCAGTGAAGTGGATCCTGAGTATGCATGAACTGAAACTGTCAAGGACACACACATACACACACACACAGAAATGCATGTAGATGTTGTAACAGTTTACCGTTTGCGCGACTCTGGGTCTGGGTTGGTGTTGTCCACGGCAACGCTGCGGCCCTCTTTTAGGGCGCGCTCACACGCCGACACACAGTTCTGCCATGAACCGAGTGTGTCCTGACACAAACATGAAAGTCAGAGAAGGGACCAATAAATGGGATATAAAAATAATAATGATTATCTATGAACGTGTTGGTGGTAACCAGCCCTAAGATACGATCTTTCAAAGACGTACAACTTCTGTATCAATATAAAGCAGGTTAGCAAACATCACGGTAAACCAAAATCTCAACTGTTGAGACAAAATGTATGAAACAAAATGTTCTGGGTGCATTTAAAAGTGGAGCCGGAGTGCTGTTCATTTAAGTCCACTCACCCTGTTGACGTACACGTAGCCTTTTGGAATAACGTGGGAGTGGAAGAAGGTGGATTTACCAGCTGTGCAGAAAGGAAGGAGAGAACAAGATCAGACTGGTGTTTATGGGAGGGGAACCCAAAAAAAGTGTTATATTATCCTCTGTCTCTTACATGCAGGAAAACCCACGGCAACAATGACTTCTGTCTTGCTGGAGGTGAGAGAGGCAGACGGCGGGTCGTACAGCTTCGCAGTGGGGTCAATCTTCCTCTAGAAGTTCAGATAAAAATAGAAACATTAACACAGACACAGACCACAATTTGTTCTTAGACAATATAGAAAAAAAATATGTTCATTGTACTTACAGGGTCAAAATTAGGCAGGCTGTAGGGGGCGCTCTTCCAGCCCAGGAAGAACTCCTCTGGGGTGTGGAACTGTAACCCAATATTCAGAGCAAACTACAAAAACAAGAACAAAGACAGGACAAAATTCTCATATTTGAACCATTTATGTGCACATTTCCCAAAAAAGAAATATTTCACCCACAAAATAATAAAGCCAAATCAAATCATTTGGATATCAATTTCTGTACACGCCTTATGAAGAAAACTTTGCTTCTCTTGCATGTCCCCATGGTGAAACGAGGGATCTAAAATTTTAGAAAATTCTTGATGAACTGAAGTCAAGTCATATTTAAAATACTTCCACACAAACAGAGATGGTGCACTAGCTGTTTGTTTATGAGACTCTTGATATGAAAGTGTTTAAATATTACAGTTTTAGCGAAAATGTATGATTGGCAGGTACTGAGTGTACCACTTTTAGATGAAAATGCAGGAAATGTGCAAGAGTTTGTAAACAAAATCTGAAAATCTAGCTGTTTTGATATGCTGTTGTTAAAAACACACCACTTTTATTCCAAATAACTTAGATTTTTCTTTGTTTTTGATTAATCATTCACTGTGGAGGCATGGGGGGATTTTATTTTGATTTTTTTTAACAAATTCAACATAACACAGGTGAGTGTTTGATATATTAATGAGCATGTGGGGAGGGTGTTCTTTAAAGCTTTTAATAAAAACTAACGAGTCCTTATTTGCATGACCTTTTTAATGACATAAAGTGTGGCACAAATAACATATCGAGGCAGGATGAGGAGGAGGAATCACACAAACCTGTTCAATCTAATTAAATGTTAGGTCTTACCAGTCTATCACTGCAGGAGAAATCCTTCTTTTTCCTCCCTGGAGCCCAGTTCTCTGGCCTCCCTGCAGCATCTGTGCACACAGGTAAAGACAGAAGCTGTGGGTGCGTGTTTGTGTGCATGTGTGCGCAATATTAAGATTTGCAGATTTTCCAAAGCTGGTTATTTTTGTTGCATTTCTGCACTTTGAAGAGGTTAAAGCAGGTTAATTTCTCTTTGTAGTTAGGTTTCATCCTCAGCTTCCTGTTGACTTCATAGTTCTATGGGTCTCGCATTAAGCATTAGGATTTCAAGTAATTGGATGAAAATGTTTATGTGTCCTTCTCTGTGACACCGTCTGATAACTGAGAACACATTGCCACCCACAGGATCTTTTATCACTATGGCAACAGCACTTCACACTCAACCTCACTCACCTCCGACATAAAAAGTCTGTGTTTTGTCAATAGTCACGCCATCATTTGCCTGAGTGAGAGAGACACACGCACAGACACTCACAGTTAAAACTGGATTGTTTATTGTCAAACATGCAAAGACACTGATGCTGTGAGGAGAGACAAAAGGGCGGCTGCTATGACTCAGCCAAATTAGCGTGCAGTAATTTATACTTTGAACTGTCCGTCCATGTGCAAATACTGTGTATCAGGTGTGGTTCTTAAATAACATGGGTGTGTGTTCATGTGACTACTGACATTTACCTTTTCACTCAAGTAATTCCACATTCCCACCACTGGTTTCCTATAGAGCCCAGGACCAGTCGCCACAAACACCTGAGACGCAGACATGGATGGGTTACAATCAGTTTTTCTGCAATAATTAGTTGAAAGATGAGCATTAACACCAAAAATGACCAACCTGCACAGGTAGCTTCAGGGTGGCGAGGATGTCTTCCACTTTAGACTTAAAGACTTCCGGTCTCAGTTTGCCTTTAGCGATCCCCATCTGGTTGGTGAAGAACACCACCTGCAGGAAAGAGAGCCAGGAAGGACTCAGAAATACAGTTCCAATATTTGCTTTCATCAGGCTTTCATCTTCCAAAAATTCACCGAACATCAACAATACTCCTCCTCACCTTGTATCCTTTCTTGAGCAAGCTGGCCAGTTTGGGCTGAATCTCAGGATACAGAATCCTGTCGATTGAAGACACAAACAGATAAATAAAAATGCGAATAACGATGTTTTGAGATAAACAGAGTAAAAGGTAATGTATAATAGTGCTGACATACTTCCAGTCATCTGGCGCTGTGGGAAAGACTTTGCCAGACTTGGTGGTGATGATGCAACCGTCTATGTCAAACCCAGCAATCTGGAGAACAATAACGAATCGAAATGTTGAGACATTAAAACATTTGCTGCATGGTCTCACCAAGAAATCATGTAAGGTGACAGAAGTAAACCCTGATACAGCACTTCTGTGTTTATATAAAAAACTACTGTTTCTCACTGCCATTTAGCAGACAGGTGGTTCTGTGATGTCACTTCTTCTTACCCAAACTCAATAACAGATATAAAAGCTGCAACCACTAGGTTAGACTAATCATTCATTTTATTATTATTATTATTATTATAAGCGTAAACTTCCGGGTCACCACAGAAGTGCCAAACTCAGTGCAGTTCCTCAAATGATCACACAAATTGGGGCTTTTAAACGGCAGTGGGGACGTCACGATACCTGCATTCGTTATTTTATACAGTCAAAAATACAGAAAGAAAAAAAAGCAACATGAGAAAAAATGCCCAAGAATATTGAAATTTGATGACTTTTTTACATAAAAAAAACACAACTGTAGCTTTAAATATTTATGCAATTCAACATATTTTATTGTGAGGCGTAAACGGGAATTGAAACAAATGACTTGATTACCAGGATGCTGTGTAATGACCCGGGACACAGAGGCAATAATGAACGAGTAAACAGCCGTTGTATTGAAACAGTTCCCACCTTGTCACTCCCTTTGACACCAGCGGCTGTGTAAAGCATCAGGTTGCTGATCTGCTGCCAGTTGCTCTTTAGGCAGCCCTTTGAAGAGGATGAGGATGATGAAGGCTGAGCGCTGTTACTCATCTCTGTCACAGACTTCTCTGCAAACTCCTGCAGCTGCCTCAGCTTTTCCTCTGCCAGTCTCTCCTCCTCATCATCCTCCTCTTCTTTCATCCGTCTGTCCGACGCCCCCTGGTTTTTTCTCCTGCGCTTCACCTCAGGGCTTCCGCTCTCTGGGCTCAGCTGTCTTTTAGATGACTTAACAGAAGAAAACAAATTATTATTTAATTTTTCAGTTGTTTGACTTTGTTGACACGTTACAGGAATAAGATACATGAAATAAAGCACTGAAATGGTTTTAAAACAATGGTTAAACAAATATAGTACCTTCATGGGAGAAGCAGAAAAGAAATCCTTTATACTGCGCTTGGGATTCGGACTCGACTGCGCCTCTTTCTCTTTCCCGTTTCTTCCTCCTTTCGTCTTATCTGTGGCTTTCAGTCCTGTCTGCGCAGCGCTGGAGGCCGTCCCATTTGAGCTCAGGGAGTAGTGTAATTTAAAAGGGTGGTTCTGGTTAACCAAGAAGAGGGTGCCTCCGTGGGTGAGTTTGCCAGACTGGTTGCGGCCCAGCTTCTCACCATCCAGGAAACTGGGATTGGGACCCAACTGTGCAAGAAAAGATGATATGAGTGAACATTGGACTGCAGCCTTTATACAGATACAGTGAGTTTATAGGATGTTAGGTAACCACGGCAGTAAAGAGAGAGGTGTGCTGATACTGTGATTGTGCTGTGCCCAATATAAACTCTGCCTGGTGTTTGTCGGGTGTGTCTTGTGTATTTTTCTAGTTTCACAGGGAGATTAAACGGCTTACGTGTGTGTTTTCATACCTGAGTAACAACCACATCCTGGTCTGCAAAGCAAGCCACCACCTTCACTGAAAGAAACACAGGAATTATTACCATGATATGTACTCACACACGCATTTTTATTATCTTTTAGAGCTGAAATTATTGGTTGACTAATCAATACTTTTAATCATAATTCAATAGTTTAAGTCACTTTTTCAAATTTGGTGCAGCATGCATAAATGGATTATTTTATTTTAGTGTCATGCCACCTAGTGGCCCATCCCCTTTAGGATTATATGACACGTCTACAACACAGAAAACAATAGTCCACAGTACATATTCTATTACATGAAAATAGCATCTGGTAGTGCTGGCCAAAAATCATTATTGATGCTAAACAACACATTCAAATATATATAAAAAACAAATATATAAGTAAATAAATAAATAAGTAAATGCATAAAAAAATTAAATTAAATGAATAAATAATTAAATAAATAAAATAAATAACTAAATACATAACCAACATAAAAAAATAAATAATTATAATAATAATAATAATAAATAGACTTTAAATAAAAACACCTGCACCAACAATGCTTCCTTCCTCATGTCCCAAGCTTTCTCTAAATAAGATGCTGGATTAAATGTTTAAACAGTTACTCAGTCACTGTGAGTCATCAATATTTATATTGATTATATTGTCTTTGTATTAATAAACCTCGCGAATCTTCCAATAAAAAGGACAATAAGGAACAAATTGATACATACTTTCTTTAAGGTCACAGCGACAAAATTAACGACTGAAATATGATCTTAAATCGCTGCTAAAACAGCTGCATAACGTCATGTGCTGCAAACTACAGGGGTCTCGCGGTCATTTTGTAAATAAATAGCCCACGTGTGCAGGATTTAGGGAACTCACTGGTGCATTTTTGAGTAACTGTTCCCTTACCCTGGTGTCTGGAGCATTTCTTGTCTGTGACCCCGGTGTCCGGACCCCGGCCCAGAATCACAGCCCGTCCGTCCTGCAGAGGGACCCGAGCTCCGGACGGGCTCACGAGCGTGCACGACATCTAAGCGGGCGACCACCAGCGCGAGACCTTTTCACTTTTTTAGTGTTTTTAAACGTCTCGCTGCATAAAACGATTAATCGACGCTCAAAAAGAAAACAGCTATCATAAAAATGGCTGCGTGTATTCTGAAAATGTAACGTTTCTGTTTCTGACTCAACTTTGAGTCTGAGTTTGTTGTTGTGATGCAGGAACAACAAACCGGAGGGGACCTGTTTCTCAGTGTACCCACGGTCCATCACAAAAATATCCTCGTATGGAAACGTGATCCCCTTGAAGGTTCCGCTCATGACACTTTTCCGGGATTTTACACCATGTAGCACAATCTGATTATTCTTGATTGTTTACCCTCGAAAGGCCACCGTCCGCCTGGTAAAGTCATTTCTTTTAGTTATTTTTGCTTTCGTTTTCCGTTTTTTAATGTTGGGATAAGATAAGATAGGTTAAGATAAGATAAGATAAGATAAGATAAGAACTTTATTTATTCTTTGGGAAATGGCTGAATGTTGCGCAGGACAGTACCTGAGTTACTCACCTGTTTCATTTCCACCCAGTTTAAGTCGATATGTGTTGCACATTTCGATACAACACCAGTTTGAACTAAATGTTTCTCTAATTAGGAACAAATACTACTTTGTTGTATCTCTGTGTTATTATTACAGAGGAGGGATGATTGTAACAGAACCACTTTCACCAAGAAGGGATGAAAAAACAGCCAGAAACCAGCTTATTCTGGTAGCTTGTTTTATTTGGTTTTAGCTGGTGAAAGATGGTTTCAGATGGTCCTGACCCAGTTCTTGCTGGTCTTTGATGGTTTAGCTGGGTTGACCACCAGCCGGGCATGCAGGTGTGACCAGCCTGCCAAGCTGGTCATGCGAAAGGCGTCTTTGATGATTATTAGATAGTTTTCATCATATTAAAATAATGACAGTAGATGTGAAACCAGTTTGAGGTATATTTTTGCATAATTTCTGATGGTTTGGCTGGTCACACCAGCTTAAGATGGTCAGTCTTGCTGGTTTAAATTGCTGTGAGTTGAAGATAAATGTTCTGGAGTATGAAGAAACAGTGTCATAAGGGGGAAGTATGAAAAGCAAGGTGCATAAATCAGTTAAAGAAGCCTATCTGATGTTTTATGTATTTACAGTGCACACATTTTTTGATAAGAAAATGCACTGAAGTATGTAAAGTAAAAGTAAATGCAGTCAGAACTTTATTTGCTCCTTTCATACCCCGCCTTCAAAATGGAGCCTATTTTACACTTGAACACAAAATTTGTTGTTGTTGTTGTTATTTGTTTGTTTAAAGGATTTAAAGGACAAAAATCCATCCCCTCCTCCCTCCCCACGTCCCTCCCATTGTTCCCATTTATACAGTAAGTAACTATAATGCTTTGGAGAAATGTAGTGAAGTAAAAGTTAAAGTTGAAATAAAAAAAACATTACAGATACTTTCAAAAAATACTTTTAGTACTGTAGCGAAGTATTATCACTTTGTTACATTACACCACTGATGTTTTGTAACTCATGTAGACTGGTTTTTCTTCTTCTTCGTTCTTTTAGAGGCATCTTAGAGGATGCATAAGCTGCATGTTACAGTCACTTTGTTTTAAAACTTTTACAATATGTCTAATTATCTAAGAAATGAGCACAGACTCTGGTATTTGAATAAAGGCTGGCAGAGTTCACAATAAACAAAATGTGATACTTGAACTATCATTTATTTACTTGAGTAATCTTTTTAATAGTCCTAAGTTTTTTTAAGAAACAATAACACAGATGGGTCATTGCTTTATTTTACAGCCGCAGTGTTTTGTTTTGCCCTTGACATCCACAAACATTGACTAACCCCAACAGGATAAACAGGTTTCGGATGCAGTTTAATTCAGGGTGTATCTCCGTGCAAAACCACGCGTGTACGCAGTGAAATATTCACACAATGAGAATGTTGACGGACAGGCGTTGTTCATCAATGTTCGATCTTGGCCTCCATTAATAGCCTGCCACTGGGCTGTGCTCACTGAAGTCCCTCCTTCTATTGATGTTTCCTGTGAAATACTCGCTCCTGTTCTCACCTTCATTTATATTTCTGCGTCTCTCACGTCAGAAAGAGTCCTCAGTGGATTGGCTGTCTGGAAACCTGTTGTCTAATAATACAAGCAGAAGGACAACTTGTCTTTCAGGTAAAAAAAAAAAAAATCACTTTGTGCTTTTCGGTAGTTTGGATATAATGAAAAAACTGCAAACAACTTGAGCGGCAGATTATAGAGTGACATTTGTTGTTGTCATTTGACTGGTATAAAAGTTTTTGTTTTAATCTATGTCAGCTCTTTCTTTTCCCCACAGGGCAACCAACTGACACAGAATCTAGATCTAATCCTTGAAAAAAAAAGGCAAATGGGAAGAAGGCAATGAGCAATGAAGAAAGAAATAACCTGAAAATAAGCAAGAAAGTACAATAGAATTATCACAAAATGTGTAGTTAAATAAATGAATGGATATATATAATTAATAAATGCAAAAAGATAACTAAACAAACAAGAGAAAAGGCCTGGGAAAAGTGCTTTTAAAAATTGTAATTATTTGCTTATTTGCTTATTTTTCTTTTTTCCCTATGCATTTTCCCTGGCTTTTTAAAAAATAATTTGCTGAATCAAATAATTTGGGAAATATTTCTTACCAAGTTACTTATTGCCTTTTCTCTTTCAGGGTTCTAGTTTTAAATACTTGTGAAAGGCATCTGAAAGTAGCTAAATAAAAGTGTTGTGGCTTCAGGTTTCGAAGGGTTAACTGCATTCACTAACTCAACTTACATCATCATTAACCCATTGTTTACTCTTCATCCAACCTTCAGAGCATCAATCCTTCTCGCCATGTCCAACCAGCCTGTCCAAAACCCCCATGAAGAGGCATACGGGTCCCTGATGAGAGGTTTGAAGGAGCTGGACCTCCGTGGCCCCAGTGTTCCCAGTGACCTGGTGCTAACTGGAGACCATGCCTTTCCATTGGTAATGAACAGTAAAGGCCAGGCCCAGATGGCAGCCTCCCTGTATGGCAGTGGGAGGATTGTGGTCCTGGGTCATGAGAGCTACCTGACCGCCTTTCCTGCTCTGGTAGAGAACGCTCTGATCTGGCTGAGAGGAGATGGATCTGAAAACCTGTCTGTGGGGGTCCAACTAAACATCAAGGCAGTCGCTGATAACCTCAGCAAATCCAGCTTCCAAGCCAAAGTTGTGGGGGCCTTCAGTGACAAACTCGGGGTTGGTGTGTATGTGACGGACGCCTACAGCGCGGGTGCAGACGTGAAGGAGCTGGTGGCGTTTCTAAAAGCTGGAGGAGGAGTGCTGATAGCAGGGCAGGCCTGGAGCTGGGCTGCAGATCACCCCAAAGAGAATGTTCTGCTTCAGTTTGGAGGGAATAAGGTTTCTGGTGTTGCAGGGATCTACTTTTCGGAGCATCGGGGTGAGGTAGAGTGCCTGCCTGTCTACCCTCAGATCCCATCTTCCTGGATGGCTGTAGTGTGAGTTTATACTGGACTTCTCTTTTATTGCACATTTAGAGAGGTTCCACTTCCCCAACTAACAACCTTTAATAATGCTATGATAAACTTTAATAAATTAACATTTGATGAATCATATTTCACAATACATTATGTTATAATTTGTATGGATGTGTTATAATATCAGCACGGCATCGATGTTGGTAGATATTGGCTTTAAAATGAAATATCTGTCAACATGCTGATTTCTGCTGATAAAAAAACCAATATTTTTTTACTTTTACTTACATTTACAAAACATCAAGTATTTTCCTTATTTTTCACAATGAATATTAGTGAAAAGCATGGTATTGTATGTCTGCTGTTGGGCCATCATAATAAGAGTATACATAATATGATGTTAATTTCACTACAGAAGAGACGTGATGATCACTAGAATAAGGTGGGATACTTTTCTCTCTCTTTCCCCTTTCAAATACAGACTCGGTAAGGATTTTGAGGATGACTTGGAGTTCTTACTCCAGGGCATTTCAGAGTTTGACATCCAGGGTAAAGGGATTGCCTCTGAGGTCCTGGTCCACGGCTCGTTAGCCTTTCCTATTGGTACAACCGAGGATGGACGGGTGTTCCTGGCAGGAGCATATTATGGGCAGGGACGGGTCATTGTGACTACACATGAAGGATATATGGGACGAGAGGTAACCTTTACATTAAACTCACTCACTCAATGTATGCTTTTACAAGTCAAATTAAGCACATAATACTATTTTGAATACATTCAAAATATATGATTACTTTGCATTTTATTTTGTTATATATTAAATTCTTGTCACCAGAAGTTGGATGTCTACAATGTGCTAAATTATTAAATGTGCTGATCTGCCAAATCTTTTCACGTGATTTACAAATGGCTGCTTTTCATTGTCACAGTCACTGGCTTCATTTTGGAAAAATGCCGTTCACTGGCTGGATGAGGGACGGCAGGGGGTCGTCGGTACATCAGCGAAAAATGCCCACAAAATTCTCAGCCAGTCAGGGTTAAAGTGTGAGATGACAAACTTCAGGAAAGACCTGAGTGTATTTGTGTGCACAGCGTACAGCAATGAACATGCAGAGGAAATCCAAAACTTTGTGGCAGAGGGAGGAGGCCTGCTGATCGGTGGACATGCCTGGTACTGGGCGCAGAGACACCGCGGGCAAAACGAAATAACAGAATTCCCAGGTATGATAATGCACTACCACAGTTTTATTATGTATCCTTCAGCTCATCCCACAATGGACATATTATATTTCACTGACAATGAAAGACACCAGACAGTAGAACAGAGAGTTAAAACGTTCTCCACAAAGAGCAATAGAAGAGGACCAGTATATGTCCACTCTGGACTGCCTCAGTTTACCCATGAAATATAGACCCCTCTTATCAATGTTTGTATCATCTGTGTTCAAATTCCATGTCAGTATGGCATCTATTACTGTACCTAAATAGCTGTAGTCGTCCACCACTTCCCCTAAAGTTTTTTTTGTGAGGATTCCTTATGGCCTGTGAGGGTCCAGGGACAGAGGGATGTTGTATGCTGTGAAGGCCTTTGAGGTAAATTGTGATTTGCGATAATGGGTTTTAAATACAATTGGCAGTACTTAATCTAGCAATAGTCATTTGTTGGTGGGTTTTGTTAGTCAAATATGATTTCTTTTGTTTTCTTGGTGTTCAAATGAAGTAAAAAAAAAGACCTAAACCAACAAACAATCAGATCTACCCACCTACTGGAGCTGGTTTCATCATCATCTTAAGTTAAACCCCCTATTGCTGTGTCATCAGCAGATTTAACAGCAACATGATTAGATGTGTTGCTTCTACATGTGTTTGTATAGATAGTAAATAAAACTGGAGAAATAGTGCTCCCTTGTGGAGCTTCAGTATTATGACCACTGGAGTTGGTAGTTCAGTGGCTGCAGATGAAGGTGCCAATACAAGACAGCAGAGAAGCTTCTGGCTGGTTGTTTTATTGGAGTTGGAATACATTTGCAGAGAAGCCAAAGTGCTGAGTAGCAGGAAGGCTGAAGCACAGGCTTATCATAGAGAAACCGGAGTGTGCTGCTTGGGGAACTGTGCAGTCCTGAATCAGATGATTTGATTTACCTGGGTCCATTGGCTTGAAGATGCCAAGCGTAAAGCCCATAGCAGGAGAACAATCACAGGAAACCAGTGCAAATTGCTGCTTAGAATGGCCGCAGGACTTTGCTGGGATGGACTAACTGGTATCATAAAGAACACACCAACACCAACACAGCTTCTAGCAGTGTCTCCGAATAGGCTTTTTTGGGTCTGCATCCCATCCAAATACTAGCATGTAGGAAGATATGAGCATTTGACAACTGCAAAGAGTTAAGAGAGTGGTCTGTAAATGGCTTTAAGGCAACAGTGGGAGGTAGCAAGTCAATGGCTCACGCATAACATCTAGAGATAGAGTAGACTAGACGTTTGGGTAAAGAGAAATGCAAAGAGGGTGAGCACACAAGGAAGCTGCAAGACTTCCAAATAACCAAAAGAAAATATCCAGAGGCAGACAAGTTCTTCTAGTGTCACCAAAGCGCATAAACATATTTGTCATAAATAGACTACTGCTTTATACATCTTACAGACCTGCATGAACATAAATCTTATAATACAAAAAATGCTGAATTGTCTTTCAGGAAACAAGATCCTGAACACAATGGGCTTGAGCATTTTGAGGACAACGATCAAAGGAGGCAGCTACAAGGCCCCTGATCCCCGCCAGGCTGTCAAAGACACCTACCACTTCCGCCACCTTCTCCACCGTTTTGCCAGTCACGTGACGCAGGGGGAGAAACTCAGCAAACATGAGGAGAGTCACCTTAAAAAGCTGGGCTTCGACTGCGCCACTTACTTGAACATGAAAGCTTATGACTGCTCCTCATACACACAAGTCCTGTCCACCCTCACTGACATGGTGAAGAAGTCAGGCATGCCTCAGGTGAGTAGACAAAATGCCATCAAAGCTTTATAAAACACTCCAGCAGAAGAGCTCAAAGATATGTTGCAGCAACATAACATTCAGTCAATCCATTTTCTTTCAAGGTGTGTGATAAATGTCCTGTGAGATGTCCCAAAGACCACCTGCTCCTCACTTTGGGGCCACAGATTTATAAGGTTTGCAAAGATCCTGATGCCCTCCTGCCCCACCTCATCAAGAATAACCCCTTGATGCCAGTTGTCTACAACCATGTCATCAAGATTAATGCAAACACTGCAGGTGAGACCTCGCTGTTGTGGACATATCTGTAAATTGTTTAATATATAAGCTATATAGTATGTGCATTCTTGTGATAGTATTTTTTTGACAAAATTTGCATACAAAAATGAGTTCAGTCTGTTGCAGTTAATGTATTACACTGCACTTATCAACATAACTAATTGGCTATGTTTGCATGTACACTAATATTCCACTAATATACTGAGTATGACAATGTTCTGAATTTAGCGTTGGTCATTTAAACAGCATATTTCATATGATATTCCAAAATAGTCTTTTTTTCCAATTTAGACATATGGATTATGCTAGTATTATTCGGGTGACAGAGAAAGGTGAAATGTGTCTGGAAAAAAATTGCAATGTGTGTGTGTGTGTGTGTGTGTGTGTGTGTGTGTGTGTGTGTGTGTGTGTGTGTGTGTGTGTGTGTGTGTGTGTGTGTGTGTGTGTGTGTGTGTGTCAGGACGAGATGAGTGGTTCAGTACAGGTTTGTACCTGTCCCCTGGGATGAAGACCTACATTTCACTGCCAGTGGAGATTGTCAACAAGGGCTGGAAGGTGCTGTACATAAAACTGTGTTCATTGTGTTGCTGTTAATATTTGGCCTTGTGGAGGTCCAGCTCACCTCGTGCATGCCCCTGTCCCCTGTGCAAAGATGCAAATCTTAGGATAGCAAAGGACTGACCCACCCTCCTCTCCCTATGAGTGTGTAAGGGTTATTTGGATTAGTTAGGTTTAGGCAAGAGAAGTGGTTTCGGTTAGGGTCAGAATTTTACGGTAAGCCAAGATGAGGCAGAGTAAGGCGGTCCATTCCTTCCCCATTTTAGGATCTGCAAATTTCTGTCCTCAGCAGCAAGTGACTAGTCCAGCTCATCCCTGCAGAGGCAGCAGTCCCCACCCCAGCACCTAACCTAACCTTAACCCGTGGCTGCAGCAAAATTCAGAGGAGTAAACTACAATTTTAGTGTCTGATCTTTTCGGTGTGAGGAAAAGTGTTTTAATTTCTTTCTGGATTCAATTTGTTTCATCACTAGACTCTGTTTTAAAAGTAATAACAGAACATTTTAGGCAACCCTAAAGTATGCTGTAATATTCCCTTCATTAGGTTTGACCTAAATTAAGATTACCTCACATCATCATCATCATCATCATCATCATCATCATCATCACTGATCTTGCTATGGTCACTGTCATGTTATTAATTATTTTGTCTTTGGCATTATCCTAATTTTCCTTGTCACCATTCACTTTATTATGCTTACTGCAATTTTCCTTGGCCTGCAAGAATCCAAAATCTCTGGGAACCCAAGTCAGAGTGCAGTAACTACTTACTGCAGTTTGCTGTGGGTTTTGGTTGAATTTTGTAGTTACGGTGATTGTAGAGCCCATTTTCTCTAAAAGAGAACAAGACTGAAGCAAGAAATGTTTTCAGAAGAGAGAACAGATATCCAAAAAGTCAACATCAGCCATAACTTAGTTTTGACAAAAAGTTGCACTTACTTTAGTTGTCTTTGTGGTGCAGTAAAGAACAAACTATATTTTTATTTATTAACACATGTTCCATGTCTTCCTCAGATCCAGATAGGCTGTCAAACAGACTATCTCAAATCTGCAGTGTTGAAGAGAGCAGCGTACGTCATTGAGCATTTTCCTGTAACCTCGGAGATGATGCAGGTGTGGAACCTGTGGGGGGGACTCATCTACCTGGTGGCTCCACCCAAAACACAACAGGAGGGGGTAGAGGTCACAGTGCAGATAGCTGTACCTGCGCCGTATTATAAATCAGGTGAGTCCGTTGTGTGTGCCTCCTGATGTGTGTACCCAAGTGGGAGTGAATGGCAGGCTTGTAGGAATAAATATGGTTTTTATGTAAATCGGAGCAGTCTATGGGAGAATATCTTGTTCAGTATCTTATTAAATCTTGTTACTTCTTTTCAAGAATCTCAGTTTTTTTGTTCCGCAGGTGTGTAACTGTGTTTAAAAAAGAAAGGAGTCAAAAATAATCAGTGTGACATCATAGTACGTCTTAGGTCATGTCACGTGGTAATTTTGGTAGTAGGGATAATGTGTCTAGTGCAAAAATAGTAAATTAATCGAAAAAAAAAAACATGCAATGGGAAAAAACAAGTTTATAAAAGGGGTTTAAAATCGATTTCTTCATCCAGTCCAGGGAAAGTCATGGCATTGAGTTTGAAAATCCAGTATGTTTCTCGTTGGATACGTTTTTTGACATGGTCACCCCGTCTCATAGCCGATTTAAATGGTTCTGTTCCCTCTTCTTTTATGAGAGTTTATGTTTCTTTATGTTTGCTGATGTGATTCTTTAGTCTGCGTTTGGTATGTCCCAATAGAAACATCCGCAGGGGCAAGTGAGGCGATTAACTACATGGGTAGCATTACACTTAATGAAATCCTTATGTTGGTAAGTGTAGTCCGTTCTTAGATCTGTAAATGTCTGGGTACATAAAATAATTGTATTCTTGTTCTTTTCAGGAGTGACCACACCAGCTGAGTGGTCCTTGCTGCGCACCGCTCCTTCGCCCTGGGCGGAGTTGGAGTTTGAAAACATCATCCTCACTGTACCATCAGACGTTGTTCGTAACCTGGAGCGCCCTGATGAAGTGGCAGCACTTTGGGATGAGATCATGAGGGGCATGGCTGACCTGGCCGTCGTTCCACACAAATTTCCTCGCAAAGAACGTTTTGTCGCAGATGTGCAGATTTCCCATGGTAAGTGCATTTGGCTTTGATATTGGATATGCATGTTTCTCAGTTCAACTTTACAACTTCAGGCCATTTAGAGTTTACAGTTCACCCAAACTGCATGTCTGTGTTAACTGCTTGTAAAAAGGCTCAGTACTAAGAGTTGTATTTAGAAAATATTGAGGTAGGTATCATGAAAATAAAATAGCAAATTAAAAAACAGGACTCTCAAGCGCATGAGATGGCATTAGGGGCTTATTAAATCATGCAAATGTATTCAGTACACATCTTATCTACTTACCATTCCTGTAATATTAGCATAAAAACCTATCCAAGGCATACCCAAAGTATGCAACAGCAGTCTGTCAATTTTGAAATTGTTTGTTGGTGTTTTAACAGAGGATTGTACCCGCTGTTGCAATTGTATCTTGCAGCTACTTAACGTAAAGGGGCTTTGTGTGAAATTCAGAGCATAAGAATTATCAGCCACCATAACACTCTTTGCAAAGGATACTAAAACGCATTAACACGCAAATGTTGGTGGACTAGCTTACCTAAACAAACTACATGGAAGCTTGGATTACAATGCACTAATGGGTAACGTAACTTCATTCTCTGCTCACGATGCCGTAACTCTGCCATACCTTTTCATAGCAAATAAAGGTTTGCTGTTATATTAATGCTGTTAATGTCACATACAGAACCTTTGAAGGGCAGACCATTGGACTTGTAACAGCTGGAAATTACTGATTGACTGAGGAGCTTTGTAACGGCACATGCTACTATGAGGCCTGCATTTCATGCTTTGCCCTGAAAGCACTTGCACGAAATTATAGGCTCCGTTACAGTGCTCGACTGTAAATGTGAAACCCTGAAGGTCCACTGCTATAACACTGTTTGTTTTTCTCATTTGTCCATCCAGGATTCATGCATGCAGGTTATCCCATTATGGCACACAAAGGCACAGCAACTGTGCTGGTCAACCCTGAGTATATTAAGAGTAAAGGCATGTGGGGGCCGATCCATGAACTGGGACACAACCAACAGAGAGCCTGCTGGGAGTTCCGGCCGCACACCACTGAGTGCACGTGCAACCTGTGGTCTGTGTATGTGCATGAGGAGGTGCTGGGAATCAACAGGACAAAGGTGGAGTAAATTATTTATTACCAATGACTAGAAAAGACTGATCTCAAGATCTACCTTGGCATGTTTTCATACTAATCGATGTCACAAAAGACAACTGGGATTACGTTTTTAGCAAACTTATCATTTCATCTTGTTCAATGCAGGCTCATGGAGCTATGACTGTAGCAAATCGAAGCAATCGAGCAGAGCAGTATGCTAAGGGGGGCAGGAACCTCAGCACCTGGAGCATGTGGGTGGCCCTGGAGACATACATGCAGGTGAGGGAAATATTGTATATTACACCATCTAGAGAAACTTTCTCACAGTTTATTCAAAATACAATATCACTTATCTGTGTGGTGCTTTTTTATTTTAACAAACAAAGCTCTGTACAGTTGGTCTCATTCATCCATTCACACACAGAGTCACACACAGATGATGACAGAGTGGCCAATGCGAGGAGCTGCTTTGTCTTTCCCAAGGACATTTAGAGATTTGTACACCAATCAACAACCTCCTATATGCTAGATTTAATACCAGTCTGCCAAGTCTGTCTGAAGAAAAGTCAATGGCTTGACCTAGATTTTTGAAGGACAACTTGAGCCAATGTGTGATAGATCCTCAAATGCACCAATTAATTTCAAACATTACATTTTGGTTAATACTTGCCCCCAAAGCAGGTGTACCAAAATTAGTGAAATTCTCTCCACATGGTTTAGGGATGAGTTTTTTGCCAGCTATCTGTCAGGTTCAAAATGCTTTGCAGGCCTATTCCCCAATAATGAATAAAGATATCTAGCAAGGTATATCTATTGGACAAATCGACAATGAGTTTGAACCCTTTTTATGCTCAGCCTAAAATTTGCCAAATTATAGGCTATATACCACATTTAGTGCTGATTCAACTGAGATCCAAAAAGTAGGTATAATATTGTTATTTTTTAGATTAGATAAGCAAAACATCCATCATGGAAAACTTTAATTAAAACATTATTTCACTTTCTGCTGTTAGGCACCACAATCGGGCCAATTTGGATTATCTTTATTTAAAATATTTGCACATAATTTTCAGTTATGCAGCAAAGTTTCATGTCATTATCCAGGAGCAACCTCTGGAGCTCAAAAATGCAGCTAACACAGAAGTGCCAATAAGTGCAGTTCCTCTAATGGCCACTTGAGGGTGGCTCCAAAATGTAGTAAATCCCTTTAGTCCCTTCATGTTAAAATGCCCAACTTTACAGCAGAAGTGAACATTTTTACAGTCTGGTACAAAAAACAGGATGAATTTGTATATATATGTCTGTTAATTATGCAGTCTATAGTCTCTAGCTTGTTCCAGCTCACAGCAAATTAGGAGCTGGCATAAGATAGTGTCAGTGAACCAGCACAAGTTCAATAGGTTTCTTCCCTTTTTGGGCCTGAACCCTAATAAGACTGAAAGTCCCAAACCTCAATCCATCCCCTTGAAGTGTAAATGTTCATTGCATATTTCTCACATTTCCTTGTACCTCTATCTCCTTCCTTGTAGCTCCAGGACAAGTTTGGCTGGGATGCCTTTAAAAAGGTGTTTGCTGCCTACCACAAGATGACCAAATTTCCTGGTGACAACAAAGGAAAGATGAACCTGTATGCTGAGACTTTCTCCCAGGCTGTGGAGATGAACCTGTGTGGATTCTTTAAGTCCTGGGGCTGGCCCATTGAAACAGCCACTGAGGAGAAACTCTCTAACCTGCCTCCCTGGACAGACCACCCCATGGTCCAGTATGACTGAACTTCTGGTGATTCAAAGTGCAGAGCAATGGCCTAAATGAGTACCAAATCCTTGACATTGAGTATTTAGTGGGTGTATCAATTAATTGACTTTTTTACTGTGTTGTTGTATTTTTACTATATGTATTTCTATATGTAAAAAAGAAGGAGGAGTTACACATTTGAGCAGATATATACAGCTTGAAAATACTCTAGCTCCATAGAAAAAGTTGTATTTGTTAAATGCTGTAAAACCAAAATACCAAAAACCAGTAGGTCATTAAATCAACACAGTTGCTACTAAGTGGAATATACTTTTATGTATTTTATAGATGACTTAGAAAAACGGTGAAGCATCAATACATTTGCTGCAGTCAAATCTCACATGCGTCCACTTCATATCTACTTCATTCCTCCCGTCTCACTCCTAAGTATTGCACTGTAAGCACTGTAACCTGTAATGTCGACATTAGTTATTTAATTTCACAATACCAGTTAAAGTCATTTATATACAAAAAATAATTCTGTTTCATGAACATGATGACACTAATTCTGTCGATGCATTAATAACTAAGCTGTATCCTTCCCTGTTACATCATTTGCTCTGATACTGCCTTATAATATTATATAATAAGTCAGTCAAGCTATAAGATAAACACATTATTTCACTACAATAATATCTGCCTTTACTGTCACTGGAAAAGACACTAATAAACAAATACTGTGACCTCTGTGCTACTTTTTTTTTCATCCATTTGTCCGTGAAAGAGAAGCAGTTCAGTATATTAAATGTAGTAAGGGATGCATAAATGCAGTCTGTCATGATCCTATAGGTTTTGTATTCTATCATCGTCTTTGTTTTGGGGTTTTCTTTTATGTTTTCTTGTTACTCATGTTCTGTTTCCTGTTATATTTTGTAGTATCACTCCTCCTGTCTTGTGTGTTTCCCTGATTAGTTTCGCCTGTCCCTCGCTATACAGTTCTTACCTGTTCTCACTATCCTTTGTGTTTTTTTTGGTTCTTTCTGGCTTTGTCTTTTTCCTCTTTTGTTTTCTGTCACACTTGTCTTTTATCAGTCTCGATTGTCTTTCCTTGTTAGTCTTCCCTGCTCACCTGTTCTGTTTTAGCCTTGTTTGCTCCACCCTTGTGTTCCCTGCCACACCTTCAATATTCAGCCAACCCTTGTGTTTCCCTCCTTTCCCCGTGTTCACCTACCTCAGCTGTGTGTCGTTGTCCTGATTGGCTCCCTGTGTATATATACCTGTGTGTCTCACTTTGTTCCTGGACAGTTTGTGTGTTATCCTCCCTGCTGTCTCCACTGTGTTTGTGGCTGTCTTCACCCCTGAATTCTTCCTTGGGATCTTGCTTGGTTTCAGTTTAGTTTTTCATTTGTATCTTATATTTGATTACCAGCTTGTGTTTCTGGACATTTTCATAAACCTTAAAACTCTCTCTTCATGTGTGCACCCTTTTTTGTTCTGCATTTGGGTGCTCATCCGAACTCAAACGTCACAGTAAAAGCAGACATGACAGACGAGGAGTGATACTACAAAGTAAAACAAGAAACAGAACATGAGAAACAAGAAAACAAATCAGAAAACCCATAAACAAAGCACACAATATAACACAAAACACAGGATCATGACACAGTCAAATACATCATATTCACTTACGGAGCTAAACATGTAAATAGTATAACATCAAAGTAATATGAATAATAGTTTTTTGAGGTCATACAACATTTGATGTAAAAATTTACACTTAAACAATTCCTCTTATCTTTTCTCTGCTGAAGCTACTAGTTTTTCTTGCAATATTAAAATATATTACCTTTAGAAGTTGGACTTTGCTCCACCCACAGTCATATCTGCCTTGATGCCAGTGCAGCAACTGTAATGCCAATTGTTTGAGGATTCTTTTGTGGCAATAACTTATTAGAAATTTGACGATGTTAACTTTGTAATAGAGTATAAATTAACACACAAATGTGACAAAGTCAATACGTTACAACTACAGTCTTATTATTCACGCTCTGCGGTTGGTTGTAAATGGCTCCTTCACTGGTTGAGAGGAGAACTGCTGGGGGAATTCTTCCAGTTTGTCCAGAGGGAGATTTTCCACCCAGACAGCGAGACACACAGAGAGGAAGCTTGTCTAGTGGAGGTTCTCTGACCTTATCGTTTAATAGATTTACCAAATTGTATCTCTGCAGTTTGACTGTTAACTGGAGGCAGATTGGACTACAATACTAAATTTGCCGCCGGACTGAAGTATGAGAAGACATTCGCATTCTTGAGGACAGTGCCTGCTCACATAAAAGTGCCTATCCTTGACCAGGTATCTGCATATTCTTATCAACATTTGCAAACATGATCTAGTCTTATAATAACAACCTTTTTGTCCTGACATCACAAAATTATTTTTTAGTGATCACAAGATTTTTTTGTGTGCTGTTGACATGATGAAAAAATATTTACTGAAATATTTCCTCTAATCACATTATTTTTGTTAACTTGGAATAATATGAATAATCCAAATAAACAGAAATCTTTGTGATTAAATGCTACTAACTGTGTTGCCCTTAACCTACTTTATAATTTTATTTTAATATATTGTATCACTTAATTATATTTCTAATCAGACTTGTTAAATTTGTGATTGTACAGCAATGCAGTGGTTGGAGTTATACATTGTAGCAACAGTGTGGAGACTGCTTGTCCAGCTATACATTAAAGTTAACCTAATAGTCCATATTTTAAGACCTGTGTTCAGCAGACCACATATTCTGCTCCAAAACAGGAAGAGCAGGTTTTTCAATGGATTTTTTCTGTGTGCAAGTTGCTCCTCTTGTTTTGTAAGTTTTCACTGTTGACATTTCAGATTTATAATTTCCCCAAAAAATGCAGACCACAAAATAAGCAGATGAACGTGCACAACACAGGCATGTGCACATGAAGAAAACATTTTGGCAGTGGGAACAAAAGTGAAGTATTGGAGAAGTTGTTTAATGAACAGACTGAGAAAAAAAATGTTCCCTTGTAAGAAAATGTTGGCCTGCAACCATCCTAACAATGGAGCCTCATTCCCACTGTACAAAGAACCCTCTAACACCTGCTAACATTTGGCCTTTTAATGCAATGAGAATGCGTCTGATAGGCATTTACAGCCAGGTCAAATTACTCTGCAGTAAACACAGGTTTTTATCACCTCTGGCTCTGATCGGTACTGATGGGAATACAGCTGTGTGAATGCAGTAATTAAAGCTCCTTAACTGGCAAGACGCAATGGCGCTCCACCACTAATTACCCTCCTGCTCCTCCTAGGCTGCACTAAAACATTTTTCCAAGTCAGTCTGCACTGAGTTTGACAGAGATACTTAATAAGTAAGAGATATATAAAGAGGAGTGACCACTGTAAAGTTTTCACAGATCTGTTTCTGCTGTCTACTGTTTACCTGTTCTCCTGCCTGACTGTGGTGTCGCAATGGCAAAACAACCCCCTACACACATGCAAGCTAACAGAAATGCAGACTCGTCTGCTGAAGCGCTCTGTTCACAGATCTGTTACCAGCAATGGGAATACAGTCTATTGCCTATATTAAGCAGGTTTACCCATGTTTGAAAAACCTACATGCACTTTCTAATTTTGGTGGAAAAGGGGAATGAGAGCCAGGGTCCATTCTTATCTTATTCTTATTCTTATTCTTATTCTTATTCTTATTCTTATTCTTATTCTTATTCTTATTCTTATTCTTATTCTTATTCTTATTCTTAGTCTTAGTCTTAGTCTTGGCATTGCCTGATGGCAGTGGACCCACAATGTACCATGCCACACCGCACAAACTTCTTAGGAAAGGGCTGTGACAGAGCTCGAGGCATTGATCTGATCTCCAAATACCTCAGATCACAATGCAATTAAGCATCTATGGGATGTAGGGATACAAGGCAGGACCCAAAGTTTTCCTTCAGAAAATTGCATTGGAAGATGCAAGATGAAGCTGTTTGTGGTTTTAATGTTTTGGCTTATAGGTGTATATGCTCGCAAAATTTTCAGTATCCTTTAGTGGCAAGAGATATATTTGAATCTTATACTCTGTTTAATTTGGCACAGGTTAGCCATGTACAGTAGTCTAGGTCCTGTTCTCACTGGAACCAGGTATGTGCATTGTGATAATCAGGGAAGTGGATCAGGCCAACACCAGCCTGAAAGTGTTCCAACAAAGCAAGCAAATATCTGCAGTATTTTATCTATGGCTGAATTAAAGCCATTAGTTTTGTTTGGTAATTGATAAGTGACCTTTATAAGTTGAACTTTGCGTCATCCACTAAGTCATGGGGTTCCTTAAAGCTTTAAGTACTATTTTTTTTTTTACAAATATTGACTTTTACTGAGTGGATGAACAGGTTTCTTTTTCAGCCACAGCCAGGATGCATCTCTTTCTTCATGTCTAAGCTTTGAGCCGTTAAAACAAACACAGAAACAAAAAAAATGTTGTTGTTCAGTGACATGGAGCTTTCCTTTCCTTTAATGCTACCTTTGGGTTGTTCACAACTAAGTCCCTCCTACTAAAGACCTCTTAAATTCACCCCTCTTTGCTGTCAGCCAGTTTTCTTGAAGAACTGGCTGTTTTGGAAGCTGTTGTGCCACACTGTAATAATACCAGCACAAAGACAACTAAATTTTCAGGTAAAAATGTAACTTTCTGCTTTATGTTGATTTTATTGGTGATAAAACGAAGCAGACTTTTGGTAATCTACACTTTATATATAATTTACTTCTTGTCTTGTAAGCTGAAGATTGATATTTTGTTGTTCTAACTGTATTTTTACATGATGCGGAAACAGTAAGCTATCCATACTACTTTATTTTTGGGTTTTAATCTCTTTCAGCTCTCTTTCCTTCCCACTGGACAACCTGACTGACACAACTAACATCCATCTATGAGTTGAACTTTAGGCGTGAACACAATTAACATCTGACTCACCACAGCACTCTTTGCCATCCACCCTCCTCTTCATTTGATCTTCAGAACCTCAATCCGCCTCACCATGTCCAACCAGCCCATCCAAAACCATCATGAAGGGGCCTACATGTCCCTGATAAAGGGTTTAAGAGAGTTGGACCTCTGTGGCCCCTGTGTTCCCAGTAACCTGGTGCTAACTGGAGACCATGCTTTTCCATTAGCAATGAACAGCAAAGGCCAGGCCCCGATGGCGGCCTCCCTGTATGGCAGTGGAAGGATTGTGGTCCTGGGTCATGAGGGCTACCTGACCGCCTTTCCTGCTCTGGTAGAGAACGCTCTGATCTGGCTGAGAGGAGATGGATCTGAAAACCTGTCTGTGGGGGTCCAACTAAACAGCAAGGCAGTTGCTGATAACTTGAGCAAATCCAGCTTTGATTTCAAAGTTGTGGCGGCCTTCAGTGACAAACTGGGGGTTGGTGTGTATGTGACGGACGCCTACAGTGTGGGTGCAGACATGAATGAGGTGGTGGCATTTCTGAAAAGTGGAGGAGGAGTGCTGATAGCGGGACAGGCCTGGAGCTGGGCTGCAGATCACCCTAAAGAGAATGTTTTTCTTCAGTTTGAAGGAAATAAGGTTTCTGGTGTGGCAGGGATCTACTTTTCTGAGCATCACGGTGAGGTAGAGTGCCTGCCTGTCCACCCTCAGATCCCATCTTCCTGGATGGCTGTAGTGTAAGTGTAAACTTCTTTTTCTTTTCATATCTTACAGTTTTCAAGTTATAGAATGACAGCTCTTTGGCAAATCGTAAAACTTCTCCACACATTTGGTTCAAAATATATCGTAGCCAGAGTTACTAAAGTTGTTCAAATTCATCCTGAGGGGTACATGAATGTTCATATCAAATGAAGTATCAATCCATCCATTAGTTGTTGATATATTTCCCTCAAAACCTCAACCTCATGGTGGAACTATAGAGGTGTGAGGAAGTCAGGGGATCAATGATTTCAAAAAACTTCATATTTTGGGTAGCACAAACGTTAATCTATCAGGCGGACACAGAGATATCTTATTGGATAAGTAAAAACTAGCACTTGCCACTGGTAGATCAAAAGTTAGCACTACTGTTAAGATATTAGACTTTAACTTTTGGGCACCAGGGATATGTATGCCAAAGGTCATACCAATCCATCCAATAGTTAACACATGTCATTAAAAGACAAAGATTTCAGCTTCTTGGTTGCATTACAGCTTACATTGCAAAACAGGTGAGCAGGTGGGAGGGGAAGGTCCCACAGCACAGAAGGGACTGGCTGGATAATAGAGTCAGCTCATTTTTGGAGATGGAAAAGTCAGAATGCATCTGGTGTACAAGAAGAGAATAGCAATGAAGATTCTTGGGGAAGTATAAATGTGTATATAAATGTCTTCTTTTCCCTTTTGTTGCCCCTTTTTAAATACAAAATTAGAATAATTCTCTAATACACACTAATACTTGGCATCTCTCTTTCTCTCTCCTCTTCCCCCTTTCAAATTTAGAATCGGCAAGGATTTTGATGATGACCTGGAGCTCTTGCTCCATGGGGTGTCAGAGTTTGACCTCCAAGATGCGATATGCTCTGACATTCTAGTCCATGGTCCGCTAGCCTTCCCTATTGGTACCACTGAGGATGGACGAGCGTTTTTGGCAGGAGCCTACTATGGACAGGGACGAGTCATTGTGATATCACATGAAGGACTTCTGAAACGAGAGGTGGGGTCTGAATAAATAAATGGTGTTTTATTATATCTACATATAAATAGAAATACTGGGGTCACCGAATGGTTGGATGAAGATAAAAATGATCTAAATCACATGACAAGACATTTGAAGACAATAGATCTCACTCAAAATATTAAACGAGGGGTTGTTTATCTCTCCAGTAGAGTTCAAGAGACTATTTGTATTGTGCTAAAAAATGAAACCATAATCTGTCAATATTTTTCTGTGATTAACAGACAGCTGTATTTTTTTGATGAACCTTTATCGCAGACACTGGCTCCATTTTGGAACAATGCCATTCACTGGTTGGACAAAGGCCGGAAGGGGGAAGTTGGTATACTTCCAGATCTTGGTCAAGTGTTCAACCTTTACAGCAAGTTAGAGTTTAACTGTAAGAGAACACACTTCAGGAAAGACCTGAGTGTATTTGTGTGTACAGCATACAATGATCATCATGCAGAGGAAATCCAAGACTTTGTGGCAGAGGGAGGTGGCCTCCTGATTGGTGGACATGCCTGGTACTGGGCGCAGACACACCAGGGACAAAACCCAATGACAGACTTCCCAGGTATGATAGCATGTCACAAGATTTTAAATGTATATTGACAATTCAATCCATATTATAACATGTGTTTATGAATTCACTTAATTTATGAGGGACCATGTACAATATTTAAAGACACTGATGGTAACTTAAATAAAAATAATAACTTTGTTTTTCATCTTTGCTGAAACATCTACATAGTAGTACTTGAATGTTCTTGATAATCTGAAGAAAAAAAGTTTATCTGCCTGCTCCTAGTGCTCCTAATGGCAAGAGTCAACCAAATATAAGTCAAGATTCTGTTACTGTATTGCCTTTTTCTTGCTTTAAATGTTTTCAGAAAAATAATTTATTGTACTCTTTAGCTGTAAAATTAGAAAGATGGTAGGGTCAGTGGGCAGTGCTTGGTACTTCGATTTACTGTAACCAACATAGCAGCCAGGTTTACAAATTTGTTATTTTACAGCTAAGCAATACACCAAAATAAGTCTTTGGGAAAACTTGAGGTGACAAATAAGCAATACAGTAAAGGAATTTTGATTCATATTTTATCAGCTCTGCCTTGTTTGACAGTTTGACCGCAGTTCATGAGCAGTGATTAAAATAATAGACAGCTACTGGGAAACTCCTCAGCTAGAATTGGTTGTCTTTGTTTATGCACAGTGGATTCCTACAAATGCCATTAGGAGCACTGGGAGCAAGCGGAGAAGCAAAATTAATCATCTTGTGTGCTACTATATAACGACAGATTCATCAGATACTACAAAACCATATTTACAGAAGCTACCAACTACAACTTTAACATAAATGTTAACATTTTATGTATTGTGCCAGAATTATCTTATATCACATTTTCACCTGCAAAATTAATACATGGAGGTATAATTGAGAATACAATTAAGCAAATGGAAGTCAGGTACAACGACATATTCAAGGCCTCAGTAAACATCAAATAAAGTTCTTGTCAGATTATGTGCAACATCTGAAACCCCAAGAGAAAGTGAGCCAGGGAAATGGCATACTGTCACCTCCTTCTATTTCAGGTTGGATGATATTTGTGGGCTTTATCCTGGACTACTAGGATCAGAGCATACTGTAAGATGGTGGCACGCCAAAAACAAACACATAGAGACAAACGCAGAAATGATCTTACCCATATGATCATATGCATACAAACTATGCAAGCAGAGCAGCCAGGATTAGTTAAACACACAGCTAAACTGAATAAACAACACTAAAACAAAGACCAAATGAAAGAGACCAGATAATCAAGGTGATCTGAAAAAGAAGAATGAGCTCTATTGTTCAATGATGTAAGAGACCTTCACAAGCATGACAGTTAAACATTGTTCATAATGTGCCATTTATGCAAGTTCATTGTCTTTCAGGAAACAAGATCCTGAACAAAATGGGCCTGAGCCTGCATGAGAAGATACTTGATGAAGGTTCCTACAAGGCCCCAATGCCCAGCCAAGTCGTCAAAGACAGCTACCATTTCCGCAATTTTCTCCACCGCTTTGCTGGTCATGTGACCCAGGGGTACGAACTAACAGAGCATGAGGAAAAATGCTTTAAAAGATTTAGTGGGGACTGTACCAGATACTTGCATATGAAGGCGCATGACTGCTCCTCCTATGCGCAGGTCCTGTCCACCCTCACTGACATTTTGAAGTTGGGCATGCCACAGGTGGGTACCAGATGACTATAGTCAGTGATTGTTATTGGTTCTGAGTAAGAAACAGCCTTTTTCTGCATTTTCTGTTGGATTTCAGGCTTTCTCCACCTTGAAAAGTGAATATTCCATTGAACATAGAGTCACTTACTTGCACATACAAGCTGAATGAGCCATTACCACCTTCTCTTGTACACCCAACTTTACCAGGAATAAAACTACCAATAGGACTATAATTTATCTGTTTACGGTCTGATGTTGTTTTCGTACCTGCAGATACCTCTTTTATAACATTCATCATTCATTTTCAAGGTGTGTGACAGCTGCCCAGTGAAGAGTCCCAAAGACCACCTGCTTCTTCGTGTAGGGGTGGAGGTATACAAGGTATGCCCTGATCCTGATGCCCTCATGCCCTACCTCATCAAGCACAATCCTTTGATGCCAGTTGTCTACAACCACAGAGTCAAGATTGATGTTCGCACAGCAGGTCAGACTTCAGTCTTAAGGGGAAATGCATGGCAGTATTATCATATCCTGTATTTGCAGAACTGTGATCCTCATTGGCCTGATGATATAATTTGTGTGCACAACTGAATACATATTGCAGTAAACTTTCTACTTCTGCACTGATGTTATTCTTATCTCGTCTGTATCTGTGTATTTATGTCAGGAGGGGAGGAGTGGATTAGTACAGGTCTCTATCTCTCTCCTGGTATGAAGACCTACATGGCCATGCCAAAAGAGATCGTCAAACAAGGATGGAAGGTGCAGTTCACAAAATAAAAAAAAACATCAAATTTCACAAGGTCAAATGAGATAATGAGAAGTTACAAGCTGAAATGGGTTAAGATTTTTCATTCTTTTTGCTAGCCTTACATCATTTGACTCATACATGCAAAAATATACACTGTACTTCTCATACAGGTTTTTAAAACAGTAACACATACACTGTGTCTTCTTCAGATCCAGATAGGCTGTCACACAGACTACCTGAATGCTGGAGAGTTGAAGAGAGCACCGTGTGTTTACGAGCAATTTCCTGTAACCTCAGAGATGATGCAGGTGTGGAACCTGTGGGGGGGACTCATCTACCTGGTGGCTCCACCCAAAACACAAGTGGACGGGGTAGAGGTCATAGTACAAATGGCTGTACCTGCGCCTTACTATAAATCTGGTGAGTCTGTGGTGGGCAACACTGCTATGGATGCACTGGTCTTCAGCAACTGTTTAAGGTTCTCTGTCTGGCAGTTGGACAGGGGATGAAAATTTCTATTTATCTATTTTTGTTTGCTCTAGCACCTAGTTTTTAGCACTTTGGATGTGCGTGCTGCTTGAACGTTTTTCAACAAGTTAATAGATGCCTGAATGAGCTGAAAAATGTGGCATTGTGCAGCAGTTTAAAAGCAGAGGAGATGAGTGTGAGTGTGTATCTGGTTTTGATGGTTATGGCATTGAACCCATGGAAAAATGATGCAGGAGAGACTTCTTGCTGAAGAGGAGGCCTGTGTTAGCTGGAAAGAAGGAGGGATGAATAATGCCAGCAGCTTTTACTGTGGAGCAGACAGAGAATACATATGGTTAGGTCCTGAGCAGCAGGTCCATTAAACAGTCATAGGAGCGATGAGAGGGCAACAAGGTGGCCGACAAGGGATGAGTGAAGTTTTAGTACCATGGTGAGGACTCAAAAGTAGGGCGCAGAGGTGAGGCAGGCAAGGGGGGAGGGTCGAGGTCAAGGTCACTGTTGGTCAGGTGAGGAGTGGCAGCATCTTGATTGAGAGGAGAGGTAGTGTGTGAAATTATGCCCAATGGGATGAAAAATAACATATTATTGAAACTCATTTTTGAATATGCATATATTACTGTCTTCTCTATAGGTGTGACAACACCAGCTGACTGGTCGTTGCTGCGCACTGCTCCTTCACCTTGGGCAGAGTTGGAGTTTGAAAACATCATCCTCACTGTACCATCAGATGCTGTTCGGAGCTTAGATCGTCCTGATGAGTTGGCGACATTCTGGGATGAGATCATGAGAGGCATCGCTGACCTGGCTGTCAAACCACACAAATTTCCTCGCAAAGAACGTTTTGTAACTGATGTTCAGATTTCCTATGGTAAGTTTTCTTAGCTATGGTATGTGAATGTTTGCTCAACATACATTCTTGAAATAAAAAAATAGGCAGTGGCTCAACTTTTAAAATTGCAGAAAATTACAGGAAAATTTACTGATGAGAACTTTTGCAACAACATAGTGTAAGAAGTGAGAAGTGATTTTTACTATGTGCTCTTTGGATGCAATGATCCAACACACACATCACCATAGTCTTATGTTTCTTCCATGCAGGTTGGATGCATGCAGGCTATCCTATCATGGCACACAAAGGCACAGCAGTTGAACTGGTCAACATGGACCATGCTAGAAAAAGTGGTCTGTGGGGACCCATCCATGAACTGGGACACAACCAACAGAGAGACTGCTGGGAATTCCCATCACATACCACTGAGTGTACCTGCAACCTGTGGTCTGTGTATGTGCATGAGGAGGTGCTGGGAATCAACAGGGCAAAGGTGGAGTGCATCATTCTTTTCATTTTTCATTCAAAGTTTGGTCTTAAGATGTACAAACTGTTGCAGGAGAGTCCTGTTTGGTACTTCCCATCAGACAGGAAATACACTTAGTCCATTTAGATTGATGATACTGTCAAGCTTAAAATGGTCTATTACATCTTTGCATATGTGGCTGTCCAGATGGAGAGTAGACAACTGAAAGCAACCAATGCTGCACAAACAACATTGATTTGCGCTGTTAATTTGCACTGGCTGTTCCAAACATGAAAGTAGGGAAGAGGGAAATAAAATAAGTCACTGAGAAATTCTGACAAATTCTCTTTTTTATTAACAAACCAAATTTCAACAATTTTTCACCACGTCTGATGACAGTTGACCCATGTTACCTGATAAAATTAGCCTGAGAGCTGTGCATCCATGTAAAGTTAAGATCTAAAAGACAATAAAATGTATGCTCATTTACTTACTCTGGCTGAAGACGTTTGAGTCGAGACACTGTGCAACATAAGTAATATTAGGAGGTCTTGAGGATGAGATCATTTTAAATGACAATCATGTCAACATCTGGAAAATCAGTCAAGTTATGGGAAAAATCCCTTTTTCTTTACTTGCATGAATCACATCCAACATGAATTTTGAATTTCTGATGATACCTACTACGTGCAGTTTTTTTCCTTATGCAGTCACTTTTATAGTTTTTCCAATTTTTCACTTTTTGCCCATTATCAAAGTTAACCTTTGAGCTTTTGGTCCAGTGTTGATGAAAGTATTTGGATTTTCTCTTGTTTAACAGTCATATAATTGTATCCTTTTCAATTCAGGCTCATGAAGCTATGACTGTAGCAAATCGAAATCAACGAGCAGAGAAGTATGCAAAAGAGGGCAAGAAACTCTGCAACTGGCAAGTGTGGGTGGCCCTTGAGACATACATGCAGGTAAGAGAGAATAACTGTATGTCACAACATGTAGATAAACGATCCATTGAAAAAACTTTACCCCTTTAAAGGCCACTGAACTCTTTACTTTCAGTTTGAATCCCCATTTAGATGCTGATATTCCTATTCATGTTTTCCTTTACCCCTGTTTCCTTTCATGTAGCTCCAGGAAAAGTTTGGCTGGGATGCCTTTAAAAAGGTGTTTGCCGCCTACCACAAGATGAGCAGCTTCCCTGGTAAAAACAAAGAAAAAATGAACCTGTATGCTGAGACTTTCTCCCAGGCTGTGGAGATGAACCTGTGTGGATTCTTTAAGTCCTGGGGCTGGCCCATTGAAACAGCCACTGAGGAGAAACTCTCCAACCTGCCTCCCTGGAGCGACCACCCCATGGTCCAGTATGACTGAGCTACTTCAGACTGCGCTAAATGAAAGCGTAGAGAGATTACATGTAGCCCTGAAAGTCAAATATAACCTTGCAGGACTTTAGAGCACCAGAATATTCACATTAAGTATTTAGTGGGTTATTGATTCAACTGGCTTTGTTTTCTTTTGCTGTTCTTGTTTTAAAAAGCACGAGTTACATTGCTGACTATACAGCTTTTTAAATGTGTCGGATTTAGGGGATACATTAGTGCATATGGAACATGATATTCATAGCTTTTAGTGTATAATCATCTGGATCTAATAGACTAAACTAAACATCTGCTCTGTGCAGAGGATGAAGACCAAGCTAACACAGATTAGCAAGCAACGTGCAGGAAAATGTTTATACGTTGCTAGGCAACAGCTGTCATGCCCAGCGGTTGTGGAAATATTTGTGTAAAAAAAATAAAATAAACAAACAAATCATAATCTGTTATCGCTTGTCATTGTTAACAAGTAAAAGATGCTTGTAGAACTGTTGTATAAAAGCAATATCACACTCGAGGTCATGTGCTGTGCTATATAGCATCATGGCTGTGATTCAGTTGTAGAAGATCACACAGATAATAATGTCGAAGATAATCACAGCCGTGATGATATACGAGCACATCACTCCCTCTCATGTGATATTGCTAAATTAACCTTTGTTGTGTTAGCACAGGTGGAGCCCTCTGTGGACTCTATTAGTAACACCAAACATGAGCAGGCGTTCACACACTGAAATCTGAATAAAAGTAGCCAGCTATTCAGGACATGCCTACCTGAATACGCGCAGAACCCACAGCTTATAAGAGGTGTCTCTCTCATGTCAAAACATCTTCAGTGTGCAACAAAGGAGCAACAGGGCCTCTACGTAGAGGTTTCCACCTGTGCTTCACAGAACGAAGGTTACAATTCTACAATTCTTCAATTTAATCTAGCAGACGCTTTTATCCAAAGCAACGTACAACACAAGCAAGAATTTATACTTAAGGAAAAAACCCTTAGTAAGTGCAAAAAGTGCTTCAGGTGTGATTGGTCACAGGTATTGCCGTCTAGTGCCGTCTTTTTTTTTTTTTTTGGAAACCAAAGTAATAACCAGTAGCAATCTCAGCATCTGAGATTCAACAATCTCAGTATCACTACTTACGATGACAATCAACATACAACATCACACAACTTTGTCAGTGCTAGATAATCACCAGGTGCCGGGTTTTGGACCATCTGACTTAATCTACTCCAAAGGGCAAAGAGGAGAAGAGTCAGGTTAAGTGCCTCGGTGTTCTCGGAACAATTGAGTTTTCAATTGTCTCTTAAAAGTAGAAAGGGACTCAGCAGAACGCACAGAGTTTGGAAGTTTGTTCCACCATTTGGGAACAACAGAAGAGAAGAGTCTGGTTAGAGATTTAGAGCCGTGCTGGGCTGGAAGCACCAGGCGTCTATCGCATGCAGTGCGTAGTGGGCGAGAAGGAGAGTAGACCTGCATCAGGGATTCCAGGTAGGCTGGAGCAGTTCTTGTGATTGTTTTGTAAGCCAAGAGAAGTGCTTTGAATTTGATTCTGGCTGCCACTGGAAGCCCAGTGAAGAAAAGTGCGGGGGTGACATGTGCTCCTTTGGGCTGGTTGAAGACCAGGCGTGCTGCTGCATTCTGGATCATCTGAAAGAGGTTTGAATGAGCATGCAGGAGGCCTGCCAGAAGAGAGTTGCAGTAGTCAATGCATGAGATCACAGAGCCTGAACCAGAAGCTGTGTGGCCTGTTGGGTCAGGAAGGTCTGATCTTCCTGATGTTGTAGAGGCATAACAACAAGACCGAGAAACTGAGGCCACATGAACCTTAAAGGTCAGCTGGTCATCAATCATGACACCCAGGTTTCTGGCTGAGTTTGTGGGCACAAGTAGGCTCGAGTCAAGTTGAACAATGACCTGAGGCTGAACAGATGGACAAGCTGGAAAGACCATGAGTTCGGTCTTAGACAGATTTAGCTAAAGGTGGCATTCCTTCATTCATGTGGAGATATCAGCCAGACACGCTGATATCCGAGCTGAGACCGTTCTGTCATCAGGTGGAAAGGAGAGGAAGAGCTGAGTGTCATCAACGCATAGCAGTGGTAGGAGAAACCATGGGGCCGGATCACTGCAGTGAGGTGGTGTACAGAGAGAGAAGAGTAGGGGACCAAGCACCGACCCTGAGGAACCCCTGTCGATGAGCCATGTGACCTAGACACCTCTCCTCGCCATGACACTCTGAAGGATCTGCCTGTGAGGTGGGACTTGAACCACCATGGGACAGAACCTGAGATGCGAGGCTCAGAGAGTGTGGAGAGGAGGTTTGATGGTTCACCGTGTGAAGGCAGCAGACAGGTCCAGCAGCAGTAGGACAGAGGATTGACCAGCAGCTCGAGGCCAGTCTCAGTGACTCAGTGACTGACAGGAGTGCAGTCTCAGTGGAATGGTCACACCTGAAGCCAGACTGAAAAGTTCGAGTAGGTTGTTGTTCCGCATAGTGTTCAGAGACCTGGTTAAATACTCGTGCTCCAGTATTTTCGAGCAGAAATGGTAGAAGTGAGACTGGCCTGTAGTTTTCAACCTGGGCGGGGTTGAGATTAGGCTGTTTGAGCAGTGGGGTGACATGGGCTTGCTTAAAAGTAGCAGGAAAAGTGCCAGTTTTTAGGGAGGAATTGACAATGTGTGTGACTGCAGGTTTGATAGTGGGCAGGATGGTCTGCAGGATCTTGAGGTGGGTATTGGATCGAGAGGACATGTTGTAGGTTTGAGCTCAGAAGTCTGGAGACCTCATCCTCGGTCAGAGGAGCGAAAGAGCAGAGTGAAGCGGCAGTAGTGGGTTTGAGCTGATTGGGCCGGTCAGGCTCAGAGAACTGGTTGCTGATTGCAGCCACCTTTTCAGTGAAAAAGGAGGCAAACATGTCTGGAGTCAGTGTAGTGGAAGGTTGAGCAGCTGGAGGAGAAAGCAAGGAGTTAAACACCATAAACAGTTTTCTGGAATCAGTAGCAGCACAGATCTTGTTCTGATAGAAGGCTTTCTTAGCGGACTGCAAGGAAGAGGTAAAGGAAGCAAGTTTCTGTTTGTATGAGGACAAATCAGTGGGTTCTTGGGATTTACGCCACTTTCTTTCTGCTGCCCTGAGCCCAGTTCTCAGAACTTCAGAGAGCCATGGACTTGGTTGTTTTTTCTTGGCTGATTTGGACACCAGGGGGCAGAGTTTGTCCAGAGAGGATGCCAGAGAGGAACAGAGTGTTTCTGTAGCCTCATTAACAGAAAGTGAGGAGAAGTGTGAGTGGTCAGGCATGGCAGAGCTCACCTCATCAGACAGCTGTGCTGCTGTGAGGGACTTATGGTTTCTGCGGAGGGAAATTGTCTGAGTGGGTGTCTGCAATTGCGGAAAGGTAGCTGCAAATTTTACCAAGAATACAATATCATAACCTCTGTTCTATCTCACAAAGGCTCCACCTGCTACTGGACTCTACAGATACAGTGGGTGAACCCCAATGAATGAACACCCTGTTGTGACCTAACATCGACCTAGCCTCACTGATCCTGGCTGGCCTCAGTTATAAAGCTTCTTAACAACCTAGACCGCTGCAATGGAGAAGTACGAGGCCTCAAACAACCCAGAAGAGTGGGTAGAGCTTTGCCTAATTTAGGGCTTGTTGTGGCAGAAATTCAGAGACTGGGTGTAATTAACCGATAAATTATGGTTTTACAAGGTATTTGGAAAGACATTTGCCTTGGCCTATCCAGCATGGAGTTTCTTAAAAGGAAAGATTAGAATAAAACACAAGGGTAGAATAATATTTTAAAAAGTTTAAGAGGACATCTTCATTATGATTTAACAGCGTTGTTGGACTGTGCCCCTTCAAATCTCTCTGATCCCCTCAAACCTCATGTTCTGTCACCTGCTCCCTGCTCTCAGAACAGGATGTGATTGCATAATAAACTCTTTCTCACAGGTTTGTCCTTGTACAATAATTACATGTGAGGATTCATATTCCAAAGAATCATTCCTTTTTCACATACCTTGCCAAATCAGATTTATGTCTTGTTGACCTCATTTTATCATGCTCAGACTGAAATTCTGCCACAACAAGACCGAAGCTGTTTTGGCCCTGTGCCTGTAATGCTTCAATCTCACTTGTTTACTCTCTCTTATCTGTGCTAAGTGAATGAATAATTGAATATTAAGGCTCTGTATAACTTTATTCTGCACATAACCCGCTTTTCAATGAAAAAATAAACTTTGCATTTAAAAGTGTTTGCTTCAGACTCTAAACAACGGAAACTTCTCTTTGAGTATTTTCACTTTTACTGCTCGCAAACTGAGGTTTAGCTTTAAATCAAAGTAACCCTAGCATTAAAATGTGACCACTGGACAGACTATCATTGGTCACAAAGATTATTTATTTATTTTTTATTGTTTTAATAAGGTCACTTATGTTTATGTTAAATACCAGAGTGAAATGTTTTGTATTGTTTTGTTTGTTTTAGAGAAAGCTATTTTTATGTTCAAATATATACTTCAATGTGAGCATTCAATAGTAGTACTTTGAAATCAATAATATGATGCATTGGAAGCCAGTGCAAGTCTCTATGACTTAGATGATATGTTTTCCTTTCTTAGTTTTAGTGAGGTCTCGGGCAGCAGCGTTCTGAATAAGCTGCAGTTGTGTAGAAAAACACTGTTGCAAGGATCAAGAGTTCAAAGACAAATGTATGAACAAGTCTCTGTAAGTCTTGTTGAGATATGAATCTTGCTATATTTTGAAGGTGGTAGTAGCCTAGGGTGATTTTGTAATTTGGTGATGTGGGTTTTTTAAGTTCTAAGATCTAAATCCAGAACTGCACCAACATTTTAACACAGTTTTAATTCTTAGGGCACAATCACACATGCGGGAAATTAACATTGGTGAATATTTGGCTCCAGTCCGCTATTATTCAGTGTGAGTGAAAGCCCAAATGAATGATTTCATGTACAGTGGCAAAGCTAATTTGCATTGTTCATCATGTGGAGTTCAACTTTGGTGAACTTTGACCAGCAAAGTTGCAGCCTCAACTAAAAGCAAAGAAGTATCAAATGATGATTTTGCTTTTCTGTAACTGGCTGTAGTTTTCTGAATGAGTCAAGATGGAGAAGACATTGATTGTTGTGATGTTTAGCCAGTATTATGATATTGGCCATGATAAATACAGATTTCCTCACACAGAAGATGCCGCCTAGCTGGTCAGTCAGGAGCGTAGATGAAATAAAATAATGGAAGTAGCCTAGACTGAATCACCCATTGGTTTGTAGACTCCCATTTTGCCATGAGTGTTCATACTGGATAAGCCGGTTGAACTGTGCATGAGCGAGGGGCTGATCTGACTCAACCATCTTTTGTTCATTTGTTTTGTACCACGTTATTTCTGCTGTAAAGTTAAAGCTGCAAAGGCATGGGGGTCTGTGGGGACTGACTTGGCTGAGAGAGAGGAATGGAATGTAAGAACAGGAAAATGTACCAATAGCATCATATTTTAAAGTATTTATTTATAAACAAGATTTAATTCATTAATTACCTAGCAAGCTAGCTTTCTGTGTGCATTACCTCTGGCGCTGCCCAAATCAGCACAAACATCATTTGTGACCATGCCCTTAAACATGAGGGCTTCAAGATGGGCAAATTTGATTATTCCTTTTTGGAAGCAGAGAAAATGGTTTTATCCTTATTTTATTTGAGAAAATGCTTACAACAATAATAGACATGTAAGAAAAACAAAACAGAGGCTGAGACACAATGTTCATTATGTTTATATGACTGTTTGTCTTGACCATTCATCCAAAACTGTGCATTAGTTTTATTTGTTAATACAGAATTGCTCACCGTGCTGCTGATGACAATTCATGCAATTACACAAACTGATTGCACGCAGAAACATGTCAGCCTCAAGCAACAGAAAATTATCGCCCCATAACATTTTATTTTCATTCCATTTCAATGTGTTCTGGCATCAGGGTGGGATGTTTCTTTAAGGTAGACAAGTGAGGTATCCGAGTGGAAAGTATGATGCCTTTCACTCTTTTGCACATTGGTTGTATATCTTCGTATACATTCTATGATGTTTACATGGAAATAACTAGACAATGAAAATATGTAGCCTACATACTGTATGTATAAACTTCTAAAATAACATTTTCAACAGGGCAACATTTTGCTTAGTTAGTTTATTTTTAGTATTGTGCTCACAGACTCAGCAAGGAATTGTAATGTGATGTAAAATGAGGGTCTTGATTAATGTTAACATATCACAGGAAATGGGCACAGGGAAATTCTGAGGGTGAAGAAACTGCTGATATGAAGGAATTGAGTCTGAGAGAAGTGATATCAAGTCAATTTCTCCTCAGAATCAGGTTTGAGAAGCAGAAAGTACTACTTTTCATCCGGTTTATGACTTGGAACAATCAACTAGAATCTATAGTAAAATCTAAATCATGCAGGAAAAAATACATTTGAAACAGGATATTGCAACCACGTGTATGATTGAACTAATGACTAAAATGTACTAAAATGTGTTTACTGCACAAATATCAATACAAATATAAAAGCAGATGAAAAAGATGCTTATTTTTATAATGTATTTCATTTACTAAAGAAAAGTTCTGATACTATCAGATTGTAACTGCAACATGCTGAAATACATCAAATTCACAACTTTTTAAAAAATGTTCTCAGTACAGTTCTCCTTTTGTGGGTTACCCTGAGAAGTGGTCTGTGTCTGTGTATGTGTCTGATCTTGTCCAACCTCTTGTCAAATCCTTTTCACTATAAGGGCTTTACCCGAGTCACTCCTCTTTTTCTCTTTTAATTTTCCTTTAAATAGTTCTCCACATCCTGCTCTATCTCAGTCTCTTTCTTTTATCCTCTCCGACAGGTATCTCTCTGGAAAACTGCTGTGCCTCAATCAAATTATTTGAGCAGATTAACTTTCAGGTAAAGTCTATTTTTTGCTTTACTTTAGTGGATGAAATTTAATCTATGAACTCTTCAACTTTCATGAATCAAGAATATTTTTATGAACCAACTGTATATTGACATGTTAATGTTGTAACTTTATTGTTGTAAGTGTGTGAAAAAAATGAGCTCTGCCAAGACTCTTTTTTTTTTTTTCCAAAGGACAGCGTGATTTATCCAACCTTGAGAGCATCAATCTCTCTCATCATGTCCACTAAACCCATCCAGTCCTACCATGAAGGGGCCTACAAGTCCCTCATGAAAGGTTTGAAAGAGCTGGACTTCCGGAGCTCCAGCGTTCCCTGTGACCTGGTGCTAACTGGAGACCAAGCCTTTCCATTAGCAGTAAACAGCGAAGGCCAGGTCCTGGTGGCAGCCTCCCAGTACGGCCATGGGAGGATTGTGGTCCTGGCTCATGAGACCTACCTGACCACCTTTCCTGCTCTGGTAGAGAATGCTCTGACCTGGCTGAGAGGAGATGGATCTGACAACCTGTCTGTGGGGGTCCAAGAATACGTCAAGGCAGTCGCTGATAACCTCAGCAAATCCAGCTTCCAAGCCAAAGTTGTGGGGGCCTTCAGTGACAAACTGGGGGTTGGTGTGTATGTGACGGACGCCTACAGCGCGGGTGCAAACATGAAGGAGCTGGTGGCGTTTCTGAAAGCTGGAGGAGGAGTGCTGATAGGGGGGCAGGCATGGCACTGGGCTACACAAAACCCTAAAGCAAATGCATTTCTGCAATTTCCAGGGAACAAAGTGTCTGGAGTTGCAGGAATCTACTTTTCTACAGCTTATGGGGGGAAAGAGGTCCTGCCTGTCCAGCCTCAGATCCCATCCTCACTGAAGACTTTACGGTGAGTGTATACGCTTTAATTTTTGTCACTGTATCTGAATAGCTTGACTTTTCTTTTATTCATCTCTCTCTGTGTCTCTTAATCCCTCCCTCTGTTTTCCTCTAATACAGTGCAGGTAAAGATTTCGAGGATGACCTGAAGGTCTTACACCAGGGGATTTCGGAGTTTGACTTTGGGGGTGATATAAGTATGTGTGAGGCCCTGGTCCACGGTCCACTGGCCTTCCCCATTGGTACCACTGAAGATGGACGGGCGTTCCTGGCAGGAAGCTACTATGGGAAGGGAAGAGTTGTTGTGATCGCACATGAGTATCTTCTGAAAGTAGAGGTACAGTCTGCATGAAGGTTTTTGAATGTTGTTAAAGTGAATAATAATAATAATAATAATTCTCTCTAATATAAAAGTCTGTCTTGAGTTAAATTGAGAAATGACGACGATATGTATTTTGTATTAGGTTTGAAAGCAGTATGTCATCTCTTTTGTAAGATTTTTACTTCAGGGCACTTGTACTTGGTTATCTTAAGTTTTCTAAATAATGTTATATATTGTTCTGCCAAGTCATTCTCTATGATTAACTATTGTCTCTTTCTAAATAATGTCTTTTATTACAGACACTGGCGTCCCTTTGGACCAATGCCATTGATTGGTTGGACCAAGGCCGGAACGGAGTTGTTGGTGTTGCGCCAGATGTCAAACTTGCCAACAAGTCAGGGTTAAAGTTTGAGAAGACAAAGCTGAAGAAAGACCTGAGTGTATTCGTTTGTAATATCTGGAGCGATGATCATGCAGAAATCCAAGACTTTGTGGCAGAGGGAGGAGGCCTCCTGATTGGTGGACAACTGTGGTACTGGGCATCGACACACTGGGGAAACCCAATGACAGAACACTCAGGTATGATGATGCAGCTCGAGTTTATAAAATAAGATGATGTATGCTTCATTTGACACTTTTTAAACACAAGCATGCAAATATAGCCACACATAAAGACTTACACTGAGCTAAAAGGGATATACATTTGCACTGTTAACACACAAAACAGTAAAAGAAGAAGGACACAGGTGGGGTTTTAAATACAGACAAATGGACACAAAAAGATGAAAGCTCCAGTAAAAATGACTATAATGTGGGAAAGTTTGAGTATAAATTTAAGCTGGTGAATCTGCTGCATCCACAAAAAGTGTCACACACTCAGTATCCACCTAGTTCAGGAGTCGGCAACCTTTACTATCAAAAGAGCCATTTTTGGCCAAAACATAATAATCTGTCTGGAGCCGCGAAACATATTTGAAATTTAAAATGAAGGTAACACAACACATTTAGTCAATATTAGCAAATCAGTATTATTAATCGGTCAATATGAGTATTCATTAATATGTTTTACAACAACTGTCTATTATCAAACTATTGCCCAGATGGCTACATAATATAATATATTTATGTGGTTTTCCAGTAAATGAAGTTAGACGTGTTGAACTGTGTTTAAGGGAACAAAATCCTGAAAAAAATGGGCCTGGGCCTGATGCCACCAAAAATTTATGGAGGAGGTTCCAACAAGCCCCTTGTACCTAACCAGGCCGTGAAGAACGCCAACCACTTCCGCCACCGTCTTCGGCGTTTTGCTGGCAGTGTTACACAGGGTGACAAACTTACCAAGGATGAGGAAGAAAACCTTAAACAACTGGGCATAGAGTGTGCCTACTTCTTGAAGATGGAGGCTCATGAGAGCTACCAGTACACACACGTGCTGTCCGTCCTCACTGACATAATGAAGATATCTGGCATGCCACAGGTGAGCAGTGAATTAATTCATGGTATGACTGTTATTAGCGTGTGTATAAAGAGGGCTCCTCTTTAAGTCACTTGTATGGTGTATCTGCTCAGTCAAACAGGTAATAATAATTACTGTACTGTGTAATACAAATAACTACAAAACCAATAGCATAGCACCATAATGTTATCATATTTGACTGTTCGCATACATTGGATTTTCTCATGTATCAATGATCCAGAAATAAGTTTCTCTTCTACTGAGAGATCTGGTTGTGTTACAGCAATCTGTTATATAATCATTCATATTGAATTTGTTTCAAGGTGAGTGAGAAGAACCCTGTGAAAACCCCCAAAGACCACCTGCTCCTCAGTGTGGGGCCAGAGGCGTATAAAGTGTCCCCAGATCGTGATGCTCTCCTGCCGTACCTCATCAAGGATCTCCCCTCGTTGCCTTTGGTCAATAACCAAAGAATCAGGGTTACTGTTAACACTGCAGGTCAGTTGTATGAAATGATTTTGATATAAATATGCAGACCTGCAATTTGTCTCTGTACAATTTAATTTCTTGCAGTAGTGTGTGTGGTTTTAAACAGCATTCCTGTTAGGAAGGTAAAACCTCTCTTGTGGTTTTGTGTAATGTAAAAGGAGGGGAGGAGTGGATCAGTACAGGTCTGTACCTCTCCCCTGGGATGAAGACTCAAATAACCATTCCAGCAATGATTGTCAACAAGAGCTGGGAGGTACAGTATACAAAATCAAATAATTACTGAGTTCATTGTGTTTGTCATTGTTTGGCTGATTCAGACAAGTCAGGTCCTGTCTGGTATATACATTGTGATCAACGTTTTTACATTGTGCAGCCATTTTATGAATTGTTTATGATTTACAAGATCTTTTGCAGTAGTGTAATAAGGAAAGCTGCTGACGTACTTTGTTGGAAATAAAAGTTTTTAATGTTTGCAAGATATCAAAAACGCATTTACATTTTATAGGGACAACGTGTAAAATGAGGAGAGGTATTCCTCTTACATCACCTCAGAAACCTCACTTCTCTCTCTGTTCTTATCTCACATATTGTCTTTTTCGTGTCTCCATCTATTTATGCTGTTATGTCCCATTTTGTTTCCACTGACTTTACATACATCTACAGAAAAATCAAGTTGACTTTGCACACAGTTTTTTTAAGCAGTTAAAAATATTCAATTTCTTCCACAGATCCAGATCAGTTGTCAGTCAGACACACTGAATCATGATGAGTTGAAGAGAGCACCACGAGTTGTTCAGCGATTTCCTGTTACCAGGGAGAGGATGCAGCTGCAGAACATGTGGGGAGGACTCATCTACCTGGTGGCTCCACCCAACACAAAGGTGGAGGGGGCAGAGGTCATAGTGCAACAAGCGATATCTGCTCCTTATTACAAGTCTGGTGAGTGTGTCTCTGTCCAGAGATGACTGTGACTGAGGTTTGACTCAGATGACTAAGAGGACAACTATATTTTTGAATTGTCTTTCATCATTTTAAATTGTAAAAAGTCCTTTTCACAGATACATGTTATTTAGTTTGAAGAGCTTAGAAAACATTTAGTGCTGCAGTGGTGTTTATTGCTTTCGTTGAAGCAGTTTTTGGCACAAGGACTTCATGCTGTACCCGCACTCCATCTACAGTGGGACTATGATGAATATTTACAATACCTCAAGCCTCTGTTTTGATTTCACCCCAAAATCAACTCTGTTTATTTCAGGTGTGACAACAACAGCTGAGTGGTCATCACTGCGCAAAGCTCCTGCACCCTGGGCAGAGATGGAGTTTGACAACATCATCCTCACTGCACCATCAGATAGTGTTCGAGACCTGGAGCGACCTGAAGAGGTGGAGGCGCTTTGGAATGAGATCATGAAGGGTGTCGCTGACCTGGCTGCCATACCACAGAAACTTCCCCGAAAAGAGCGTATTGTTGCAGATGTGCAGATTTCCTATGGTAAGTGTGATTTACTGTCACATTTTCACATATTCAATCAAATGATTTCTCAGCTACACTTGCTGTAAAAGAGGGGTGGTGTGTCCATAATTTTTTTATTTTGAAATGACTATTATTGAAATAATTAATTGCAATTTTAAATAAATTAGATTTAAAGAAAAAAGGGTTTGATAGATTTTCAGTCTTGCCACAGATTCCATGCTTGCTGTGTAATTCTTAGATCTGCAATGGTTGAAAACGTTTCTAGCTTCAGGCTCATGATTTACAATTGGCATACAAGCATCAGTAGGCATGGTACATTTATAGTCAGGATTAATAATGCAAATATTGTATATTGTCAGATATTTTAGAAGCATTGATAGTATACTGTAGTTATACCACTGTATTATAGTTCAGAATACTGAAAGTAAATTGCGAGAACTTCCAGAAACAGAAGCCATAAGATATTTAACTTTTTTTGCGGCTCAAAAGTTTTAAAGTGCCAACTTTTTATTTAAAAATCATAACTGAAGACAGGTTTTCTTCAAAAAGGCGAATGTATGGTGTGCTCAGCTCATGAATGGCATCTCCTCTTTAAAATGTTGTGTACCACTCCAGATAGCAGTGATATTGATCTAATGTGTATTGTCAGTTTTTTGGGAACTGTAAAAATTAGGGCTGTCAGCATTAACACGTTAATCGCAATGCGATTAAGGTCCATAAATAGCGTGTTAACTTTTTTTTAAGACTATAATACTGTTACACTTCTTTTATTACTAAATTCTCTCTTTTCAGGTTTGCTGCATGCAGGATATCCTATTATGATGTACTCAAAATATGCAAGTGAGCTGTTCAGTGTGAAAGATGCCAAAACTGTGGGCATTTGGGGACAACTTCATGAACTGGGACACAACCAACAGAGACCCGCCTGGGAGTTCGGAGGCCACACCGGTGAGGCCACATGCAACCTGTGGTCTGTGTATTTGAGTGAAGAGGTGCTGGGAGTCGACAGAGCAAAGGTGGAGTGAATTAGTTTTATTTTTTGGAAAAATGACTAAGGCCCAGAAAAGCCAGGCCTATGAGTGTAATTATGCATTGTGAAAAAAGTTCATATAAATAGATAGCATTGTATTTATCTTTTTACTGTGATCTCATGTTCCTCAGTCTTGTTATCCCCCCTTGGTTAACACTGTAAAATGATAAGTGCTATATCTTCAATGCAGGCACATTCAACTGTGGCTCCAGCTGCTCGGAAGAATACTATAGACAAGTATGTTAAAGAGGGCAGGCAACTCAGCAAATGGGAAGTCTGGACAGCCCTGGAGACATACCTGCAGGTAAAAAAGAAATACAGTAGGATATTTTACATCCTGTAGATGCTTCAGTCTCAGTGGAGTCACCATTTATCCAGATTTGGATCCCTAAACAGACAGAAAATGCAAGTAAGGCTGTGAGTCTATAACCCTGCTTCTGCCCCAACAAGGCTGAAGATGAAATAGAAAATAAAATGTTTGGTGACAATTTTGATATTTTAGGCTTAGAATAGAATAGAATATCTTAATTGTCATTGTACATGTACAATGAAATTGGATGCAATCCTATCAAGTGCAAAACAATAAAGTGCAAATGCATCAGTAAATATAAATAGATAAATAAAATAAAAATGTTTCTAAAACTAACTATAAAAACATATTTTAAAAACTTAGGGAAATATTCTATAAAAAGGAAAAACACATGCTTGCTGAGGAGATGTAGGGGCTAAATAGCTTTGAAGGACTTTCTTGGTTTGTTGTTGATTAAAGTTGTCTTCCTCTGTGTAGCTCCAGGAAAAGTTTGGCTGGGATGCCTTTAAGAAGGTGTTTGGTGTCTACCACAACATAACCAGGTACCCAAGTGACAATGAGGGAAAGATGAACCTGTTTAATGAAACCTTCTCCAAGGCTGTCGGCATGAACCTGTCTGGGTTCTTCAAATCCTGGGGCTGGCCCATCATACGAGATACCGAGGAGAAACTCTCAAACCTGCCTCCCTGGAATGACCATCCCATGCTCAAATATGAGTAAATTTCATCTTGTAGCTGATTAAAGAAAGATGGGTGTTAGTTTATAACTGGGGTGTAATCTTAATACATTTTTTAGGACACAAGTACCCCCCAATATACAGAAAATTCTCCCTCTTTGACCATTTTTGTGCTCATATAATGTGCATACATTTTGGCACCAATCAATGTTACTTTCAAGCACAATGGTGAACCTTGAGCCCACATAATGCATTGACACTGGTGCAGGTTGTGGCTGGACTGGATACTAGTTCTGCATAGACGCTTAGGCAATACATAATCCAAGACTTTATTTCCGTAACATTTAACAGGAAAGTGATGCTGAAATGAGTGGGGTCTGCTCTCTATGATGAAACTTAACAACAGGTGTGTCATGGTTTGGGTGTTATGTGTTGGGTTTTTGTTATAGTTCTTGTTTTATTTTGTAGTTTTTATCCTCATGTGTCATGTCTGCCTCTCCACTTCCTCCCCATTGTGTGTTTCCCCTCCTTTTTTTGATGATTTAGTTTCACCTGTGCCTGATTGGCCTCTTGTGTTTTTGTTATGGTGCCTTCCTCCTCTCTTTGTCTATTTTCCCGCTCTTTTTGCTCCTCACCTGTGCTCTATTAGTTGATCATACTCTGTGTATATAAGTTTCTGTCTTCCCCTCACTCTTTGGTTTGTCTTTAGTGTTCCCTGGTCCTGTGTTTGCTCGGTGTTTTGTGCCTTGTTTTTTACCTTTGTGCTTTTCTCTGATCTTTGCCTTGTTTTTGGTTAATTCTTAACCATTAACCATCTTGTCACCTGCTGTTTGTTGGGTTTATTTGGATTTTGCATTCTGGACTTTATCAGTTATTATAGAAACATGCTTTTTGTTTAAATAATGTAAAAAATAATGTAATAATGGTAATAATTTAATAATGGTTGCTTCTGTGCCTGCATTTGGTTCCACACCTTTCAGCGGTCTGCTAAACTCTTTCCAGTCTACGCATGACATAGTATGTCAAAAAAAAGTTAAAGTATAGTTTGTCATGAAAATCACATTTTTTTTCTGTATAGTATGTCATACAGTGATATAGAAAGGTGAATATGTGTTTTTTTAATCCAGCAGAAATTTCTATGTATAATTAAAAAAGTAATGTCAACGTAAAAGAATAACAATACTCTTTCTATGTATATATATAAAAAGACAATTTCCATAAAAGTAAATTTGCAGCCGGAAGCAGCACTGCTGGTCAGGGTGTAAAGGGCTGTAAATTCAAAACTATGAGCTGACACAAACAATCTGTAGAGCTGAGAGGAAACTGTGGGGTCAGTGATTGATCTCTTTTTGTGTCAGCATCACTATGAACAACTTACACATAGCCAATCAATCCATTGTCAATATAACAGTTTTGTTAAAAACACATTTAAACCTTTTTTAGCAACCATAAAAATATAAAGCAATTCATAACTACAAAGAATATTTCAATTAAAGAGTTAATCTTGGGTCTTTTTTAAGGGTCATATTAACTCTTATACTTTTACAGATATTTAGGTGTTTCCTTTTTGGTCTTTGATTGATCATTTGCTCTAAAGCTGTTGAAAATTTTCCTATAGACTTGTGCATTAAGCTTTTGGTTGGTTATTTGGGGTGTTTGATACTGTAACCCCAAGGGAGTGGTTCAGTTATATCATATGTATTGATTGATTCATTTATTCACATATACAATAAATGACTGCACATGATGGTTGATGCAGGCTGTGTTTGTAAAACATACACTTTTTGTGTTTTTTAGTTGTGTCTGTTGCCATTTGACTTTACTGTCAATGAAAGAGACAAGTATACAGTCACAGTATCCCTCTGTCATTTATTTTCATTCCTGTATTTGTGGTTGAATGAGAAGAATAAGAATATTACTCTCAAAGCTCCTGAATGGTAACATGCACCATGTTGACAACAGCATAAAACACAATTTGTTGTTACTGTATCACCACGCTTAAAAAAAAATATATACCTTTTTTACAAATGTCTTATAACATTAAAGGTCAATGGCTCCTTGTTGTCATCCATTTATATTTTACGCCCTGCAGTTGTTGTAAAACAGCTCCCCTACTGGCTGATTGGAGAACTGCTGGAGGAATTCTCCCAGTTCATCCAGTGAAAGCTTCTCCACCCAGTTGACCTCTGTGTCCCTCGCTATGGCAGCACCACTGTGGATGGTTCTGCCATTGTTGTCCACACAGCAGTAGGCGTTCCACAGATAGTCTGGGATGTTGACACGCTTCACATGTTTTTTTAACAATCCACTTGACTGCAGAGGGAACAGCTAACTAATGAACAGCTCAACAGCTCAACTAATGAAAAAAGGAAACACTTGTGAAAATTAATAAGCTTTGAAAAGTGATCAGTCCACTGATAAAGTATCCCATAGAACAGGCTGTACTCATTCACAGTTTGTACTTATACCAAGCCCCCAGGAACAGCACCGGTTTTTTAATTGGCATGTGGCAAATATGGAATTACAATTTCTGGCTCCATCACAGGATGCCAAAAGGCACAAAAAAACCTCTAGTTTACATTGTGAGAGACATGTTTGTCAGTCAGATTGAGGATAGTGCTCTGAACTATCCATTCAAGGACATTTGCCTTTCTATGCTTATACTACTGCATTGTTTTTGTAACAGTGTGTTTAGGGTTGACATCATGCTGAAAGTTTAGCCATATTCACATCCTCAGCTGTCTAGCACTGGTTCGCAGGGTTTTTGCAAAGATTCTGTTTGCACTTGACAGCATCCATTCTTTGTTTAAGTCCCCACCTAAGAGCTGCTGAGGCCAGTTGCCAGAAGGCAGTTTAACACCTGTATCATCTTCTGCAGGACAAATAAACATTGGAAAAGAGAGTCCATGACTCGCCTCCATCCATGCCCCATTCACACCCGTTACATCTCTCCCACATCAAAACAGTATACAGCCTCTTTAGCAAGGAACAACATAGAGGTTTCCACCTGTGCGTCACAGTACGAGGGTTACAATATCATAACCTCTGTTCTATCTCACAAAGGCTCCACCTGCTACTGGACTCTACAGATACAGGAGGTGAACCCCAATGAATGAACACCCTGTTGTGACCTAACATCGACCCAGCCACACTGATCCTGGCTGGCCTCAGTTATAAAGCTTCTTAACAACCTAGACCGCTGCAATGGAGAAGTACGAGGCCCCAAACAACCCAGAAGAGTGGGTGGAGCTTTGGCCTAACCTTGCAGGGATCAAAAGACAAGCAATAGACAACCTGCATATCATCTTTCTGATCATCTTTCTGGGTCTTCAAGGAGCACAGAAACGTGTTGGTATCAAGCCCACAGGCTCAGTGTGCAATCTCTGCGCTGAAGAGGAAACAATGTTTTGACGGCAGTGAGCCACCTCATGCTGTGTGTTGTGTACATATTCAGGTAGGTGCATCCTGATTGTCCACCTACATTCATTCAGATTTCCCTGTGTGAAAGCGCACGTTATTGAAGTATTAGTAGTATTAAGTAGTATTAATTGTGGGAGATAAAACGGACCAATATAGGAAAATTACAGTATGGGCAATCAGGGTGACATCACAGATATATGACATATGTCAAGCACCCTCCAGGTGTGTCCAAGCAGGCCTGAACCACATGTCCTCTTCTCCGCTATGGAGACCTTAAAGAGAGCGGACTATAAAAAACACACAAAAGGCAAAACTGAAGCATACCACTCACACAGATAGGAGAGAAAAAAAACACCTGAGTGTGAGATCCAAACATTTAGATTATAGGCCAAGATAACGTCAGGGCTTGTTGCGGCAGAAATTCACAGAGGTAATATGGTTTGACAAGGTATTTGGAAAAAGAATGATTCAGTGTCTCCTCACAGGTGGTTATTGCACAATGAGCATCTTATCAGAAAGACAGTGACAGCATGTACAAAGAACGATTGTTTGGAATATAGTTCCTCTTAATTTGGGATTTAGGTTTTCCCACAAGTACCAGCTATCAGCTGGAAAGCCGGACAGTCAAACATTTCTATCCGAATACTTTCTTACAGTTGCAAGTAAATTCTCTGTCCCTTTGTAGATCTTGGTTGTTTTTAAAATATATATTTTAATAAGATCTGGGGTTTTAGTCATCAGATATCTGGATGTTAAATTATTGGAGAAGCAAACTGAGTTAATGTAAGTGGCAGTTTGGCTTGCAGTCCTCCCCTCCCCACAATAAACTGTTTCCCGTCATTCTACAATAATTACATGTGAGGAGTCATATTCTAAAGAATCATTCATTCTCTTTCGCTTACCGTCAAATCAGTTGACGCTGTTTTGGCCCTCTGCCTGCAATGCTTCAGTCTCTCTTGTTTACTCTCCTTCTCCCTCCCTCCTGTGTTAAGTGAATGAAAAACTGAATTTTAAGGCACCTTAACACTTTATTCTGCACATTATCTGCTTTTCAATGAATAAAACAAACTTTGCATTTAAAAGTGTTTTCTTCAGACCCTACACAACAAAAACTTCTCTGTAATTATTTTCACCTGCACTACTCGTAAACTGAAGATTAACTTTAAACTAACTCAAGTGTGAAAATGCTTTTTAAGAAATCTGGAGTCTCAAGAGCAGACACTAGGCTGAGACATGTTTGGAAGTCACTAGACAATATAATTATGTAGCCTACAAATGTATAAACCACTAAGATAACATATTTGCCCTCGGGGCAACGTTGCACACTTTTCAGTATTGTGTTTAAGAATCAGCACAGGATTGTAATGTGATTTAAAATGCAGGTCTGGGGGAATGTTTTTTTTCTGAACATATGAAATGGGCACAGAGAAATTATATGGGTGAAAGAAACTGATACAAGAGCACTGAGAAGCGACAACAAGACAAGGCAACAAGACAACAGAAAGGAGAGATCATTATCTATGAATTGAATGTCTGGCTCAGTTGTATTGTAATATTTTTTTTTTGTATTCTCATCCTGGAACTCTGTGACCCTAGCTTGCATGGGGCCTGCCTTGATCCCCTTTGGTACCGGCCTCTTTGGATGTTTTCTGACTCCAAATTTTATGAATTGTTGCTCTGGGGGACTGCGTCAACAATTTGACATGTGTACTGTACATGTTCATTTTATTTTCTTCTGTGTCTCTGAGGGCTGGCATTATGGCTATTTTTTGTTTGTTTGTGTGTTTGCTGCTCTTTTTGGCGTTCTCTCTGTTTTATTTACTTGTTGTAAGTTTGTTTTATTGAAAATTGTATAAATAAAATTTATTGAAAAAAAATTCCCTCGATGTTGTCGGAGTGTTCCAAAAATAGGATAAAATATTTTAAAAAGTGCTTTTCTGCAAAGTTGTTTTTATTTCTGCTTAAAAGCATCTGGATTATAACTCCAGTTTGAACAACCTGGAATCCAAAACCATCTGCCCTCTATGTGCATAAGCCAGATAAATTACAATTGACTTTGACCAACAACACAACATTTTTATAACAAATACAAAACACACAAAACCTGCTGTCTCAGCAGACGTTGAGTAAGTTCTTTCTTACTAAACCAATTACGCAGAATCATAGATGCAATATTTGTAACTGTAATTTTCAGGAATATGTCATACTTAAAACATTGTGGTTTATTGACCTCAGTACAGTTCCCCTTTCTCAGTTATCTGCGTATTACTCCAAGAAATAGCCTACATGTCTGATCTTGTCCAAACCTCTAGTCCAATGTTTTTTACTGTCAGTGGCTTACCCAGGTCCCTCCTCTTCTCTTTAAATTTTCCTATAAATAGTCCTCTACATCCTGCCACCTCACTCTCTTCCTTTCATCCTATCAGACAGGTATCTGGAAAACAGCTGCACCTCGATCTAATTATTTGAGAAGATTAACTTTCAAGTAAAAGCTAGTTTTTGATTTTCTGTAGTTTTTAAATACATTTTAACCTACAAACTCTTGAATTTCGATGAATCGGGAACTGCTGATTTTTTTTCTCAAACAATTATAGATTGACACATTAATGTTATGACAGTATTGTTGTAGATGTGTGAAGAATATATATTTGTTTTTATTTATATTTTATATATTATTATTTATATGATATATCTTTGTCAATGCTCTTTTTTTCTCCACAGGACAGCCTAACTGACACAACACATCTCAACTCGTGGTACAACTGCTTACCCTCACGCATTAAAGCTACTAACATCTTTTCCACCTTCTCCATCCAATCGATCCTTCTCATCATGTCCCCTAAACCCATCCAGTCCTACCATGAAGGGGCCTACAAGTCCCTCATGAAAGGTTTGAAAGAGCTGGACTTCCGGAGCTCCAGTGTTCCCTGTGACCTGGTGCTAACTGGAGACCAAGCCTTTCCATTAGCAATAAATAGCGAAGGCCAGGTCCTGGTGGCAGCCTCCCAGTACGGCCGTGGGAGGATTGTGGTCCTGGCTCATGAGACCTACCTGACCACCTTTCCTGCTCTGGTAGAGAACGCTCTGACCTGGCTGAGAGGAGATGGATCTGACAACCTGTCTGTGGGGGTCCAAGAATACGTCAAGGCAGTCGCTGATAACTTGAGCAAATCCAGCTTCCAAGCCAAAGTTGTGGGGGCCTTCAGTGACAAACTGGGGGTTGGTGTGTATGTGACGGACGCCTACAGCGCGGGTGCAAACATGAAGGAGCTGGTGGCGTTTCTGAAAGCTGGAGGAGGAGTGCTGATAGGGGGGCAGGCATGGCACTGGGCTACACAAAACCCTAAAGCAAATGCATTTCTGCAATTTCCAGGGAACAAAGTGTCTGGAGTTGCAGGAATCTACTTTTCTACAGCTTATGGGGGGAAAGAGGTCCTGCCTGTCCAGCCTCAGATCCCATCCTCACTGAAGACTTTACGGTGAGTTTATACTCTTTTTTTGTGACTGTAGTATCTGAATAGTTTGTCATTTCTCTCTTGTTTTACTCATCTCCCTCTGTGTCTCTCTATCCCTCTGTTTTCATCTAATATAGTGCTGGTAAAGATTTCGAGGATGACCTGAAGGTCTTACACCAGGGGATTTCAGAGTTTGACCTTGGGGGTGATATGGCTTTGTCGAAGGCTCTGGTCCATGGTCCACTGGCCTTCCCCATTGGTACCACTAAGGATGGACAGACGTTCCTAGCAGGAAGCTACTATGGAAAGGGACGAGTCATTGTGATCACACATGAAAAACTTCTGACAGTCAAGGTGGAGTCTGAATGAATGGTCTCTGAATGTTGTTAAAGTGAATATAAAAGTCTGTCTTGAGTTAAATTTTGAACATAATGAAGATTCATTCACCCATCTGTTTTGTGTATTAGGTTTGTAGAACATTATTACGGAAGCCCTAAGCGGTCGTTTTTTTTTTTTTTTTTTACAAGCTGTTTTCTCGATATAACGAGATATTATCTCGTTATAACAAGATATTATCTCGTTATCTCGAACGAACTTTGTTTTCCCGAGATATTAAGTCGTTATCTTTGTTTTTAACTTTGTTTTTTGGTTTGTTTTTTTAAACTTTATTGAATGAACGTCAGAAGAAGAAGTGGCGGGTGGATGATGTGACAGCAGGTGCCGTGCCCGCGCGGACAAATGCGTGCAGGTTCTCGCCCTGCACGTACCAAAAAGCACCGGAGCAACAGTATAATAATCTAGTTATGATTACTGATGAATTTGGGTGATGTGTTCCTGTAATGATCATCTTACCTTGCACATTTGTCCGCGCTGAACACCGCACGGCACCTGCTGTCACATCATCCACCCGCCACTTCTTCTTCTGACGTTCATTCAATAAAGTTAAAAAAAACAAAAAACAAAACAAAGTTCGTTTTCTCGAGATAACGACTTAATATCTTGGGAAAACAAAGTTCGTTTTCTCGAGATAACGAGATAATATCTCAGGAAAACAAACTCCGTTTTCTCGAGATAACGAGATAATATCTTGTTATAACAAGATAATATCTCGTTATCTCGAGAAAACGGCTTGTAAAAAAAAAAAAAAAAACACGTCTGCTTAGGGCTTCCGTACTTCCGTACATTATGGCACCTTTTTTTATTTTTACTTCAGGCACCTCTTACTTGGTTATATATATACTTGGTTAAAGTTTTCTAAATAATATTAGATATTGTTTAGCCAAATCACTCTCTATGAGTAACTGCTTTCTCTTCTGAAATGATTCATTTTAATACAGACGCTGACTTCCTTTTGGACCAATGCCATTGATTGGTTGGACCAAGGCCGGAAGGGAGTTGTTGGTGTTGTGCCAGGCCTCAAACTTGCCAACAAGTCAGGGTTAAAGTTTGAGGAGACGAAGCTGAAGAAAGACCTGAGTGTATTTGTTTGTACAGCATGGAGCGATGATCATGCAGAGGAAATCCAAGACTTTGTAGCAGAGGGAGGAGGCCTTCTCATTGGTGGGCATGTGTGGTACTGGGCATCGACACATTTTGGGGGAAACCCAATGACAGAAACCACAGGTATGACCATGCAGCACAAGTGTTTTATTCTATGCCTCCCTTTTTAACCCACTGGCAAGTGAACTGGCATGATAAAATAAGATGATGTATGTTTCCTTTGACACTTACCAAGCATGAGCCTGCAAACTCAGTCACACAAAATTACTTCAACTGTGGTTAGTGAGAAATACGTACATATTGTCAAAGTACAAGAAGAAGGACAGAGGTGGGGTATAACATACAGACAATTTACAGATTTAATTGTCACAACAACTGCAGCCAGTGAGAAAGTCAATCAGGAGAGCAGGTTTGCAATGAGTTTTAACAAGGAAGCACACAAATTAGGCTGATATGGGGCCTAATTCTACAAGTCAAATATCATATCAAGTTTAATGACATAATATGGATCTGATCACACTCAGCATCCACCGTGATCCACTGCTAATTCATATTCACTGTAAGAGAAAATATTTATAAAAAAATATTTTGTTTAAATAGTTAAATATAGACACAACTTAGGCTTTTTAAGTTGGTCCCTGAGTCCATTTAACCCAGACCATCAAACCTTAACCATAAAAAATGGATTATACAACTCAGTTGACAAAATCTTGAACTGTGTTTCAGGGAACAAGATCCTTAACAGAATGGGCTTGAGCCTGTCACCAGAAATAATTGGAGAAGGGTCCTACAAGACTCCAGTGCCTAGCCAGGCCATGAAGGACACAATCCACTTCCGCCACCTTCTGCGGCGTTTTGCTGGTCATGTTATCAAGGGGGACAAACTCACCGAGCATGAGGAGAAAAACCTTAAACAACTGGGCATGGAGTGTACATACTTTTTGAAGATGGAGGCTCTTGACAGCTACTCCTACATATATGTGCTGTCCGTCCTCACTGACATATTGAAGTTTGGCATGCCACAGGTGAGCAGTGAATCACTTTACAGTGTGATTGTAATTGGTATGTGTATAAAGAGGCCTTTACAAAAACTCATTTGTATGGTGCATTTGCTTTGTCTAACAGGTGTACTGTATAATACAAATAATTGCAAAAATAATAACATAGTATCATAATGTCATTATATTTGAAGATTTACAGACATTGAATTGTCTTATTTACCAATGAGTCAGAAATTTGTTTCTCTGTGATTGAGAGACCTGGTTGTGTTACAGCAATCTGTTTAATAATCATTCATATTCAATTTATTTCAAGGTGAGTGAGAAGAACCCTGTGAAAACTCCCAAAGACCACCTGCTCCTCAGAGCGGGACCAGAGGTGTATAAAGTGTCCCCAGATCGTGACGCTCTCCTGCCGTACCTCATCAAGGATCTCCCTTCATTGCCTTTGATCAATAATCAAAGGATCAGGATCAATGTCAACACAGCAGGTCAGATGTTGTGAACAACTTTGTAAAATGATTATGAGACGCACATACTTGTGATTTGTCTCTGTACAATGTAATTTCTTGCAGTAGTGCGTGTGGTATTACACTGCATTAACACTAGGAAGGTAAAATTTCTCTTGTACCTTGTATGTCTCTACACGCCATGAAGTGTAATGTCTGCTGCTCTGTCTATATGTCACAAGGGGAGGAGTGGATCAGTACAGGTCTGTACCTCTCTCCTGGTATGAAGACCGAGATCATCATCCCAGCAGAGATCGTCAACAAGGATTGGAAGGTACAAAACATAAAATAAAATAACTACTGAGGTCATTGTGCATTTTCAGAGTTTTGCTAAGTCAGACCAAGTCTTAGCAGTCTGTCAAATAAATCACCATTTTGTCTCAAAGGGCTTTATAATCTGAACAGTAGCACCTGCTATTTATTGTGCAAACGTTCATCAGTTGTATTCATATCTATATCAGACATATCATTAAAATCTCTATATTATAATCATCCTGTTGTTGGGAAGTATTAAATTGACTTTCCTAAATAATCAATAATTATTTCACATAATTATTACATATAATGCTGCCTTAATAAGGAGAGTTGCTGTGGTATTTGTTTGAAAATAAATGTTTAAAATGTAGATATGAAGATATTAAGGATTTATGCGTATTTTTGGGGGACAGCTTTATTGTGAAAGGTATTTCCTTTAGGTCACTTCTGAAACCCCTTTTCTCTCTCTGTTCTTATCTCACATATTGTCCTTTCAGGCCTCCATTTATTAATGCTATTCCATCCTGTTTTGAGTCCATTGATTTTATATGCCTTTACAGAGGACTTTTTATACATTTCTTCTTTTTCTTCCATTTCTTCCACAGATCCAGATCGGTTGTCAGTCAGACACACTGAATCATGACGAGCTGAAGAGAGCACCACATGTTGTTGAGCGATTTCCGGTTACCATGAAGAAGATGCAGGTGTGGAACATGTGGGGAGGACTCATCTACCTGGTGGCTCCACCCAACACGAAGGTGGAGGGGGCAGAGGTCATAGTGCAACAAGCGATATCTGCTCCTTATTACAAGTCTGGTGAGTGTGTGTTACTGTCTGGTCATGCTCAACAGATGACTGTGTTAATGTACATGATATAAACCCATTTTGTGCCTGGAAACCAAGTTTTTAGTCTAGTTTTTGTAAAAAAAAAAAAATTTTAATAGATCAACAGCCAATTTCTAAATTAATTTGTTGGGTCCCTTTTGACCCAATTCAATTAGACCTTGACAGTTTTCATCATTTTAAGTTGTCAAAGGGCTTTTTTCATGTTATTTGTTTGAGGAGTTTGCAAAAAAAAGTATATTTTTAACATGGAAAGCAAAACACTGTACTGCAGTTTCATCAGACTGACAGTTAAAACGTTGATCCTTTTGTATGGAGTTTTCATGTTCTCCCTGTGTCAGTGTGCATTTTATTTTGCCTCCTCCCAGTCAAAAGACATGCCGGTTAGGTTAACTGGTGACTCTAAATTGTCCGTTGCCTGACTGCCACTGATAAGTAGTTGTGGCTAATGAATGAGTGAATTAACAATTTAGAGGGCAGAAAGTTATTTCTGTGCAACATAACCAAAATTTGATGGAGTACAGTGATTTTAAGGAACAAACATTTACTGGTTACAAGTCTACTGAAGTTAAGGGAAGACTTCAGACTCCAGACTTCTTAGGGTGAAAGTTCAAGGGAATCCTTTGTAACAGGCCATGCCATTTGTTTAGCCTCACCTTTGAGTGTCATTAAGCCCCCTTACATTGCGGCAAATATGTTTGACAAAAACCTACGTAAATAAGGAAATAAGAAATAAGAATCATGTTTTTTTTGTTTGTTTCTTATTGGCATAAGGACTTTATGCTGTACCCGCACTCCATCTTCAGTGTGACTATAATGAATAATTACAATAACACAAACCTCGGATTTGAATTCACCCTGAAATCTATCCTGTTTATTTCAGGCGTGTCAACAGCAGCGGATTGGTCATCCCTGGGCAAAGCTCCTGCACCCTGGGCAGAGATGGAGTTTGACAACATCATCCTCACTGTACCATCTGATTTTATTCGAGACCTGGAAAAACCTGAAGAGGTGGAGGCACTTTGGAATGAGATCATGAAGGGTGTCGCTGACCTGGCTGTCATACCGCAGAAACTTCCCCGAAAAGAGCGTATTGTTGCAGATGTGCAGATTTCTGCTGGTAAATGTGTTTTCTGTCACATTTTCACATTTAAATTAAATGCTGTCTCAGCTGCATGTGCTGTAAAATAACAATGCCATGTCTATTGAAAACTATTTGTAAATTAACTAATTACTTATAATTAATGTTCAGTCTTAGTCATAGACCCTTGTGTTTGTTCTCTCTATCCAGGTGGTCTGCATGCAGGCTATCCTGTCATGATGCACACATATGATGCAGGTGAGCTGTTCAGAGTAAATGATGCCAAGACCAAAGGCCTTTGGGGAGAAATTCATGAACTGGGACACAACCAACAGAGATCTGCCTGGGAGTTCAGAGGCCACACTGGGGAGGCCACATGCAACCTGTGGTCTGTATATGTGCACGAAGAGGTGCTGGGGCTCAACAGAGCAAAGGTGAAGTAAATCAATTTTATTTTGGAAAATTGGCCAAGACCCAGAAAAGCCAGGCCTCCAAGTTTAATTATATTCTGTGACAAATTTCTATAAAAATATCACATTTCTTAGTCTTGTTATCCCCCCTTGGTTAACATCCTAAACTTATTAGTGTCATGTCTTCATTGCAGGCTCATGGAGCTTTGAGTCCAACAGAACGCAAGAGTACTATAGACAAGTATGTTAAAGGGGGCAGGAAACTCAGCGACTGGAACGTTTGGACGGCCCTGGAGACATACCTGCAGGTAAAAGAGAATTATGGTATTTTACATCCTATAGAGAAAATAACTTAGGTCTCAGAGGGGTCACCATTTGTCCAGATTTGAAACCCAACACAAGTAGAAAATGCAAGTGAGGCCAAGAATCTCGAACCCTACGACTACCCCTGTAACCTGTAGATGGAAAAGAAAATAAAACTGTTTGTGAAAATTTTAATATTTTAGGCTCAAGGCAAAAAGTTGGGTGTGGTAAATTCACCAGTTCATAGCAGTTTATCCTCAGTAGGCTGCACAGTAGTCCTCAGCATTACATGCCTATCATCAAGCCCATGTGACCTTGATCAGTTTTTGTTGTATTTTTGCACTTTCAGTTCCATAGATCCACTTCAGCTAGGTCAGTTTTAGTTTTACTTTGGCAGCCTGAGCTGTAGACTCTGCTGATATCAGCAGCTAAATTTAGTTGACTGTGCTGATATTTCCATGTTAATGTACATATGGTAGCTTAATGTGCAGCTACATAGCATATTCGTGTCAGACAGGAGCTACATTTACTTAAGTAGTTTTTGTTATTGGAAGTCTGTGCACATGATGGTTTGTCCAGTATGAACACGTTCAGACATGAAGGTGTTCAATCAGAAGTGTAAACTTGATTTTAAGGAAGGAAACTTGGAAAATCGCATAAGATGTCTGATCAACAGGTACCTTTAGAAATGCTGATCTGTTTCCATTCACTAAAAAAGTCACAATTATCAAGTTCATCGCTAACAATCCATTAATTATTTAGATATTTTACTCTGGATGAAGGTGATGAACTGAGTAACATAACAACCAGATTTGCAGCGTGATTTTCATAAACTTCATAGGACTTTTCTAGTTTATTGTTAATTTGTTCAATCTCTCAGTAAGTTTCACTTCACTGTCAGCTGACTGTCTATTCATATTTTCTTTGACCTCTGTCTCCTTCTATGTAGCTCCAGGAAAAGTTTGGCTGGGATGCTATAAAGAAGGTGTTTGCTGTCTACCACAAGATGACCAGCTACCCCAGTGACAACAAGGAAAAGATGAACCTGTACGTTGTGACCTTCTCCGAGGCTGTCGGCATGAACCTGTCTGGGTTCTTCAAAGCCTGGAGCTGGCCCATCGGACGAGACACTGAGGAGAAACTCTTCAGCCTGCCTCCCTGGAGTGACCACCCCATGGTCAAATATGAGTAAATTTCATCCTGTAGCTGATAGAAGAGAGATGGGTGTTGGTTTATCACTGGGATGTAATCATAATACAGTTTTGAAATCCAGATTATTTTGATGCTTTAATGATGTTTGTAAAATTTGGCAACAATCAGCATTATTGTCCAGCAAAACTGCAAACCTTGAACAAATTTAACAAGAATGCACTGACAAAATGCCACTTGTTAAGGCCAGACCGGACACTAGTTCTCTTCAGAGCATAGCAAAACATAATCTGTGAAGTGTTGACAGTGAAGTAACACTGGGGTTAGTGGGGTCTACACTCTACTAATTTAAGTTAATATTTGAGGTGAGTTTCCAGATGTCTGCTAAACTGTCTAGCCACAACATAATGTGTAACAAAAAATGAAAATTCAAAGTGCTTAACAGGATAATTCAATTAAAAACATATTAGGGATAGAAATTTACAATAAAAGAGTAAAGAGAAAAGATATGAAAGGTAAACTTGATTAATTAATGAAAATTAGGTTAAAAAGGTTTAAGTAAAGTCATAAAATATGACATAAAAATATATAGTGGTTGTTCATTTCATGTGCGGTTCCCTAAAATGCCACTCAGTCTTCAAATTTTTAAAACCTCTGAACCTTTTTTTAACATGTCAAGATGCTAAGTTAAGCTTAAGTTTTTTTTAGCAACCATAAAAATGTACAGCAATTCATAACTAAAAAGCATATTCCAATTAGAAAGTAAATCTTGAGTCTTCTTTCAGGGTCATAATAACTAATACTCATTCAGATATTTAGGTGTTTTCCTTTTTGGATCAGTCAGTTCTGCCTTTCATAATTTACACTGCAAACTTCTACCTTAATTCTTGTAATAGCTTCTTGGAGGGTGTTTTATACTGTAACCTTGAAGGTGTGTTTCATCTTTTTCACAAGAAAAGTCATTCATTCATTCCCTCGTTCATTCATTTATTCATTTATTCATTAGTTTGTATAGTATGTGACAGCACATGGCAGTTGATTCAGGCTGTATTTGTAAGACAGACACACTGTGTTTTTCAGTTGTGTATTTTGCCATTTGATTTTACTGTCAATGAAAGAGACAAGTATACAGTCGTAGTATCCCTCTGTTATTTGTGGTTGAATGAGAATAATAATAAGAGGTTTATTACTCTGCCGAAAACAGTGTAAAACACAATTTGATGTTACTTTATCACCACACTTGTATCAATAACAAATATCTTTTGTGGTTTTACAATTGTTATGTAACATTAAAGGTCAGTGGCCCCTAAAATTATTTCTTGTCGTCCATTTGTTATCTTTTACGCCCTGCAGTTGTTGTAAAACAGCTCCCCTACTGGCTGACTGGAGAACTGCTGGAGGAATTCTCCCAGTTCATCCAGTGAAAGCTTCTCCACCCAGTTGACCTCTGTGTTCCTCGCTGTGGCAGCACCACTGTGGATGGTTCTGCCATTGTTGTCCACACAGCAGTAGGCGTTCCACAGATAGTCTGGGATGTTGACACGCTTCACATTGTTTTTCACAATCCAGTTGTCTGCAGAGGGAACGGCTCCAACCAGCACATAGGCCGTGGAGCACTTGTCCCGGAAAAGGTCAGTGAGCTGGGACTCATGGATCCTCCAGGCGTTCTGGTTCAGCTTGGGGTTCTGGGGAACCACATTGGTCAGGGTAAAAGTAGCATTGCGGCTCGGGACTGTAAGAGAGAGAAACAGAGAGTTACAGGAAAATACAGGTATGCAAGACACAAAGTTACACTTTGTGGGTCAAGAGAAATAAAGTTATGTTTTGTATAGGTGGGTTTGTAGGATGCAGAGAGAGAGAGAGTGAAAAACCAAGATGAGTCCCATATTGGCTGGATCATTCTCAATCAGATTTATAATTTTCACCAAAAGTTTTCTTTAAAGTCATCGAGTTATTATTATAACCTTTATTTAAAGAGGGAAGGCCACTAGTCTACAGTCTCCACTGACTCTGACTATTCTAATTTCTGCCAGTAACCAGCTCCACAAACAAATTCACTAAACTTTTATTCTGCTTTTGGAGTCTGCTTTTGGGATCCAAATATCACTGCAAAGTGTAAAAGACACAGAAATGCTTATTAACTTAAGCACTAGCAACATCATTCAAGACTTAAATAATAAAATAATTTCACTGCAACAGTATTCTTTTTTTAATCACAAGTAAACAAATAAACATAAAAAAGAATAAAAATGCAATCTGGTCTATGTAAAATGCATACATCTAATACAAGACTTGTTTTTTTTTTAAGGTATTTGCAAATCCCATCTTGCGATTTAAAATTGAGATCAGATTCCAAGTATTTCTGTGGCTGCAGTCTCCCATAGCTGCCCTATGGTTCCTATGACAACAGACGGCACAGACACCCAATTGATGAAACCATAGAAACCAGAAACCATAAAGAAATTCAACCTTTCATGCCTCTGCGAAACAGACTGGTGCAAAGTTTAGCTGTAAAGATTAAATTTAGATACAGTGGGCTATCACTTTCCCTTCATCCTGTTGTATTTCAGCAAAAATGTGTTAAATGCAAATAGATGCCTGTCTGTGAAATGTGCGTAAAGACAATATTTTGTGTGCACATTAGTTTCCAATATCAAGTCAGTGAACCTCTACAGTGTGAGGTATCAGCTGCAGATAAGGCCATGCTGACATTGACAAGACTGGACTGAATCATAATTTGGTTGATAGGTTGTGTAGTTATCATTTATTTGCTATCTTTTTATCAGTTAATAAACAAATAAATTAAGAGAATCCCTCGTCATTATGCATTTCAACTGATTGATTGAGCATTGGTTTGAAGCAAAAATCAAACACTTGTATCAGAGGTTTATGATACTGTATATCACCCCTGTTGAACTCAGCTGACAGCTTTGTGTGGTGGCTGCTGCCATCTACTGACCTGACTCCCAAAAACCACCCATGTTCAACCTCCATTACCTGCATGGTGTCCGTTGGGGTTGAGGTGACCACGGTCAAATCCAGAGTGTGTGTAGTCCTCATTCAGAGCCTGTTTCTCTCCGAGGTAGACCCCAGGGTTGTCTTGACCCAGCCAGTAGCCATCCTTCATCTCTGCTTGCCAGGACATGTCTACCAGCTGTAAGGCAAAATATAATAATAATAATAATAATTACTTTATTCGTGCAACACCTTTAAAAATTGAGTTTTCAAATCTACAAAGCAAAGAAGTATCAATATACCCCAGGAGTAATACACCAATATGAAGCCAAATGTCCAACAAAAGCAAGACAAAACATACAGGAGGTAAATGCCAAAAGAAAAATAAAGTGATAAAAGACTGATGTGATGTCGTCGGGTAAAACCGATCAGAGGCGTATAGCTGCTGCATTCTGAACATGTTGTATGCCAGAAAGGAGGGAGTTAAGTCTGGAGAAGATAAATGAAAGAATGACTTTTTTCACGAGTGTCAGGGCATTGGCTGAATTCTGGAGATTTGAGGAAACAGGACCGGACAACTTTATCTGATATGTGGCTGAAAACTAAATCAGAGGATAAACTAAAACAGCAGCTAAGCTTTGAAGGGAACAGGGTCTGTCTGTCGTCTGGGTACTGATGAAAGCTTACGTTGTGTTGTTGGATGATTTAACAAAGTGGGATCATGTGGACAGAAAATGAAATTGGACCTAAACTTGAACCTTGGGGAATACCAGTTAATGTGAGTAGGGGAGGAGGAGTAAATTACATCTGGTGACTGAACATGTTCATTCTGAGAGGAAAAAAACAACCCAACCAAGTGTAGTACAGAACAAACGAACCTGAGGTTCCACAAACCACCGTCTCTCCCTGCCACCTCCATTGCTGGGCTGGAAACGATAGGCAGAGTAGACAGCAATACGATGGTTGGTGTCATACAGGGTGGCAAAGTGGTACCTGGTGGTGTGAAGAAAAACAAGGGATTTAGAGATCAGTAGTGTTGCAGTGGAAAACTGAGGACTAAGAAACATGTATGGCTGAAAAATCAAAACAATTATTACAATAGTCAGACTTTCTAAGAATTGAAAATAAATGATAAAATACAAATAATACCATACAGCTGTATGAAGTTCATATTATAATGATGTGTATATACATTAACTGTAACATAAAGGTATAAATTCCACTCTCTGGCCTTTTCTTACCTGTTAATGAAGCGCTGACAGAGACGGGCAGCACCAGCTGTGGAAGCCCCCCACTGTGGCACTTTCTCTTTATAGAAATATTTCATGCATTCTGGCACATCCTGCAAAAAAAAACACAGGGTCCTAAGAAAACCACTTACACAACACACACGGACAGATTTAAAAGTCCCTTAAAGTTATGAAACCACACACCTCAAAACGTTCCACAACATCTGCATGGACAGAGAAGAGGAGCAAGAGAAGAGCGCACAAAGAGGCCAAAGTTTGCATCCTGGACAAAAGTTCTGCTGTCAGGGATTTTTTACTGTCTTACTGAGCCATATATAAAAGGAGAAAAAAAATATGTGAAGGAATGCTTTATTCAATAAGACAGTGTGTGGAATAAATACTAACAGTAAGTGTGGGTAATAGCTAGGATCCATTTTTTTGCGCTATCTCTGTGTGTATTTCCACTCACCTGCTGGTTGCTCGGTCTCCTGCCACAGTCCTCGCTGAGCACATTGGCTTTTATATATGACTTCTCCTCACCTTTAACCTTGTTAGTCCTCTGCGTTTATCTGAACTGCTGTTAACACGTGCTATTTGTGTGCAATGAACCAATTTTGACCAAAACTTAAGGTGAGGATGATGTGTGTAAAAATGGAACAATGAGAAAGACAATGACCTAGTGAAATTTACAAAATATTTGAGATTTGAATTTGCTCCAATATATGGTATTTTCATAATATTTCAAAATCAAATTTGAGGTATTTTTTTACCTTTACTAGCTGCAACATTGAAGGAGGAACATATTAATGCATCATATATTAAATAATCCAATCATAAAATATACATTTTTATATGAGCCATTCTGTATAATGGGAACTGTTGGCACTTTAAGTGTATTTTGATGCTTATATGATATTTTGATGCTGTTGTATTGCTACTTTTACTTAAGTTAAAGACCGAAATACTTCTTCCACCTCAGGTTTTCGAGCCTGCAGCTTGAGTCATATATTGTCTCATACTGTATGAAATCACATTTTCAATTCGTGAATGTCTATTTTTAGTAATTATCTAATTCCTTGGAAACAAGGTGATTTTACACAGTAACTGTAAGTCAGGCAGGGAGTATCAGCTGTGTGGTTATTGTGAGATGAGACATTTCGGCAACTGGGTGTTGCATTTAACCACTCAATGACTCTATTAATGAGTTACATTACCACAAACACACTCTTATGTTCATTCCTGTTATTTGATATCAACTTCAGCTCCTGGAATATTTACAGCATGCACATTTGGAAGATTTACTCACAATCTCCCACATCCAGCCAAGGTTAGGTAACACCAAGATCATGTGTTGTTTTTCCCACGATCACAGAACAGGCTTTGTGTGACCCTCACATGTGGACTCCTCCCAGCTCTTTAACTTGCATTTGCTTATTACCAAACGTGTGAAGAATTTACACTCTTGTCTAGTCCATCATATCTCTGGGTTAAAGTTCCTAATTTAGAAATCGAGAACACTTCTCTAAAAAAACTCCTCATCATCCTTTTTTTGAATTTGAAATTTGCTGCAGCTGAATAGACTTTTTTTATACTTCATATTCTCAGTACATTTGAGGTCCTTGTATTTACTTGTCTTTTTCTTTTCATGACATTTTATAGGTCTTCTCTGCTTCATCTCATAGAGAAATATTGCACTCTTTGCTTCACTGCATTGATCTATACTTACCTCACAGTTTAAGATTTTGCATACAGAAATTATATCAAGTGCTGATGTTATATTTTTAATTAACTAACTATCTAACAGTTTTAACTAATTAGTCAAATGACAGATAAGATTCCACATTCCCTGCTTCTAACCTTTGATTTGCCATTTTTCTTTTTTTTATTTCTATCTTTTTATTATCATCATTTTATCATTTCAGTTGTTTTTAAATCATTGTACGTTGTGGACTGTTGGCAGGCCCGGCGTTAAGGGCAGGCCAGACCGGGCCGGGCCCGCCCATATGACGTCTCTGCCCGCCCAACTAACTCGGAAGTTTTCAAACAGGTCAAACTGGAGCAACAGTGGAAACAAACAAACAAACACAAAATAAAAACTTGCAGTGGTAGTATTCTGTTTTAACTTAAAAATGGATATACGAAAAATGGTTTAAAGCTAATGACATATCGGGCGAGAGAACTGCAGCCGCTGAGGACCGTGCACCTCCAGAAGCTAGCCGAGAGGTTGCATGTGCTAGTTCACTTTTCGCTTTGAAAACCTTTTTAGCGAAGGCCTATACTTTGTATGCGCAAAGCTAATTCAACTCGGTTTTGAAAAGGACTTATCCCAGAAATGCAACGATGAGTGTGAGGACTGTGTGTGGAGGAAATCCCATTGGACGGGGAAACGGCGTCTCGAACTTTTTAGCGTCAAGGAGCGGAGCAGCACTGACCGGAGGGTGAGTTGACTGTTTTCATGTTTAGCTCATGTCTGCTGCTGTACGTTATAGTGTTTTTTTCTCTGCATTGTGTGTAATTGCTGGTTGGTCTAGTATAGGGCCCACACAACTGTTCTGTGGTGGTTTTTGGTACGCATTTAGCATATGCGCCGTTACGCAATGGTTTGGGTTATGCGCCTGTTAAATTGTGCCACTTTAGGCAGTCTTTCTGGTCATGCTGTTGCGTTGTTGTTCATTCGTGCCAATTTCCGTGCATTTATGTAGCGCTGCTGGTCATGCTGTTGTATTGGTTTGTTGTGCGTAATTTACGCGCAGCGTGCGTGTTTACTCAATGTTGTTGATTGTTGGTCATGCTCAGCAGTCTTTTTATTGGTAATTGCGCCGCGCAATTGTGCGCCCCTTTCTAGCGATGAATGAACCTCATTGCTGCTGTTGAGTTTAATATGTACATTTGTTGTGACAGTTTTGCCCCCCCCCCCCGCCATGGGGCTGACTGTTGTTTGGACAAAACAAGCCTCCTGAACTTTTTTGCATGGGTAATTGTAAATGCATCTCTCGCTATTTTCTGAATATTTACAAACCAAACGTCTAATCAGTCAATCAAGAGAGTAATCAGCAGACTTATTCATATTGAAAATAATCACAAGTTGCAGTCCTATACAAAATGGTTAAAAACTAGCTTGACAAAACCAACTACAGCAGTAAGCTGCTGGTTAAACATCGTTAAATAAGTAAAAATAATCTAATCCATGATATTTATCAGGGTCCATCTTTGTATATATGTGTACTTTCACTGTGGTTACCTCCTGCCCATAAACACTCACAATGGCTTAAAATTGGTCATTGGTCAGGCATTGATGAATTTCAGTATGATTATATAAGTTATTGCCAACCCTGAAATTTGTTTGGGATCAAAAGTGACCCGCTGAAGGTTGAATAATATCAAACTGGATTAAAGCCACAGAGAAAACACACAGAACATAAGGGATAAGATAAAGAGAGTTGGGCTTTATTTAATCAGCCTTGTATTTTCCCATTGCTCTGCTGTCGTTCATTTTTCACATTTACCAATCAGTGTAAATCTCACAGTACATGACTGCAAGACAGTAAACGGCGGTACACAACGTTGCAACTGTGTTTGCTCAGGGTAATTGCTTTATTATTAAAAGGAAACAAATTAACGTTGTAATTAATGGTCCATACTATTTGGCTTTCTATCTAATTTCAGATGTAAATATTGCACACAACTAGAGAGGGAGGAAAATGCAGCCAAACTAAGGACTCAGACAGTAATAAGAGAAAAGGACAGAAACAAAAGCATTTTCAAAGCAATCAAATAAATAAACCACATATAAAATTACAGGAAACAATGAGCATTGCCTTTTTTATGTACTATAATTCAGCTATGCTTTTATATATTTTTTGTTTTCTCTCTCAAGAATTTGGATTCAATTATGAATCAGTGTATTCCTTATTTCCCTGTGTTTGTATTTGATTGATTGACCGATGTTGCACTGTTAATGCAGTTATTACTTTCTTTATTTGTATTGGGTAAAAGACTAATGCTGTTGCCAGAGTCTGCCTCTAGGCTGCAGTGTTGAATTGTGATTTCAAGTTCACCTTTTGAAGTCCGTTCCTTCTTTTGAACACTATTTCACTGCTGATTATTCAAGTGTTCATCCACCTGGAAAATACTCATTCTGCACACTGATGATCCAATCACTGATAGATCGTGTTATCAACACTCAAAACAAGTAAATTACAGTTTTGTCTCAATAGATGGTCTCAAAGCAGTAAAACACCTTCAAAGTAAGGATTGTGGCAGATAATCATTAAAGATGACACTCTGAATGACAAGAGGACGTTTTAATCCGCCACTATGATGGATTTTAGTAACGCCTTTTATGTTTTTGATTTGGCCCAGAAGTTAATTTGAGTGGACTGCATCTTTAATTGACTTGACTAGCGCTTTGTCGCTTGAAAAGATCACAGGGAGTTGGGTTCCCCAGACACACATTTAGTCTAATCCTTGACTCAAAAGCATCCTCAATGGCTGTCTGTCAGTGAGAGGGAACTCAGTGTGGTTCTAACAAGAAAAGTGAAGGTGTGAGAGACTACAGACCGAGAGGCAAAATCAGGCACTTGTGAGCAATCCTCTGAAATCAGTTTTCGATTCGAGCCTCTTACAGTACAAGTCTGGGAAACCACATTATTGATTTGCATTGATCCTGGTCACTTGATTGATTAACTAGTTAGGCTGCAAATTTGATTGTTAATTGCTTTTGGGCTCTCTGGTCATGTAGGTCCAGTGTGGATAGTGAAGATTATTGGTATTGGATGTTAAGCGGTCGGCATTAAAATTGGTCACTAGACGTGGCCAAATCACTTTTGTTATTCACATTGCCCTTTATGGCCTCTTTCCCTCTTCAACAGCTTGAAAAACATATTTAACATTGCTTTATTAGCTTTATACTTCATGACTTTTATATTTTTTATAAGAGTTGCTTTTAAATGTGATTTTGAGCTGATAGTATGTTTCAGATGCTTGTCAAGGAAAAGTATGTATTACCCCCAGCAGTATGTTTTATCCAGCACTACCCTCCCAAAATCTTAACTGCAATATTTGGATTTTGGTCTTATAGCAGTTTGTTCATAAGAGGTCTGACATGGAGTTAGACCAAGAGGTAACCTCAGAGGAAGAAAATAAAGTGCCAAAAACTGTAGTTCATTGAATGGCCACTTGAGGCTGTCTCCAAAACAGAGTAAATCCCTGTAGACCACATGTTAAAATTCCCAATGTTATAACAGAAATGTTTACAGCCTGGTACAAAAAAAGGTTTTGGTCTCTTTCATTATTTTTTTTTTTATAAAACTCACCCTTTTATATTTATTAAGGCCCCCAAACTCATGCATATTTAAGAGCTGAGCCGCTTGAGTGACAGACTGCCTGCAAGGTCCCTAAATTATAATAATACCTAGACAGTGGACTAAAGATGGCACCTATTTATTTCAGTGGGGTTGCTCGCCAGGTGCATATACGCCAAAAAGGTTTTGTAGCTTCCAGATATACTTCCACGGTTTGTGGCCCACTGAATATGCACAATAGTGTTTCTAAACACACTCTGTGAGTCAGATCCAGCCTTCGCTCCTCCACAGCGCCAGCCTCTCGTCCAAATATGGTCGCTTCTGGCTCCACAGTCAACCTGTGTGAGGTACATATTTGTGTCTCTGACATATTCTTTTGGTAAGATATATCACCAATTCTTACATTTCTGTATGTTTTTTTTTTTAAATATAAATAATGGACACGCCTACTGTGATGTCTCCCATTGGTGTGTGGACTACCTTTTTGAAACCTCAAGTTCTAATTTCAGACTTCGCCGTCTCGGTTTTCTTAGAGCCAGATGTGACCATATTTGGAAGAGGGGATAAAGCTGTGAAGGGGCTAGAGATGGATCTGACTCACAGCCTCAAGCTGCCCCAACCTTAAATATGCCTTTTTTTGGCGTATGTGCCTGGTTAGGAACTCCACTTACATGAATAGGTGCAATCTTTGGTTTGGTCTCTTGGTATTACTAAAATCTATGGGCTTTGCAGAAAGCCTGTCACTCCGGGGCCACGCCCTTAAATATTCATAACTTTGGGCGGGTGAGTCGTAAACCCCCCCCCCTCATATTGTCATGAATGTTGAAATAACCTATAGAGATCAAAATGTGTTTTTTGGCACTAGGCTGTAAAACATGTTTAGTTCAACTGTTAAGTTGAGCATTTTGACATGAGGGTCTATGGGGACTGACTGGCCTCTGGAGTCAGCATCAAGTTGCCATCAGAGGATGTGCAATTTTTTTTGGGGGGGGGGTTCTGTGTTGGCTTCATTTTTCAACCTCAGAGGTTGAGTTTGTGGTTACCTTTTCAAGACTTCTCTATATATAATGAGTTTAAATAAGTTCAGAAAAAAACAAAAATAAACAAACACAAAAAAGGATTAAAAATGCTATTTTTTCCATTATTGCTATTTATAGTAGCAAACACATACAGCAAGGGGTCAAACAAAACAGCTGTAAGGTCAACAAAGCACATGGGTTAAATATCGAATGGAGTCTTAAAGGTGAAGAGGCACCTGTATTTCAGTTTAAAACTGGTTTGTGATTTTTTTTTACATCAAGTTTTGTGATAACAGAGCAAAATTTATCAGGTGTCATTTGGCAAAACACACGTTTGTAAGATTCCATATGACTTATTGAAGCTCATCATCTCGGCCTTCATATTACAGTTTGAGACACTGAAAGTAGTTCCTGTAGTCTGACTGCAGTGCTGCTGAGGAGGCAAAAAGGTGAGACTGCATCTCTCCACACATTTACCTCTCTGTCTGCTCCAAGGACAGATGGCCAGACACACATCTCATCCCAGACAGAAGAAGGAAAGAGAGGAATTCAATCACACACAGTACAGATCCCCCCTCCAACACCCCCAACCCCATTTCCCAATACCAACCCCCCTCCACTCCTCCCCCACTCCCCTTTATCATTTTCTCTCATTCTTTTTTCATCTTTTTAAGTCGCTTCATTTCAGATGCATTCATACATTTCCAGTATCTTTATGTATGAGTCTGTCTCCCTCCTCCTCCTCCTCACCCCCTTCTTTGCCCCTTCCATTCCTTCTCCCCCTATTTTCTCCCTCCCTCTTTCTTTCTCTCTCTTCCTCCCACCCTCACCTCTTCCTCTACCTCCCTCCTTACTTCTTCCTCCCTTCTTTCCTATCTCACTCCCTCTTTCCCTCCCTCCATCCCATTACTGTAATCCATCACTCTTCCATCAGCCACCATGCAAACAGGCCTCCTGGTTACCATAGCAACCACCTCCGGCCCGGCAGTGCGCAGCCCCTCTCTGATTGGCTGGCAGGGCCTAGGCAGTCTCAGTCTGTCTGGGAGATGTGGTAATTGGCTGGGAAGTCTCACACACACACACACACACACACACACACATATAGTACAGTATTCACACACTGACATACAGTATACACACCCTTACACATGCATACAAACACACACATATAAACACAATTGTGCTTACTCTGGGCCTAAATAAATATACATACACATATTCTATTGGGTATTGAGTGGAAAACACACACACGCACACACACCCATACACACACGCACACTGCATATAAACATCCTCAGAGATATGAAAGGGAGACTGGGGTCAGAGTAATGAAGCTCATAAGAAGATGAGGGCTCTAGGCTGTGTGTGTATGTGCACACTGTACAGTATGTGTGTGTTAAAGCGCATGTCTGAGTGTGTGTGGCACACGCTGGCGTTTGTGTGTGGGTTTCTGTATGCACAGGATGGTGGGGGGTTGGGGGTGTAGTGCAGGATTTTGGATAAGGTTGGAGCTCTGCCAAAGGATGGATGGAGGAATTGGTTTTTGCGAAGTATATTGTTAAAAATACCTATATTCCCCCAAGGAACCAAGTGTGCACTAGTTTTCGGTTTTCTGGCTTCTGGAAGGAAGTAGGGAAGGAAAAAATGGAATTGTTGATCAGCTTGACTTCACCCTGCTGCTGTTGCTCAGCCAGGTCTGGCCAACACAGCAGCTATGATGAATGTCTCTTCTCCAGGAATACATCACAAATAGCAAAACTGCACCTGCCCTGAATAGCAAAGTGTATTCTCTTCTGCAATGTTGTTGAAAACAATTGTGGACAATGGGGCTCTTTTGTCCCCCATTCCTAGTTTTCAGGCCAGCTAGAAGCAAAACAATACTATCCCTTAATCTTCTGTCAATTCATAGCCAATTGGTTCCTTTTTCAAACACATGAAAAGGTTGGAATTTTTGGAGTGTGCTGCAAAAAGAAAAAAGAAAAAAGAAATAAAATGAGGGGTTCTAGTGAATGTGTTTAAATTGGAAATGATAATTAGTCATTTGGGTTTGAAAGCTGACTTTGAATGCACTGCTTTGAAAGATTGTTATCTTTAGAGTGAAAAGAGGAGAAAATGGTTGGTGTCGGCCTCAGCTCTAGCTCACAAGTATAACTGCATGTGAGGAAAGAATCGTGTGGGCTAGAAAGTCCTCCCTACCTGGAAAAAGAAAGACTAGTAAGCTGCGCTAGTTGGCAACAATACAGACGAGCAGACAGACAGGCTGACTACTGCCCAAAAACACACAAATATTCTGTGATTTATACCGCAGCAACTAGAGCAAATAGCACAATCACACACATACGCACAGAATGACAACGCAAAGGTAGAGGTCATTTTTCAATCTCATCTTTTTAATGGAAAAAAATGAGCTGAGGGAAAGAGAGAAAAAACTGGGTAAATTGAGAAAGTCGGATGAATTCACAGAGAATGACTGACAGCAGTGATGACAGCAATGCGGTCACAGTCCACATTTCAAAGCATTCCCAGGTACCAGACAGAGAAAGAAAGAAAGAAAGAAAGAAAGAAAGAAAGAGACAGAGAGAGAGAGAGAGAGAGAGAGAGAAGGGGGGAGGAAAAAGAGGGGGAGGGAGCGGGGGGTTAAAAAATGTCCAAGAAGATTTCATCTTCCTCTCAAGGTAAAAAATACAAATTAAAAACTCATCTTTATCCAGTGTTGTTTACAACAGACAATCACGTTGAAAAAATGTAAAGATTAAAAATAAAAAGTGCACCCGCACTCACACACACACATACTTACAATTAGTTTCTTATTTTTGGGAAATGAAAAAAAAAGTGCAAGCAAGATCACAGAACGACAATTTACAAGAGAGGCCTAGCAAGGCCCAAAGTCTCGACCCCCTGGCTGAGCCACCCTAACAGCCTAAAATGGAGGGGATAAAGGGGTCATGGCTTTAACTTGAGGCCTGGAGCTTCCTGATGCAGCTTTGTTTGACCCCCACACCCCTGTTATCACCACCACCTTGGTTTGTCCATTTGTACAAAGGGAAGGCTCAAGCGTCATTAAATAATCACACTGACACCCACCCTTCCAAAACCCCAACATGGCTTCCCCACCCTCCCCAGATAGTACAATCAAAATTTGTTTGACTCCACCATGCTTCTCCTATTAAGTGCCAGGAAAGCTCCCAATGTAAAGGCTTTTCAGTCACCATAGACATCATCATCACCGTCTATCCACCACACAAACATTTCGATCATCATCAACATCCATTTCCAATACATTTTTCACTCAAACACACTTAAAATCTAGATGTTAGCTCTGATTGGTTAATGGAAATAAACATTTTTTGATTGGATACTACTGGATTTGTTGGAAAATGTAACACTAATTTAAGAAACTATATGAATGAAACACTATACTTTTTATTTATGTGCCTTGTGTGAAATGTGTACACTCAAGTACACTGTTGATGTCATCTGCATTACAATCCTGTAGCAGTGCTGTGCCATGCAAGTGGTTCCACTGAGAAGAAAAACACGTCTGCAGAATAATAATAATTCACTATTTTGGTTTGGTTTGCTTTTCTCTGACCTTCCAGTAATAATAAGTGGCTATACACACACATACAGACACACATACACACGGAGGCATAAACACACTTGGGGAGCAAATGCAGCCACGCTGTGCAAAATGTGAAAAGACATAAAACCAAACAAAAGAAACCGACGGGAAATGAACATAAGTTAAAGGTTATTTCTCATCATTGTATGAAAAAAAGCAATACTGACATTATCAAATATGAAATCAGAAACATTTCAGGTGTCATTCATGCATCAGTGGAGTCACATTGAATTGAGGGGCAGCACAGTATTTGCACCTAATGTCTTTCTGTATCAGATGGCTAAAGCAAATACAGTTAAGGTTCATTCTCACAAGCCGTCTGATCTTGCAACTTCCCATTTTAGAGACACGATGCAGCATTAAAATGAGATGGCCATTTAAACCAAAACTGAATTTGACCTGTTTCATCTTTGATATGTACAAGAGAATATGAAATACTGTTTGAAATGGCAATTTGTTGCCCTTGATTCAATTTCATATTTACAGCTATTGTCTCTAAGCTTAAAGCTCACACATCATTGGATGGATGCCGTCTCTTAACTATCAAACAATTCAGAAATGTTGAAAACATTCTCTTAGATCAGCACTTGCACTTCAGCTTGCTGTTTTGTAATGTGCCCATTAAAGTTTCCTTGAGAAGTCCAGTTAAACTAGTTGAGGAAAACATGGGTTAAAAGAAGATTTTTCTCAGTGCAAGCTCACAAATATACATGCTGTCTGACTGACTTTATTAATCCCATTACGACAAACTCAGCCTTAATATTTCAGTCTGATCTTCAAGCGCTGTTGTATTACTATACTGTATTCTTACGTGCAGAGCAGACTGGCAGATAGCAGAATCATTGAACATCTCTCGTTTCACTTTCACAAAACCTCATGTTTTGCAGGACACAATTTAAAAAAAAAAAGCAACTTGCTTCACTTGGTGGGAAACAGAGCTGACAAGGTAGCATGCTAATTCAACTTGCCATCTGATTTTGACTTTAACACCAATGACTTTACTTATACTATAGCTATTTGGTGCACTTGCTAATTCCAAAGATTAAAAAAAAGTAATTAAAGCTAATTAAATCAAGTGGTAAACAGAAGCAGTGCAGTCAGCCATATTTTGGTGATTCTCTGACTGTTTAGGTCTAAGTATAAAGTGGAGACGCGAATAAGGTTACAGGAGTGGTTTAATGTTTTTTTTAAAAGCCAACGTTCAAGCTGAAAAGTGTTGAGTGTTTGATCCTAAAAGGCCATATTTCAAGAGGAGTGTTGCCTTAAGCTAGTAACAAAGAGCTTAGCTTCTCTGCTAACATAAAATCAATGACCTTTGACACAGTCAGTGTGTTATGGTGATATTTATCCAAGATTTGTTTTCCTAAGAGTAAATTTAGAGAGTTATAGGAGAAAATTGGGAAAAAGATACATAACAAAGTATCAGTCCAAAAATGAATTGAAGATGTTACTATAAAGTTTTAAATGGAAATGTAATTGGCAGAAAGATCATGACTTTTGCTTAAGATTTGCACTTGATGTTAAGGGATTTGATATTCTGGGGGAAACACAATTATTTGCTATGTTACCAAGAGTTGTATTAGAAGATTGATACCACTCGTTTATCTGTCTCAAAAATGTGAAGCGGGAGACATTTAGCATAGCTTGGCATTTAGATTGGAATCAGGAAAAACTAGCTAGCCTGGCTCTGTCCAAAGGTGACAAAATTCACCTACCAGCACCTCTAAAGGTGCCTGGTTGATGTCTCATTTGTTTAATCTGTACAAAAAAAAAGAGTAAAAGCAAAATAAGTTTTAGTGTAATGTGGGACTTCCTGGACTTACTGCCAAGAACTAGTCACATAACCCCTCCTAAATCCATAATTAATCTTTTTTACACTTTGATTTTGGTATTTATCACCATAAATGTCGAACCGTGTCTTTTAACACTTATTGGACTTGACTCTGGACTTCATTGCCAAGACTTGAGACTTGTGACTTGCAAAACAATTATTTTGTCCCACCTCTGTCAGAATCGGACTTTCTTACATTCATATTCCTTTCGTGCTAATTAAATCGTCTCACAGATCCTACATAGCATGGAGCTGGCTACAGTTACTGTAGTGCTCAGATAAACTCACACAAGCAGACACACAGGCACACACAGAGTTTATAACACACCCAGTTTGGCCAAAATAGTTCATATCACAAACACGTTATTGCGAATTAAGTGTGCTTTCTTTTCAATTTCAATTAAAAGTCTTTAAAAACAATTGAAATAACAACATGCAAATGAAAAACAAAATAAAATTGAAAAAAGAATCATTAAAAAAAAGACATTTTTAGGCCTCAGCAGGGCCCGACAAAGTTCTGCATTGTCCACACATCAACCCTACATTCTTAACACACAGGTAATACACACCAAGCACCAGGAGCGTTTCAGTCTCACGTTGGCTTCACAGTCATTGTTTCATAGAAGGGAAGGGTGATTAAAGGTCAGGTAAAGGATTTGTGAGAGATGCTAAGCCTAAATTGTCATATTTAAATACACTGTTTGATCAGAGATAGCTGATTAGAGAAAAATCCATCACTTCTCTCATCCGAAGATCACATCCCAACACATAAACCTTCAGTGTCAATTCCAAAATGCATCGTTAATTTGTGGAAACCCCATGCAAGGAGAGAGGATGCAGTGAGGTCAAAGATGGTCTGAGCTCCTGACCAGATAGATGCTCATTGTTTGCCAGTGAGGGGAGTTTTTGAAGAGTGTGTCGATAGAGAATCAGTCTGAATTCTGTACAAGTTACTCCCCTTTAAAACTGCACAAGGCAGCGAGCCCTGCAGATAAATAGCGGAGCAGAGTTCAACGTCTCAGCGTCGTCTCAGGACAGAAGGAGGAAAAGAAATTTTGGTTAGGTGTATATTTCACAGTTGGCTAACACTGAGACCTACTGCTCCATGGTTATCCAGGGTCTTCCAAACCCTGTCCTCGGCCTAACACCTATCCATCTTATTAATTCTCACTCACTACTTGACTGAGTTGCAGCTGAAGATCATTAGGGCTCTTCCGAGGGCCCTTAAGAGGGTTCCTGTGGAGTAGTATGCCTCTGAAGTGCCCTTGGCAGGTTGGAGTGTGTGTCTCGCTAGCAAACTTATTGCCAGCTGATGAATTCCTCTGTTGAGACAGGGCAGGAAAAGGTGGGGAGGGGGGTACAGGTCAAGCATCAGGGAATGTGTTAGTGACACGAAGGGATGGAGGTTGGTTTGCCGCTAGAGAGACGTTTATGAATGGGTGCAGCGCTGTGTATGCTCTGTGCTCAGTCGTGTCATAGGTCACCGGGACGGATTGTAAAGGAAGTGGTGGCGGCAAGTAAGAGGAGGAGGAGGGGCAGCTGAGGCACAGAGAGGGGCGACGAAGAAGTGGTTTGGGAGAGGATGAAGGGCCGAGAGGATGAGGCGCAGCTCGGCAGATTAAGTGAGGGTGATGTAGGCTGAGGCCTTCTCCTTCAGTTGTCTCAGACACAGATGACAGCTCCAGCTCCCTGCACCACACACACACACACACACACACACACACACACACACACACACACACACACACACAGAGAGAGAGAGAGAGCACCCCGCAGATCGGAAGTTCAATCACTGCTATTGTAAAGCCTTGTGGATTAATCCCTCATTTTAGACAGAGCGTTAAGTAATACTGTAAATTAAAGCTCCATGTTAAAACACCACATGCTGGGCCTGTGGATTGTAGATGCAGGGGATTTGACTACTAGTTTGGTTTGGATTTCAGCATAGGATTTGTGACATTAATTACACATCAACTTGAGATGGTTGCTGAAATGCAGCTCTCAGTGTGCTGTAACGTGTCTAAAGGTGTTATGTGAGCAATAAAGTCCCAGTTAATAGAAGTTAGAGCGTCTTTAGTTTTTTTTTACTGGGATGTATTTCCCAGTGAACTAGAATACTTGATCGATGTACAGTTACAAAAAGGATTCAAATCAAATCCTTTGCATTTGATTGGGCTGCTGAAAGTGGGCAGGCTTAGATGACGGACAGCCATTTTTTGGGGGCCTGCCATCACATCTTGCTGGCAAAGGGGCTAAAATGAGCATGTTCATCTGGGTGTTATATTTCCATCAATGCTGATCAGAGCTGGAGGTGATAAATACCTGCGACTACTGAAGAGGAATTTGACCCGTGTTTGAATGCTGATTATGATGTTACATTAAAAAGCCAGATATAAGCAGGTTTTAGTGGGTTAATCGTGCTAAAAAGGCATTTTTCTTTTCAGCTCGACCTTAAGCACAACACACTATGTATGAAAATATATGTTTACCATCCATGTGAGAGCTCAGTCAGGTTTTTTCTGGAGAGCAAACCTAAAATAACAGACTACTGCTGAATTTCAAAATGTTTCTTGTAAATCAAAAGCGTTGCATGTGTGGGCAGAGCATGACACTGTTAGTGAGTGTTGAACACAAGTGCCACTGCGACTGTATGTTCAGCCAAGTGACACTTTTACCATGGAAACAGATTATCTTTCCCACTACTCATTTCCATGACAACACCATCAAACATCCTATGGCAGCCATCTTGTATGTGTTGTTGGGAAATGAGTTAAATTTGAGCAGGTGTAGCCACACTATCAGGACCAACACAACGATGATGTTCCCACATAACGGAGAGATGCAGATTCATAAGGAGCCCCAAGGGTTAAATTCTTGCTACATTTTCAGTACCTAAATGTCAGGACAGAGATAGTCTGATTGTTTGACCGCAGGTTTCACACTCCTCACTGTGATTGTCTCCCCACCCACAGTACAGACAGTTACATAATTCTGTAAAAAACAAAAATGTTCTCAGATGAGTTTTCTTGGGCCGTGCAGTCTGACCAAATAAAGGTTTAGAAGCCATTGATATGAGAGCTTTAGAGAGTTATGTCTTGATTATGATGCTTGTACTCTTCTCATTGTTATACGTACCCTCTGGTGGTTCAGACATGGGGGGGCTCAGACAGTACATGTGGTAGCCTCTGTCACAATCGTCACAGAACAACAGCTGGTCCTGGAACAGAGGAGAATATTCAGAAAAACAGATGTTATATTGTGGGTTTTGAAAGAGCATGAATTTATTGTGTATGGTACTTGAAGATATGGATTTGTTTAAACATAAATCAAAGGGTAGAGGTGTGATATGCATATCCCTTGGTTGTTTTTGCGATTGAGAACCCAATCATACATTTGAATCACTGTTGACCATCTGGACTTTATTCTGTTGGACAGTAACAAATTGAGAATCAACAACAACAGACCTTCACAGATATCATTCTATACTCTCATAAGGCAAGATACATTAATAATCTGAGCTGTGATTTTTGTTTTTTGTTTTGTCTGCGCTACAGTTTGTGTAAATACCAATTCAGGATTGAAGAACAGCAAGTACAGCAAGTATTCAAGGTTGACACTTGACACAAACAGACAAACACTGTCTGTTTGAGGCAGGAATGTCGTGGATTGATGGGGATCAAGTTGTCTTGTCTTTAAACTGGCAATGCAGGTAGTAAGAAAGGTTACGATATTGTAACCTTAGTTCTGATACAGGCGGAGCCCTCTACTGGACTTTTTGGGTAATACTCCTCTAATGATGAGCACACAATTGCACACTGAGAAAAGCATAAACGTAGCCGGCCAATCTTGGCTAACTTGAAGAAGAACAGCGGCCACTGATGTTTGATTGTGATAGAAAGGGCGGCTGACTTGTATGGTATATTTCTTGATGCAGATGTTGTTGTCTGTCACTCCACTTTTGATTCTGCACTGCCAGCATGCTGTTTAAAATCACACACAGGAGTAGTATGATGCCATTGTTGTTTGGTTCTGTGTAAAAATGTAAAGGCGGCATGAAGAAGGGACTCAGTAGCAGCCCTATAGGACAATCCTTGTGTAACAGGGGCTCGTATATCTCTGAAATTTTCTCATGGGTTGAAATAGGTTTCATCCCTGTGGGACCAATTCGGCAGCAGAATAGCCCAGTGGTCAACCTTTAGCCAGAGGGATCAAACCTTCATACACGCATCTGTGAACAAGCCAGTGAATCTTAATTAGCTGCTGGATCACTGTTCAAAAAAGTGGATTCATTTAAGCATAAATATCTGTATCCCATAAACTTGCACTACCAAAAAACATTGTATAAAACATAAATTAAAGCAATGAATTTTAAAGTTTTCCAGTATTACCTGCTACAGCGTGTGTGTATGCATGTGTGCGTGTGTTTGTGTATGTGTGTGTGCAGCCACATGTGTTCAGAGCTAACATGTAGTATAAAGTGAGATCCTACGTCGTTCTCAGAGGTGCCACACAGACTGCAGGACTTGCACTCGATGCACTGCCAGCGATAAGTCCTCACCGCAGCCGTCATGTTCACTGTGAACTGCAGACAGGACGGGTGGCCTGAGTGCACACACACACACACACACACGCACACGCACACGCACACGCCCACACAATGTTTTTCACCATCACTTTCTGTATTTTGAGGACAGTCATCCATCATCTACCTATTCTATCTATCTGTCATCTTGTTTGCTCCATACGGGTGATTTATTTATATTTGAGGAGGAATTCAGCAGTGGTAGGTTACAGATGTGAACATGACATGACTTGGGAATGTTTGGACAGCATTTTCATACAGTATTTCATATTGTCACGAGCATTTTTTCCCCTGTATTTATAATAAAAAATCTTGATTTTGGCAAAATTAACATTTAACAACAGGATTTCAGTCACATCAGATAAAATCTACCATAAATTACTTTTGATTTGATCTTGAGAACTACAAAAAATGTTGTAATTTCAATAATACTGGTTGTAAATTGAAGGTACATCAGGAAAATAGTTTGTCCTTTTCCATTGTTATCCACTTCTCTTCCCATTTGAAATGAATTTATCTCTCTTTATACTACAGTTATTACAGTTTTTTTTTCCCGTGTACTGCGCTGCTGTGTTCCCAGGATCACGACAGTAGAAATAATGTTATGTCATCCTCGGTTCTCGACCTCCATTTGTCTTCTTTGTGAGTGGTTATAAAGAAGAGGACCATACCAGTGTTTTGCATGCTGCAGCCCATTCACTACAAATCACGTACATCATTTTAGTTCTGCTTTTTTATTTTCAGATGAAAAAAAAACACATGGAGAAAAAAATGTATACAGTACATGCAATCAAGTAGTAAGTACACAAATTCTGCACCATATACAGTGCAATCTCTGCATGTATACATATAACCAGAATATACAAGCACATCCCACAAACCAAAACAAAAGGAATTTATAATGAGAAAAAAATACAACCATAAAAAAAAATAATAATAAATTATACTTGAACTCTACTCTAATAAGATTTACTGTTAGCCATTCACAACCAAAATACATACTAAAAGAGACCATTCTCTCACAAACTCATCTAAACTCCTTGCAGCACATGGCACATGGTTTAAAAAGAAGAAATATATAAAAGTTTATATCACAATTGTAAAGTAAGTTGTTGTACAACAAGCCAGGACTGAAAGGCGTGCAGCAGACACGATCCCAAACAGTTTTGTGTGTTATGGTCAGACAAGAAGGTCACACCAAGGTTACATTTTATTAAATCCACTCATGTTTAAATGCCAAGGAATGTCTTTTTGTTTGACAACACTGTGATCAATGTGACATGACCACTTTAAATGAAAACAAGTGCCAGACTGAGCGTGAAAAGTTCATTTCTGACTTTGGAAACAGTAGTTTGACATAAAATGCAGTAGTGTTTTTGCAAGTCTAACATACTGCAGAGCATATAGCATCGTGTTTATTGCATATACTGGGAGCCTCATGCAATTTGTTAAATATCTAAATTTTTTTATCTAATTTGATTTATTAATTTGATTCTTTTTATTTTGTACATAATTTTACAAAATCCTGTTCCCAGCTATGTTTATAGTGTTATCACTCATGAGAAATGGATCATATTGTATATGAGCCAGCACCTTATTGTTAGGTGTTGATGTTTTAAAAATAAGCTTATAAAGTCGATTTAAATTCCTCAAGCATAAAAAGCGTTTGAGGAAAGTGAAATTATTTTTGCAAAGAAGATGTGAGTACATTTTACATTTATAGCCACTGTTTTCCAAAGCATGTCATATCGTTTTAGAAGTTTTAATGTGTTTTCTACCTTTCAGGCAGCCAAGGGTTTCTATACCTTTCCATACAGGAGGAAAATCAACTTGCAGAGAATAACTTAAGAGAATGCAAAACAGGGATAAGATCATGTATGTTTTTTGTTTTATCAAGTTACATTATTGATAATGTTGGAGATATTGGCTGTTGAGATGTCTGCCTTGTCTCTGATATAACTGAAGTAGATGAAACGTGACTTTTGGTGCTCAAAGTGCCAGAAACTACATGTGGAAAACTCAAAAGCATCGTCTCTTTCCAGAAACCTTAACCCCATTCTTCAAGATAATCCACAGTCTTTGTTGTAAGTGGTTTCATGGGAGAACTATTTCCTTTCTACCAAACAACACTGGTCAACTGTATGATTGCACAGGCAACGCAACATGTTAACATTAATAACGTCTTGTTAGGTAAATGATGCTAGGTGAGCTAGCTGTAGATGTACGCTTCCTCCTGCATTTTTTTGGCACATTGAGCACCACAAACCGAGTGCCATCTAGCTCCATCATATTGGAGAGAAGGCATCTCTACGGCCAATATCTTCTAACACTCACACCACAACAATGTGGACAGGTCAACAGCACTGCAGGTAAGAGGAAAAATATGTATTTTTGATTTTAGGATGAACAGTTCCTTTAAGCTCACTGCTAAAAAACACAAATAGAGTGAGGTGTCCCTATAATTTAAAACAAATGGCTTGCTGGGGTCACTTTCATGTCTCTGCAAATTGCTTTCCAAACTGCATTTAAAAAAAACAAACAAACAAACAAAAAACACTAGCTGCTTAGAAGGTGAGAAAATACCTTGGAAATCTAAAACATTACAGCAGATGTCTATTAATAAGGATACTGTACATGATTTGTAGTAGATGGGCTAAAACAACAAAAACACTGGTATGGTCCATCCATTTTAAGCGTAACAGGAATCAAAACTTGCATTTATTTATATAGTAAATACGAAATCTATACTCAACAAATGCAACACTTCAAAACTGTGCATCAACAGAGGACCGCCTTCCTCCTGCCAATCATCCCCTTCAGCGGTGCCCTACCTGAGCGTCCACAGTCCGCACAGGAGATAAGGTCTTCAGGACAGCCAGTCTTCTTTGAGCCTCCAAGGCAGAAGTCGCAGTAGCCGTTGGCGATCACTGAGCCGTCCGGTGCTTTCTTGGCTAGAAGAAGGAAAAGAAAACAGAGGGCAGGTAATGAAAAGTGGGACTTTCAACTTACTAAGTACATTTACAAGCACAGTTAAATCTCTGGCTAGAGCTCAGTGGGGCCATTTAACTGGACTACTGTCCTTGTCCCAGTATACAAACACCAGGGGAGAATCGATTTATTAATGGAAGTATGTCCCACTCGGCCACAGTAGGTGACATTATGCTTCCTTTCAGCTAGTTGCTATTTGACCTTCTTCCGTTTGACCAACATACCAAACAAGTTATCAATCAGAAAGCAGGTTGTATGTTGAACAGTAAAAATATGGATAATTTGTTGGTGCGGTTGATACCTTAGTCTTGGTTTTTTTTTTTTTACTTTTCTTTTCCCCTTTTTTTTTATGCATCAAAACCTGGTGCGTATGCGACTATGGAGCATATGCAGAGCGTCTCAGCCAGTTCAGGTCTGGTTGAGGCATATACATGAACTAGTAAATAAACCGCCAACCACATGTTATTTTAGTTCGACTTTGGGAAATCTGACCAAGTACAAATTTATTTGGACAAACGTATTTGCATGTATGTAAAAAGTCCATTTTTAGTCGGACTAAAACAATTTGACTTTTTCTAACATCATGTAAATGCACTGACTGTTATGAAATGTCAATGTCTCTAGACATTGGAGATAGGAAGACTGTGAAAGTAAGATCAACAGAGCGGCCATCACCAAGATGTGCTGAAAAACACAGAGAACTGTACTGACAGCGAGTGATTAGAGGTAAAACATTGAGATGTAAAGCAAAGAAGAAGAAAGGAGATCTGTAACTAAGTCCCTGTTGCCATACTGCGCACCATCCCAGCTGGGCACCGCGCTCTGTCTACCTCGCTCTCCTTTTCCATTTGTTTGCTTTGGTAAAAACAAGCACTGATGCAGGCCTGCGCTGGAGCCTGCGACTCACCAAACCCAGACTCAACTCGGTACAAGGAGAGGGAGGCACAGAGAGGGGTGTCTGCTGGAAGCCCCTGGGGTTTGGTAAATATTTTCAGGGATGGAGGAGGAGGAAGAAGTGGAGGAAAGAAAGGAGAATGAGCGTGTAAGCGTGTGCGTTGGGATTTTGCTGGGACAGACCTGCCGTCATGCTGAGCGCAGAGAGGCAAGCGCTCCACGTGAAGCCGTTTCATAATGATTATTAACAAGAGAGAAATTCCCCCTGCCTGCCTGAGTGCTGTGTGTGTGTGTGTGTGTGTGTATGCATTCCACGTCTACATCCCCATCTGTCTGTCTGTCTGACTGTCTGTCTGCCTCCCGCCAGTCTTGCTGCTGTTGATTGCATAATCACTTTAATGGAAGCAATCACATAACCACTGCAGACTATTTTGTATGTGCGCTTTCTTCTCTAAGATGTAACGCACTGGACGGCTCCTGCACAATGACTCACCAGGCAGCACAGAGCAACAGTGAATACAATAGAGATTACAGGTAGGCTCGCACTTATACATATAGGCACGCACAGAAAGCCATTCATCCTGCAGAAAGACTAAAGATAAGCACACAGAGGCACACAGACAGACAGTGCTGTAGGTGATGGTGTGTGTGTGTGTGTGTGTGTGTGTGTGTGTGTGTGTGTGTGTGTGTGCGCGTGCGTGCGTGTGTGTGTGTGGAGCGAGAGACAGAGAGAGGTCATTAATCCATCCATTTCAGGGTGGAGTTTTGTTTGGCTGGAAGGGGAGGGGGCAAGTATAGAGGGTGAATTTGATGGAGAAGAGTGTGAGAAGGGAAGGAGGAGTGAGGGAGATTGGGTTTCTACTCCACAGGGTCTGGCTTTAATCATCTGAGAAATAAAATAATAATAAAAAAAAGCCCTCTCTGATCAGGATGAGACAGACAGACAGACAGACAGACAGAGAACAGGGGAGGGGTGGGGAATGATGAGCTGTACCTGCTGCTGCAGAATTCAACAGGAGTGCGCTGAGCAAGAAAAAAAGCAAGAGGCTGTCATCTATACTGTGAGAATCTAACTGCAAAGGACTTCACTGCTGGGCTGTGCACTTTCTGATGTGGTGCAGTGATGAATAACAAGGTGAAGAGACTGTATCAGCTCTAACCATCATTAGGAATAATAATCAAATGTACTTAAAATATACTCCTTACCAGGATGTACACAAGGATTTTCAGTGCGACAGATACATCTTATGCAACACATGTATCTATGTAAAATCAGTATTTTTTTAAGGATATGCTGAACTGATATGACCATGTTTTGACCATGAATGAAGACAAGCTCTGTCTGGTAACTTAAAATAACAACTCACACAGATGGCACATCCTCCTAGTTCTCAGTAACCTCCTTTTTCGTTAATAATATGAGACCTTGCTTGGATCAGCTTTTTTTTTTTATTATGAGAGTTTCATTATGGAAAATGACATTTACATTTACATTTACCGTGGTCTTTGATATCATATCACTGAAAAGATATCATGATATTGAATTCTGTATAAGGACCTGAAAACATGATTGTTATTACTATTTTTATTACTATAGTAGTAGTAGTGTGGCAGTCAAGTGCACCTAAACTAAGACCAAGTCATGACCAAGACAAGACCTTTGCGAGTGTCACACTGCTTGACACACTTGGTATTATATACATATGGAACATGCAAACCGTAGACAGCATTGGCATGTATGTATATATATATATATATATATATATATATATATATATATATATATATATATATATATATATATATATATATATATATATATATATATCAAAGGCATTGCAGAGGTAAATTCTATATGTGGGAATTTTTTACTGAGGAGCTGCTGAAATCAACTTCGTACAGGACGCACTAAAACACTAACTAAATCGTGGAGATCTCAATTTTGTGAGATCTCGACAGACCGAGACAAAACTAGCACCTTCTCGGTGGTCTTGAGATCGAAACCAATCTCGAATACTACAACACTCAGTAGTTGTAGTGGTAATGTAAATGGGTTATACATGACAATTGTTGAAAATGAACAAAATACTTCATTCAAACATATTCCTCAAATGCTCCTGTCCACTGAGGTTAAAGGAATAGTTTGGATATTTTGAAGTGGGGCTGTAAGAGGTATTTATCTATAGTCTAGTGTATTACCAATAATAGATGGCACACCCCAGTCTGGAGAAGCAGACAGGAGTACCGATACTGAAGCTAAGCAATGTGCTGCTGTGGACAGAGGCAGCAGCAAAATGCATTTGAGTCACCTAATAAAAGTGTATGCTATATTTTCACCACTTTGCCTTGCCACAGGCAGCCCTTTCTGTGTGGAAGCCGTTATTGGTTAGTTTTCGATACAAATGGTAGTTATATGAGCAGATTAATTGCTTCAATTTCCCTATCGAAATCAATGTCTGACAGCAGGTTAAAGCAGTGAAGACATTCTTGATATAGCGTACAATTGATTTTATTTTAGGTGAAACTTTGTTAGCAGGTTAAAATATGTTTTGTTGCTAACCCCATCCACAGCAGTACATTTCTTCACTTCCCTGATGGTAGTCCAAGCTGGGGACGTGCTGACTGACATCTAGTGTGTGTAATACACTGACTATGGATAAGTGCCTCATATAACCCCACTTCAGAAGATCTGAACTAGCCCTTTAATGTATGTGCAACATTGCATGGCAATTCACCCAACAGTTGCTGAGATATGTCTGTCTGAATTAGACCATTTCTAGAGTCACACCATGAGCATGGCTAAAGAGTAGAGAATTGCACCTTACGTGCAAACTGTGAAGAAGTCCTGCTCCATATAGTTGAGGGACAGGAATAAAGTAAATACAGAGCAGAACAATACTGGAAGAGCATACAGTATATAAGTGTATTTACTTTTTTAAGAACAACAGAGCCAGCTGTTTACCGAGTCTAGCAGAAGGATGTATAAAGCTGCAGAGACATATGTGGCGTGCAGCCCTGGAGCCAATGCAAACACGTTTTTGTCTTCTTGTTCTGGTCAAATAAATTGCTTTTATCTTCGCTGCTTTTATTTGGGCTCTCTGCTGCTGATTGGGCCTCTCAGTCCCTGGTGGGATAAACTAGACAGGCACACATGTGGATAGCCGCACACACATTCAGGCTGCATTTTATCTGTGTCTTCAGTGTGCTACGCTTAGGTGTGTGTGTGTGTGTGTGTGTGTGTGTGCATCTCTGTTTGCCTTTGTAGTCGTGCCTGTGTGCACGTGTGAGCCTGCATGTGTGTGCGAGTGTGTGTGTGTATGCGTGCTCGGAGGCCCCAGAGAGTGAATCAGCAGGTCCTGACGCATGTGAGTGAGTCGGGGCTGCCCGCTGGCCTGCCTGCATGGAAGAAAAAACTCCATCAATGATTAAACGCCTGCGGCCATGTTTCAGAAGCCGCCTGCAACCACAGACACGCCAACGCCGGCAAAGGGAGGGAAGGGAGGGAGGACAGTGATAGAGAGAGAGAGAATAAAGAGGAGTGAGCTAATGAGCAAAAATAAAACAGATATAAGCCAGGTGGAAATAAAAAAAGAATGAGAGCTAGAAGAAAGAAAGATGGCACAAGTCAGGTGCTTCTTTTTTTCTCTTCCTTCCTCCTAACCCCCTCGTTAGTTTTACCTCTCCTCCTTTTCTTCTGTCTTTACCTCCTTCAGCCACCCTCCTCCTTTCCTCTCCTTTTCTTTTCTTACCTCCATATCTCCCTCCTTTACCTGACCCTCCTTTCCTCTCCCTCTCCTCTCTCCCTCCCTCCCTTCCCTCCGCTCCTCTTCCAATTACCAGGAGGAGTATGAGCAGAACCGCACACTTCACAGCTTTCAAGTGTTGGAGAGAGATCCTCCTGGGAATTATCCAGCAAGAGATGAATCCTCAAATGCTCCTCACCCCCCGTCCCCCCCTTCCTCCCCCAACACCTACCCTTCCTCATCCTTCTTCCTCCTTATAATTTCTCTCTCTCTCTCCCTATCTCATTTTCTCTCTCTTCCTTCGCCATGCTGCTCCTTCGTTACCTTGCCTTGTTATTTCGCTCTCTGAGCTGCCACTTGCCTCTCTTCCCACTTTTTGCAAAATAATTGTATATTCTTACAATTCTCACTTTATTTTAACTTTTTTGTGCCTTATTTATGTATAAAGGGATTTGATGAAGCAGTTCTTTAAAAGGCATGACAAAAAGTTTTTCTCGTCAAATTGAGATTTAGAGAGAGAGAGATTGAGATTAATTATGTTTTTTTTTTAGCGTAAGAAAAAGAATAAATTAAAATAAACGGTGCACAAAGGAGAGCGGACATTGACACAAAATCTTGTGTCATGTTTGTCATTTTCTACTCATAGCTCCTTCAGATTATATATCGTCATCATAGATGGATGAAATAATTGTTTGGAATAATTCCACAGACACAGAGCACTATGTCAACGTGAAAACCATGTATGTCAAAAAATTTTCATTAGGTCTGAAATACAACCCTGTTTTCATCATTGCATTTATCAGATAATACAATGTATTTTAATGGTTTATTTAGCTTTAATAACGAGGAGAATGTTCACAACGCACAAAGGAAATACTTGATCCTTTTTTTTTTGTTGAAAAAATTTAAATCATTTTAGTTGAACTAGACAGGGCAGTTTTTTCTTTAACTTATCGTTTTTAAATATTGATTGCACAATATAATAGATGTTTATTTGGGTTCCCTATAAGTCTGGCTTTCACCATGCAATTCAATCTGCCATTGGGGGCAATTTCTATTATTACACCGCTGTGCAAAACAACATCGGAATAACGATGTCCATGACAGTTGTGTCCATGCACCAAAGATTTTTTATACACATGTATTATTTATATATACAAAGTCTGCCTCCTGTCTTCATGTGGTGTTTGGACAGATAAAGCTATTTACCCACTCAGAATTATCGAAGAATAGCAACAGATCCATCGGAATAGATTACTCGCTAAATCGCTAAATGTACTGTAAAAGTAGAGTAAGTCATTCTGCCAGGGAGGAAAGATCTACGTGCTATGAGAGCAAAATGTCATCTGGATTATTGTTTTTCACCTCTTAAACCCACTGCAAATGTGCATGTGGTGTTTGAAGGTCAATCTGAGCAGTGTCAGATGTCCTGCGTGCACTGAGTGGCCTGAGTCCGATGGCGGTATAAGGAATGTTGTGGTTCAGCCATGTCTCAGAGAGAATCAGGATGCAGCGGTTCTTTGGGCGTTGCTGCAATGTTACACTCAGTCAAAGCCCATGCATCTGGTTGGAAATGGATTGCACATTTACGAGAAGGATGGTCAGGAGCAGTGGTGCGGTTTGGTGTCTTTAGTTTTTATTGTAGCCCTGCTCTCCTACCTCTGCTTCTGCTTTCACCTTTCCCACTGCCGCCGCTGCTGTCTTTCTTCAGGGATAGTAGCCTAAACTTAGTAACCTAAACTGATCTCCTCTTTCTGATGATCTCTGCTGGTATCTGCTCACAGTCAAGAGGTGATTGCATGTTTTGCTGATTTTTAGGAAGAGTTGTTGTAAACTAGGTACACCATAACATTACAGCCCAAAACAAGCATTAGTAAAAAACACAAACACAGTAATAAAGAGGAGCTGCTGCATATATGTGTGCCGCAATATTGTCTGCTGGTGGTTATTGCAACAGCAACACCAACAATAATACGCTATGCAGCAAAAAGTTGAAAATTTGGACATGCATGGTTTTAATTGGCCATCAGCAGTTACTCTATTTGTGCTGCAATAACAGCTCTGTAAATTACGTTTTAGACATTTTGAGTACAAAGTTGCAGAGTGTTTTTAAAAGAAGACTGCAATAGAAACGAGTGAAAATATTGTAAAAAAAAAAATTATTTGAAGATTATATAATTTATGGTAACCTGGTAAGATACCTTATCGTGTGTAATCAAGAACAGGAGCAAGACAAAAATAAATAAACTTTCAAAAAGTAGAGGAACAAAAGTCATGACCTGATGTCTGTATCCTCATCCTGGCATTGTCCCCCATTTTCCTCCTCCAGTATCTTCCTTTCGGTCTAACTTCTCCACCTCCTCTTCCTCTCTCCCCTCACTCTCCCTCCCAGACTTTGACCTGGAATCAATACCGCAGCCCGACTCTGGATGGTCGATAATCTCATCCTCTGGCCGGCTGCAGTGGAAGCCTCATCAACTTAGTGCTTCCATCCGAAAGGAATTACCCCTGCCACACACACATGCAAACAAATAGGCTCTACCTGTTGACTTTTCTCACTTTTTCCTCCACCTTACTTTTTTACATTTTCTCTTCTTTTCTCCCTGATTGTTCTGTCTCTATGCCTGCACCATGATAGCATATTAAATTTGCACATTTAAACTAAATGAGGGGATTCAATGTGCATCTTTAAACTACTTGTCTGTTTTTTTCCTGCCGCTTAGATACGCATAAAGGTAAGCTCAGCCATCGACTTGCAGAGATGCAAGTTGCCGTGGCTACCATTATCACAAAAACACAAAACTTGATTAATCAAGGCTGAGGTTTCGATGGGGATTAACAAGTGAAGGTTGAGTGTGAGCTATTTCACTTTCAGAGTGTATCTTCACAGTTACCCAAAGCAACAAACACTCCAGCACTGCAGTCGTAGCTGGGAGGAAGGGGCGAGGATGAGGAGGAGGTGCAAAGGTGGAAGAAGAAGAGACTAGGGAGGAGGGAGGGAGGGAGGGGTTTCCAAGAAGGAACTAGGCAAGAAGGGAAAGAGAGAGGGAAGAAGAGGAGGAGGAGGAAGCACAAAGAGGAGAGAAGGAAGGGAGGTGAAAAAAGTGGCTCCCGTTGTATCGGAGCAGTGGTGTGTGAAAACACACACTCTGCACTCCTGTCGCCTCGCTGCTTAATGAGGAGAGCCTCTCAGGAGTAGCGCACGCACGTACAAACACAATGAGAGCGCACGTGCTCCTACAACCACACACATACAGTAGAGTGCCAACACACACACACACACACACACACACACACACACACACACACACACACACACACACACACACACACACACACACAGAGATTTACAGCCATGCCTTAGCATAATAACTTTTGCCGTCCAGTTTCTGTCCCATCCCCCACTTGCTCTCTTTAACATGATGAATGAGAGTCCCTTTAACCCTTGTCCAGCCACACATACACATGATTACAGTCACATATTTAACAAGAAACAAACGGACATATTAAGAGCACACAAATGTGTGTTCACAGACACACAAAAGCCCAAATGCTCAAGGAGACATATTCAGTTTTTTTTCTATGCAGACAAAGAGCCAGAGATGCAGTCAGATGGAAACCGTCAGTCACAGATGAAAAGTCACCGGCTTCCTTTCTCTCTCCCTCTGTCTCCCTCGCTCTCTTCTTCCTCTCACTCTTCCTCCCATCCTCTTCCTCTTTGCACTTTCATGCGTTCTCATTATTGACGCTGCTCTCTGATTCGATCTCTTCTCTGCGCTTCATTGTGCTTCATCTTTTCCCTCTCCTTTCCTTATTTGGTCTCTATCTATTTTTTTCTCCTCTCTTCCCTCTGCTTTACTCTCAAAGAGGAAATTGGAACTCTTTCCTGCAATCCATCTGTTGTCACACTAATGCCTGCGCCAGTACTATGCTCTGTTTTTCCTCTGCTTTTCCCCCCATTTCGGCTCCCTTTCCATCCCTACACTCTCCAAACCTACCCCACCCCTCACCCTCACACACACACACACACACACACACGCACGCACACACAAGTACTACTTTCACTCATGTCCAGTCAGCAGGTTGCGTAACTCCCAGTGCATTGTGGGTCTGAATGCATGCATTTGCTGGTGTGTGTGCGTTTGCAATGTGAGCTTGTGTGCAGAGATGACATTGCAAAGTAAAGAGGACAGAGGCAGTTTTGGTGCATAATAAAACTTGATCTATGGCTGCTTTGTAATCACACTGACCCGCGGAAACAGACACACACACACACACACACACACACACAGAGTACATCGGACTCTGCAGATACGTGCACATTTAGCGAATACGCACACATGCCAATATATCACCCACGCGCACACGGACACACTGACTCCTCCATAAATCATGCATTTAAAGAAATCACACACAGACACACACAGCCAATGTGTGTGCACATACTTTGTGCACATTTTGCACACACTTAAAAAGAGCCACTTAGCCAATGCGGGCTCATGTCCCTGACGATGAAGAGTTAAAATGCAAATAATTAATCCTATTTTGTTCCAGGAAGAGAACCGGCTGGGAATGTGACTGTGAAATCCTGTTTGAATTGTGCCCAGCCTCACATGGTCCACTATACTGTGTGAGCTCCTTACTGTCATGTGTCAAAAATGACCAGCTGGCCTAAAGCGAAACACAGGGAGAATTTTTTAAAATAAGTGGAATGAATTAAAGAGGAAATCTGCATCCTATCATTTGTGGCATATTGGCACTGCAATATGGAGTTTTGTGTTTCTGAAGGTGGTGCAGTTTCCTTTGTGTGTTCAGTCATGGTGGCTATCACTGCTTGTGCTAACTACTAATTAGCATTTTATTTCAAACAAACTGGAATCATTTTGTGAGGATTTTCCCCAAGAATGGCACTGTTATCTGAGTTTAGATGAGAATATGTCAAAGTTTTCATAAGTTAAATCAATATTGCATTACTCCAAAACACATGTGGACATTTATATCACTGTATAAATTATTTATGCACACAGCATCTATGAAACTGTTGCATTTTTTTGTTCTTATTTCCTCAACTCCTCCTGACTTACAGTAACAGCTACAGTTGGTCACAGACATTGAAACAGACAAGCAGACAAACAGGGATGGATGGTGGGTGAGGGTGAATTTGGGGTGGTGTGGGAGCTTATCCAAACATGGCCAAGACAACTGAATAACACAAAACAACCAGCCGGCAAGCCACAGCACCACATGTTAAGAAAGAATACCAAATGAAGCAGACTCCGATATTACTCTGCCTTCACCATTTCAACTGTCTGGGGGAATCTATATGATGAATCATGAAGAGATTTTTTCTTCTGCTATAACTCTCTGCTTCTCGCTCTGCTTCTGTCTTTGTCTGTTTTCTCTCTGTCCTATTCTTTATGTTATCCTTAATGAACTCCTCTGTGCCCCCTTCGCTGCCGTTCTCTGCTATACTTCAACTTCTTCCATTCTTCTTCTCTCTTTCTCCTCTTTTTTCTATTCTCCCCATACCTCTCCTCCCTCCCTCTCCTACCTTCTCTCTTTCTCTCTGTCTCTCTCTTTTCAATGTACATAACAGTGTACTCTTTAGGAGGGAGCCCTGGTGGTATCTATGGCAACCGGATTGCTAGGCAACAGCCAATTCTCCCTTCCTTCCCTGCGCCGTGCAGCAGCGGCAACAATCAACCAATCGAAAACTGAGGAGGAATGCCGGTGTACGTGAAAAGTTCAGAAGACATGCAGAATGCTCTGCATGCTCTCTGTTTCCACATGGGCTGATCTGACGTGGAGAAATGTTACATGAATGAGCATAAAATCTACAACTTTTTGCACTAGAAGAGAAAAAAATGTGTTATTATACAAAATAAGCCTGAAAAATACAAATTTTAAGAAAGAAAAATATTTTTTTTCCCTCTGAATTTGAAACATATAGCCAGTTTGTTGTGACTCTGCACACACTAACAAATAATAGGCAATTTTAGGCACACATGTTCATTAAAGCGATAGTTCGGGTTTTTTGAAGTGGGGTTGTACTGGACATTTATCCTTGGTTAGTGTGTTAAATAGAATAAAAGAGAGTCAGCACATCTGAACTTTGGAGGTGCAGGCTGAAGTCTGTGATGGAAGCTAAACAATATTGTGAATGGAAGTCAGCAACAAAACATGTTTTAGCCACCAAAAAAAAAGTCCTGCTTATACACATCAGCATCAGTTTGAGTGGATATTATCCTGAGAGTATTTTCATCACTTTACCTTCCCATCAGACAGCCCATTTTGAGGGGGGAAGCTGTTAATGCCTTTAGTTCTCCTGAAAACCACCAGACTCCAGTAAAAAGTCATTTTAGATCACTGAACACGGGAAGTCCTGGTGTGCTGCTGCTTCGATCAACTAGATAGCTTGTTTTTTTTTTTTGTTTTTTTTGATTTGAACAAACCATTTTAAATACCAAAATAATACAATAACAAAAACAAATTAAATGTTCGAGGCCGATGCTAGACCAGCAGCTTTTATGTTCTACGACATTAAATCACTGTTTTTCTCAGTGGAGTCTGGCTCTGAGGTGAGCGTTATGGCTTCTTTTGCCTGTTGTAAATCACTGTCTTAAGGTAAAGTAGGAAAAATAGTCTAAATATAGCATACATTTTTAAAATACATACATTTTTTCTAGGTAGCTAAAAGATGTTTTGTCGCTGCCCCCCATTCACAGCAGTACATTGCTCAGCTTTCATGGACTTCAGCCTGCTTCTCCAAACTGGGGGCGTGCTGACTGCCGTCTACTGTATGTAATACATTGACTATGGAAAAGTACCTCATTCAACCCCAATTAAAAAAAATCTGAACTATCTCATTAACATAAAATTTCAATGGAGCCAATTGAAAATAATTTTAAAGATATCTCAGTTGGTATCCTCTATACTTCAAATTTTGAAGTTATTTTGAAGCTTTGTTATTACACTTCAGAGCAAGATGAAGCAATAAATCAACAAACATGAATTTAACTTTCAGAGCAATAATAAAGCCCACTTTTTCCAACAAAATCACAGTCCAAATTCGGTGGCTCGGAAAAGTTTTGGTGGCAATCAGTATTAGACACAGAGGCTTAACAGCTTGCAATACCCAGTGAACTGACAAAGACTGGTCTCAGTAGAGAAACACATCTGTATCTGCCCAGCGACATTGCTATAAATGGCTACGTAATAGCTAAAGCAATAAACACAAGAGCTGGAATCTTACCATTCTTTAAATCCAGAGAAAGACAAATAGATGTAGAGAGAAACAGAGAGGGGGGAAAAACAAGGCAGTGGAGCACATATGGAGTGACAACAGACAGAGTGGGGAGTGGCCATTTTAGGTTCCTAGTGTTGTTTTATATTGATGTTGGTTGATCAAAATTCGTCCTTCACTCCTCTGTCTGCAGACAGTGGGAGGAGGACAGGGAAGCCATTTTGAGACACAAGGCAAAAAAACTGGAGAGAGGGGGAAAAAAACCCCACAACAACCGACAATAGTGAGTAGGAACAGAGGGACGCTGACCTTCAAAGGGCTCAATTACATGTCACACACATACACACATTCAAAGTTGGGCACGATCGCTCATACAGCACATTCACACAGCTCGGCTGCACACACAAACACGCCAAAACACATGCATGATGTGTGCATTTTTAAACACAATGAGGCACACACACTCAGAGCGTCCCCGCTGCTCCACACCGTAGGACCGTCTGTCCGTCCAGATAAAGTGGCCTCTGAATCTCAGTTCTGATTTGAGGGGGGGTTAATGACAACTATCCTCCCCCCTTTCTCATTGTCCCTCTCTCTTCACCGCTCTCTTTCTCTCTGTCTGTCTCTCATTCATTCACAGTTGCTGTTTTTCTCAGTTTGTGTCCCTCTTGCAGTCTGTTTATCTTATTCCTGCTATTTTCTTCTCTCGTTCTCATTTACCTCTTTCTCTCCCTCTTTCTCTCCACAAAACCAATTTTCAGGTGGACACTGCAGGGCCGACCTCTAAAGTAAACATCCCCCTTATTCATCCACTTCTCCTCCTCCTCCTCTTCTTCTTCTTCCCCCACCCCTTCCGCCATCACATCAATGCCAAAGGAGACCCCCCCTCCCCACCCCATATCCAGCTCTCCCCCCCTCCTTCCCTCTCCACCTCCAACCTTCTGTTTGGAGGGGAGGAAGAAGAGGAGTAAAAAAAAAAACCATGGTATGTGGCGCAGTCATGAATTTTAATGGCACTGCTCATTTTAAGTAAATAGTACATCAGCTGGGATCCAGATATAAGGGGAGGTTTGGTAGTGGTGGTGATGATCAAGGGGAGTGTAGACGCAAAACAAAGAAATTAATTGAAAGGAAGCCCAAAGTTGGATGACGGATGAAGCAAAACAGGAGGGAATGGAAAATGAGGAGCAGAGAGGGATGGGCTAGGAGGGTTAAGTGAGGATGCAGAGCAAAGGGAGAAGAAGGAAGTGGTGAAGGATGGATAAAGAGAAAGAGAGAGAGAAGGAAAGTCTCATCTCCTGGTGGAATAATCTCTCATTTATCACACTGATGGAAAAACAGGGAGAGAAAGGGGAGCTGGACAAGGTTCGGAAAAGACAGTTTTGTAGTTTTCGAGATAAGTTTCGGCTTGTATCGTGGATGCAGCATGCATGTTCATGCTATAGCGTCTAGACGGCTTTTTGAGCCAGAATATAGCATGAATTATGCATGCAGAGCTGCTCTCATTCTGGGGAGCAGTGTTAATATTATTACATATGTGGCAATATACCGAAGGGTGAAGGGGGGGTGGAAATTGGGGAAAGCTGTAATGGTGCACACACACATTAATTCACACTCACACGTATGAACACACCCGCAGAGCCTTGCAAATGCATGTGCACTTGTGCATGTGGACACACACATACACACCAAGCCAAAAGGCTAAGCTTCCTTTTTCATTTCAGCAGAGAAGATTGCATTTTCTGAGGCTGTGTGTGTGTGTGTGTGTGTGTGTGTGTGTGTGTGTGTGTGTGTGTGTGTGTGTGTGTGTGTGTGTGTGTGTGTGTGATTACTGACTGTTTGGGAGGGAGTGATGGGGGATATTAAACGATTCAAATGCTGTCTCTCTTGCTCTCCTCCACTGGAGAGACCTAAGACTGCAGCATGGCCACACACACACAAACACACACAAACACGCACACACACACACACACACACACACACACACACACACACACACACACACACACACACACACACACACACACACACACACACACAAATACTGGGCCAGTCTGTTCTGTCAGACAGGCCAATTTAAAAACACACACTGCCAATTAACCGAGAGGCAGCATAGTTTCAGTGTGGACATTGTTGTAGTGCGGCATACACAGATAATGTGGATATGTATGTTTTTGTGTTTATCTGCCTTCTTTTCGGCGCAAATTGCTTGTTTTAAGACCGGGAAGGAACAAAGAAAGTGGTTGAATCGTCTGCGCTCCCGTTTCAAATGTCCACAGTTATTTCTCCTTTTTTTTTTTTTTTTTTTTTAGTTTTAATAACTGTCGCCATTTCACTAACGATTGCTGACCGAAACACAATCACCCGCAGGATAAATGCATACTATTGTCCTTAAAATAAGTGCTCAAAAACGAGCAAAGCACGCAGACAGAAGATAACGCTGAACAAAAACCACACACTGATAGAAAACTGGCCCTGAGGGTGAAAATAAATAGCCACAAGAAACAAAGACGGAGAGCAATTTGGTTAGTGTGGATGCTGCAGCTGACAGGAGGGGAGGTTTGGGGTCTGAATCATGAACTGTTCATAGAAACCTAAATATTTGCTCAAGCTGATGTTTGCTGGCATTTATTGTTTTCTTATGGTGCCCATGATACATTTAGCAGAACCTTTGTAGCCTTACACTAAGTGCAATCTTGGGATGTGTACCCGCAGTACTATTAGAGTGTGCATACTATACTCTACCATTCAATGCTTTTAAAAGTGCAAGTGATTGTGGACAATTGTGCTTTAATATTTAAATTCATGCACAGACCTGGATTCCTCTATGTGCTACAGTCTGTTCCTTTGTCCCTTCTCTTCAGCCACATCCCCATTTCCTAACTGAGACTTCCCTACCTGTCCACCAGATGTCCTAAGACTTTTTCACCAGACTTCCTCATTAACCTGCTCACCCGTTCTCACTCCCCTCATTAGTCTCTCGCCATTTATACCTGCCCACATCCTTTGTGCCTTTGCTTGCTCACCAGCATTGCTGTTTAGAGTTTTTGTTGTTTCCTGCCTGCAATTTAGACTCTCTGCTTGTAAAACTTATATATAAATATATTTCATATATATTGAAATATATATTTCAAATCTTCACCCACAAATTCACTATTTGTAGAAGAAGTGCAATGTTAACTTCAGTTTGTGAGGAAAACTTCGTTTTTCTTGTACTTTTCTTGACTATTGTCTGGAGGGAGGAATTCATGCTCATTCAGAATCATGTGTAGTGTGTGCCCTGTCTAAGCCATTTTCAATACATCCCAGAGTTCTGCTTCATCTGAGTTTGGGTCCCTCCAGTGCTTCTTGCACTCTCCACCGTGACACCAGGCTTTGCACTCGGCCCCTTTACAGCTTCAGGAAGTCTGCCAAAACTCAATAACTCTTACTTCCTGCAGTTCATCTTATTAAATATAAGCCAAAAGTCCCATAGGGAATGATGTGACCAATATTCAGTGGGAGTAAATGTCCCTGAGCCAGATGTACATGAGCCATTTTTCATGATGGGCATTATAGCTTGTCAAACACAGGTGTAAGTAATAACATTTATAGTGGCCACATTCCATTAAATTGTTTCATGTAGTGCCAGGACATGGTTGATATATGCTGGTTTATTGGAGCACCTACATGGAATGCAGCCATCATCAGTGGAGGAAGGACAACTTAAAAATATTTAACTTTGATGAAATGACAGCTTTGCAGACAGTGCTGTTCCTTCAGAAAGCGATGGCACTTTTTATGCAACTTGTGAGACCTTTACACCTCAAGCCCAGAGAATGTTGATAGTGGATGATTCTGCAAAACTCCAGATTAAATTAAATGAATTTTTTTTTTTTTTTTATGTCCAATGCAAAACTTTTTCAAATTCTTGCCTTGTACAATAGCTGCACAAGGCAACTACAGTGTTTTTAAAGTCACTTGCAGGTCTGTCCTCTGCACTCGAAAATGCTACACATCAATATCCACAACTTTATTTTCTGTCTTGACTCATAAAGGCGCATGCTAAACCATGCATAGAATCTGAACTCTGGCATTGGATGTAAAGTGTTTGGTGTGGAATTGTCCACATTGACTGTAATTCTGAGGATAGCGGCCCTCAGGATGGGATAAACTAATGGGGATGATCCCTTTGACATTGCCTACTGCAATAACTGCAAGTTATCCTTAGTGCCAATGATTTGTTGCTGTGAGTTAAAGTGAAATGTATGATACCTTGTATCCCTCAAATCGAGACAATAACTTATTTCTATGCCAGCAGCTCTGGGAGGCTTTTCTTACAGATGACTGGTAGTGCTTTGATCTAAATGCTAACATTAGCCTGCAAACTTCCAGCAATCTTCATGCGTAGAGGTGTTTTTACCATCTTCACCATCTTAATTTAGTGTGTTACCATGCTAACATTCAAGTAGAGAAAAGACAATCGAAATGTCATTGGTTCTGTTGGTATTTGGTGATAAATCAGAACACAAAAAAATATGCAATTTTCATTTGATGATGATGTCAAGAAATCACCAAAGTGCTCATAGTTCAACCTGAAGAGAACATGAATGTTTGTACCGAATTTCATGGCAATAGCTTGGCACTCAAAACAATGAATGCAAACTTCATGATGGTGCTAAAGCAAATTTCGGGGGATCAGCAAAGTAAATAGGATTTATCGTGTGGAGAACATGAATGTCTGTAGAAAATGGGAAACCATTCACTATTGTCAAGATATTTTACTCTGGATCAAAGTGATGGATCGTCCAACATACTTATGTTGCCATTCATAGAGCGATGCCCCTAACACAGCTAAAACGGCTTGTTTTTTGATTGTATTAATGTATGACAACATCTGTGCCTCTGCCTTCCCACATTTACATACCTCCACTGTCTGGCAAGAAGTGCTGGAGGCATTAGTGAGGAATACCATGGGTCTTCATTACTACCTCATGATATTCTGGACCAGTGCATTAATGGATAGTCATTAAGCCGCTGATGGCTACAGCCATACTGTGCACTGTAAATTGGAAGGTACATACAGTAGAAGTTGAAATATAAATGTAGAGTGTGATGGCAATTACTGGAGTGTATATGACTGGTGTTTGTTCACTGACAGTTATTTAGAGCTGATGAGTGTTGATTGAAGAGCTGTTTGTTCCCTCATTGAGTTGATGTATTTTTGCAGCAGCTGTTGAAACTGTCTGAAGTGTTACATCAGCTCAGAAAGGTGATGACTGATTGCAAATGTAAAGGTTCACACCATTTCAGTTCCTCAGAGTAAAAGCAATACTGATCTTTTTGCTGTAATGTGAAGTCCATATTTCATCATACCCAATGTTTTTCACCATCATTTGTCCTTCTACTGCATGCATTTTTTTTCTATGCGTTATTATCGAAGGTAATGTCTATATGATTCCCTGTGCTTGTCCAAGAGGTCTGTCAGTGAATTTAGACAGACAGCGAAAGATTAAATGCTACATTGTTAAAAAAACAACAAAAAAAAACAAACAAAGTTAGCCTTGGGGAAACCATACAAATATTGAGGCATCATATGTAACCTTCAATAGTCTTGGAGTCACATATTTTGGCGATCGACAGGAAACAAGTGTGACAATCATGCTGTATCCCATGTCAGATACCGACAGTTATTCTTGCTATTTTGAGCGCATGTTAGAACTTCTGTTCCAATTCCCGCACCTAATTTTGAACTTTTCAGAGCATTTTGACCAAAAATAACTTGGTTCAGAACCAAAAAAAGTTGGTTTAGAGCTGGAACCAGAAAAAAAAGATCAGGTTTGAGTACCTAGGTGGTGCACTCAAAATTGTCAAAAAGTTCAGTATGGATAGTTGAACACTCCTCACCCTCATTGGTCACTATGTTGCCTTAGTAGCGGACATCATCTCGCCACATGCATTTGTTGACATCACCGTAATAGCATCCCAGACCATAAACAGCTGACGTGCAAGGATACCCTAAACTGCTGACCGAGTGGCGTGATTTGACAAGTTCGGAGTGAGAACGTGTTGGTCGCTGACAGTAAACAGGGACCAAAGCTGTTGTCCTGTCGACAGAATAGCAATAAAAAGGTCTATATGATCTGTGGGCAACAATCACTTTTAGTGTTTAGTTGCACTATGCTGAGCAGAAATAGAAAAATTGTCATATCTTACAATTGTCATTTTTTAGTATGTGTGCAATGGCTGTGTTTGATTTGAGAAAAAAGCTACCCTGTCAAACTTTGCACACTATGCAAGTAGTAAGTGCACTAAAGGTAGTATCCAATTTGAGAGACAGAATCAGTGTCCAGCACTGTAAAATATATATATGGAAAGTGTCCATGTTGTCATTGTCTCTTCATAAGTTCCCATCTGAAACTGTAGCTGCATGAAGCCATTTCAGCCTGTTCACCAAAGCCAACATCTGACCCTTAACCCAGGTCAAGAGTTGTGCCAAGAAGCCAAGCCGCCTGATTTACGGTCACCCATTTTGATTGACCACAAAACACAGTTTTAACCTGCATCGCTGCATCAGTCTGGAAAGGGAATCAGTGAGAGCTGAAGAAGTCAGCTAAACCCGGTACTCCACTGGGAGAAATCTTATCCTTCATCCACACAAGTGCACACTTTGGATTTGGCTCAGTCAGCACTGTAACTATCTATAATGCTGCAGGAGGAACTCCAGGACGATCAATAGTTCTTGATAATATTCTGAATATTTAGGATTGTTGGAGGGACCCTGAAACAGCTAAAACCAAAACTCTCCACATGAAATATATAATGGATGATGACTGACAGCTTTACGACTATAAGTAAATTTAATATTCAGACAGCAGACTCACGCTTGTGGTTGTTCTTGCGCTGGAAGGGTAGTGTGTGTCGCTCCGAGTCTTCTTCCCCCTCCTCATCTGCCAGGTGTGTGTGAGTGTAATGGTAACTCAGCCCAGGGCGGTTCTTATAGCGCTTTCCACAGACTATAACACACACACACACACACACTCAGTATAAGATTACTTCTGTAAAAGTTAAGAATAAAAAATAAGGAATAACGAAATAAAGTTGCAATGCTCACTGTCACAGACGTAAGGCTTGTCTCTGTCTTCAATGGCAGCTGGCTCTTGTCTCTTCCTCATACCCCCGACACCGTAGGCCTGCAGAGACAACACACACACACACACACACACACACACACACACACACACACACTTATAAGACCTCTAACAGCTGCATGCAAAGTCACACGTGCATAAGATACAATCAAAAAGTTTGAACTTCCACACTTCTCACACAAGTCCTGCATGCACACACATACACAATAAATAAAGCGTATCACCCGCTCACTTGTGTGTTCATATGTCTACACACACACACACACACACACACACACACACACACACGTTTGCATTCTAATCATCTGCTCTCAGTGTAAAGCTCCACTTCTAGCAGGAGGGGGCTGATGACACCTAGCAGGGGAGCAACAGCTCCAATTAGCAACCCTGGTGTCTGTGTGTGAGCATGTGTATGTGTGTGTGATGATTTTCAGAATACATTGTTAACACTTGATTATCTTCCCATAGGAAGCCCAAAAACAGTGGGGAAAAAAACTGCCTGATCTAATCAAAGTTGTAAAAAAAACAAAAAAAAAGAAGGTTGTCACAGCATGATTTGTATCTCTGGATCCTGTTGCATTTAGTCTCTGCAACAACTGTCGGTTTGTCAAATGACATTTCACCACAGACTCGGGAATACAGAGAATCTATCAAATCTATCAAATCTATTATAACCTCAGACCAAGAAATAGAAAATGTGCTAATCTGTGGATGCAGTTAGCACAATTTCTGCATGTGTGGATTGGAAGCTTTAATTTAATCCTTGTAATATTTGTTTGAAATCAGCAACACAGGGCTCTAACTGATGGGTTGCACGGATGTCGCAGATTCCATCTAAGTCTAAATCAGAATAACTTAAAGGCTTTCATTTTATAGTGTAATCTACATCAGCGCTCCTTATGCTGTGTGTCTGACAGGAAAGACTCTGAACTTCAACACCACAGTCTGACTCTGAGCTTCATCCGGGTCAAGTCCGCAGAATCTGGCTTCCCCAGCTTCACTTTTCAACTCTAACAACCTAACACTTTCTTTTGTGGCTTGTCAGTTCATTATAAAATGACCAGAGAGAAAACAGAGATGAATAATGAAATGTGTTACCCGTGCTTTGGTACGGTTTTTGCGCTTCGGGACGTCTTCCTCCATTTCGTCCACCTCCAGCTCATGAGGGAAATCTCCGACCAGCAGCTTCTAGAGATGACATACGGAGAGAGTGAGAGAGGTAGATGCACTGTCAGATGCAATAGTTTCCTTTTCTTTTTTCCTTTACTTTTCCTCTCTTTTCTTTCCTTTCCTCTGAGACATCTCAGTCTCTACTTTTGCCTTGCTTCACATGGACCCATGGGTGGTCATGAAATTGCAAAACTTCCTGCTGTTTTTGAGAGTATTTGCATAATCCCAGTACTTAAAACAACCTTAAAAACAGAACCATTACCACCAAATATAGCCAAATGTGTCTCCATTTCATTGCAATAAACGATTCAATTTAAGACTCAATTAAAGGGCTACACCATGCAATTTAGTATTGCATTTCTGTAAGTTGGGGAACTCACAAGGGATAAGAAAAATAATCAAGCAGCAGAAGACAAGATACTCTAATCCTAATCTTAAAAGATGTTTATTGTGGCTATTGCAAAAAAGAGCATTGATATTCTGGTTTCTGAATCATGAGAAATCTGACAAAGATAAGCAGTATGGGAAGAGTTAAGTGTGCACATGGAGCTATGTAGGGGCAGAGTGTTGAAGCACTAGCTGGCTGGACAAGCCCCGAGCTGGGCTGGAGTCAGGGGAAACCCTGGATTAGAGGCCCTGAACACTTCTCTATCTCTCAAAGGGCCACTGTGAGGGCCATTCACTCAACTGCTGATTGATTAGCTGTCTGTCTAAACTCGAGAGCAACTGCCTCAGGCTGGTGAAATACTCCAGCCAGATGGGCATGAAGTTTTTGCTCAGAAGTTGCAGAGTGGAACATGCTGTGTAGAGGATGGCAGAAAGCAAAGCGGTGGATGGACTTCCCTTAAAATGTCCTGGAAATAATTGTCGTGAGGTTGGTCTCTGAAACACAGGAGTGGAATCCCGGTACAAGAAAAAGGGGAATGACTGCAGTGCAATCACACACAGTCACAAGCACGCACACACACACACTCGATGCCAGGAGGGACTTGTCAGAGCCACGGGAGCCTGTGTCACCGCCAAAACACACACTCCGACAGAGACAAAGGCAGAGACAGACAAAGAAGCGCAAACACAGAGGGTAATACAGACAGATGAAAAGAGACAGACAGCCTGACATAAGAACAAGACACAGAAAACAACAAAGTGCAAGAGAGAGAGAAGAGAAAGAAACGAGAGTCTCACCTGACACTCGCTCATTGGCTCTTCTTCCTTGGTTTCTACCTTCTTGTCCAGGGTTTCCCCAGCGAGCAGCGACTCCAACACAGGACCATCTGGGATACCCCCCTCCTTCTTTAGAGAAGCCTCGTAGTCTGGAGAACGAGACAATTACAATCACGAAACAGCGGAGATCTCGCATTCATGCTGACATGCTCAGTTGAGCTGACAGTGCCCCGAGGAAACAAAAGTTGGCTGGTTCATGAAGGCATGAGGACTTCAGCTTCAGGAGTGTTCAAACGTCGAGTAATCACCTGTAATTTGTCAAAATACCACGATTTTACATCGCTAGTGAGAAGTGTCCACTTTTTCTTTACAGATGTTTCCTATTCACGTAACCTCCTGCTTCAGTGTCCGTAAATGAGCAAAATATGCAAATTATTGTCAGTTTAACTAATAATTAAGACTATCCATAAAAATGTTTACAAAACATGAACAGTCATCAGCCATTAAGCATTAAAGTTATTTCAAATGTAGAAAAAGTAGAGGTAGTGATATTTATTCATTTATAAATAGCAAGATGCATCATAACCCTTTAAAACCTGGGGCGACATCACTTTCCTTGCGCTGCTTTCAGACGCTTAAAACCTTTGAAAATTGAGCAAATTGGTGTAATTTCTTTAAAAAACTTGGGAGAAAGGCAATGAGGAACCTGGTAACAAATGCTAGAAGAAATCAAGCTAATTTGCTCTGGTTTCAAAGGGTTAACCCCACCTCACTAGTGATCTGTTTCAGCTCTACAAAATCTTGGTGTGCAGCCAAAAACTTTGCTCAAAACCATAGAACTTTATTCCACATTTTCAATAACACCAGACTACTGAATTTTGGGGACATGCTCAAAATAATATAGTATACAGCATCCATAATACTGTATTTCCACACTTGACAGCATCCGATTACATTCAGCAGTGTGCAGCCCGTAAATACAAAGATCTCACAATTTTGTCAAAAGGATAAGTTATATAAAATCCGCCTCAATTACCGATCTTGAACTCGATCGGTACAAGCCGCGGGTCCTCCAGGATGTTTAGCCGTCTCTTCTTGCGCCAGCAGCGAGCGGGATATGTGTACAACTGACCTGGAGCGTGACCTGAAACACAGGAATACACAGCTGTGTCATAGGGCATACTGAACACATGGTTCATACATTAACTCATGCATGAACAAAATACGGATGGTTTAATAACTAGTCAAAGTCTGATCTGTAGTGTATTAGCATAAGTATGTTAACTTACAGCAGATGCTGGAGGCTAAATGCTTAAACATATTGGTTTAGTGTGCTAGAGTGCAGATTTACAGATTAGCACTAAAAACGACGTCCAGTCGAGGATGATGAGAATTATATTTATATTTCAGTTACTTTTAGATATTTGAGTACCAAAATTATTACAATTTATTTTGAGAGTGATGTGAATTTCTGAACCAAATTTCATTTGAATCTGTCCAACAGTTGTTGAGACATTTTACTCTGAACCAGAAATGTGGACTTACAGGTGGCAGTATAGGCAGAGGAGGGAACAAGTCATTGTTTTGCAAGCCACAAGTAAGTCACAAGTCTTTGCACTCAAGTTACAATTCATGTCCCAAATCAAGACAGGCAAGTCCCAAGTCATAAACTTTTAATTCTATGTCCTAAACAAGTCATAATGTATTTTTCACTGAATTTAATGCCATTTTCACAACAGAGTAATAATTTATTAAATGTTCCATAATCATCGCTCTTAAAAGACAAGTGTGACTGTGACTTTCAGTCCTGTCTATCTCATCTCATAGAAAGTGTTTATAACTTTCTCCTTCCAAATTGACTTCAGGGAAGTTATCAAGTATTTTCAAGTCAAAAGGCTTTAGTCCAAGTGAAATCACAGGTCGTTGGTGTTGAAGTCAAAGTCAAGTTGCAAATGTTTTTGATTTTGTCAAGACCTAAGTCATTGAATTTGTGACTCGAGTTTGACTCCAAGTCTGATTTTGAGTCACGTGACACGAGTCTACACCTCTGACTGTAGGGAATGACAGAATTTATCTTTTGGGGACTGTGAATATCTGTATGAAATTTTAATGTAATTTTTCAAATAATTGTTGAGATATTTCAGTCTGGACTCCAGGATGGTTAAAATTAAATGGCTGGGGTTCGAATGCTTTTCTGTTAAGGCACTTTACATGTTTCCAAATTAAAAGTGTGTCATTTTCGATACAAATTTTTAAATACAAACTACTTTTTGTTGGTTTTGGAAAATAATAAGCCATTAAAAAGTGCCACATTGAAAAAAACCTTAAATCTTAAACCCATACAAAATGTAAATAATTCATATTCCAGTTTAATTAAATATTATTCAATGCAAATCAAGTTAAAACTAAAAATCAACAAACAAAAGAATTGTACTGGCAGACACCATACAAAGCCTACAAACTGAAATTGTTAACACACTCTCTCTCTCACACACACACAAGTGCATCCTCTCTGGAATAGTTGGTGCCAGCGGCGTATCATTGCCTACAGGGGTGTCTGATTCACTGCCAAAATACACTGATGTTACAGAGAAAGAGAAAGCGATGAGGAAACACCCGTTGGGGGAAAGTTTAAAAAAAAAAAAAAAAAGTTGAGGTCGGAAAGGTAGGAGGCCTGGAAAAGAGGGGGAGGAAATGAGGCAGAGGGGGAGAGGAAGGAAAACGAGACAGAAACAAGCAGAGCAGAGGAAGGAAGGAAGCCGCGGGATAAATGACTGGAGAAAATAATTTGTGTAGCACAACAGCTGGTAAACGCACACGCCAACAAAGAAGAAGAGCTCCTCAAGCCTTGGCCAGCCACTTGCCGCTTTATTTCGACACGGTATCAAACCCTTACACACAGAGAGACACACCTGGTCCGCGGTGGTTTTTCTCCATCCAGATGTAGCAGTTGCTCTGGGCCACGCCGGTCTGGGAGTCCAGGAAGGGGAGACGCATGGAGCGTTCGGCACACAGACGGGCATTGTAACTGCGACAGTGTTCAATGGCTTCCTTATAAAACTCCTCACCAAGACTGGAGAAGATTATAGGGAGGGGGTGAGGGGGTCAAAGGTCAAGGAGGAAGCGGGATTACAGTCAAACATTAGCAGGGGACTCGGATGGTAAAAAAGCACAGCATGCATTTGTGTGTGTTTGGTGTGCGAGTCAAAAGAGGAACTTTCATGGACAGGTGTAGGGCAAGTTTGTGAGTATGCGTGTGTATGTGTTTGTTCATGTTTGTGCGTGTGTGTGTGTGTGTGTGTGTGTGTGTGTGCCCGCAAACCTCAAGCTGTGCCCACTTCTGAGGGCATGTGTGTAAGTCAAAAGGGTCATTGAGTGGTCAGTCATGTTGCGGTGTGTGTGAGTGTGTGTGTTTGTGTGCGTGTAGTCGCTATCCTATTAACCTGGGTCACAGCAGATGAGCTGCCAACTACACACTGTTAAAAGCACACAGCGTTACACACTCAGGCAGCACACTAACACATTTGTCACTGTGAGTACAAAGTATGCACTGAATCTTCTCACCTGTACTCGTGTGAGTTTGATTAACATTCAGTGTAATATTCTTCTCTTTGTCCCCCTCCCTCCCTCCCCCCCGCTTCTTCCCATCTCTCATGCAGCCTCCCCTCTTACCTGTTCTTGATGACTGCACCTCCAGATTGCCTGTAGAGAGAAGAAGAAAAAAAACACAATAGATGTGTGGTGAGTCACTCCTTCACTCCACCCCACTTTCTCTCCCCCTTCCTTCTTCACTTCTTTGTCTTTTACAAAATATTCCCCTTACTCTCAATATTTTCTATTTTTGTCAGATTTTGCTGTTACATGTTTAAGTTTCCCACTCTTCCCATCTCTTGATATGCTTCTTTTCTTTCGGTTAATTTCTGTCTTTCTTCGCACTTCTTTCTCTTGTCTTTGTCTCTCTTGTGTTAATCACTCCTCTCTAGTGTCTTCCTGCTGAGTGCAGACATCAAGGTCACTCTGCTATACAGGCGGTAGATCCAGGACACACGAAACTACAGCCACACACACACACACACACACACACACACACACACACACACACACACACACACACACACACACACACACACACACACACACACACACACACACACAGAGCTATAGTGCTCAGCCAGAAGCAACCTCACAAAAACAGTGCAGTGCAGACGATATAGCACTCCTATAATACTGTCAGACTCACGATAGCAGTTGAAAAGAAGATCAGAATCGAACAGAACAACCATAGATATTGTCTTTTTTATTCATCTTCCCTGCTAAAACCAGGCGCCTGCATTCCCCAAAATACAACTCTTCTTCACTCTTCTCCGGTGTGAGATTCAGGTGTGTTATGGTCATAGCTTAACTAGCCCTGAGCCGTTAACTGCGTGCGGTGATGAGGAGCACGCTACAGAGGAATGGTAAGCTCACCTCATTCAGACTCCACAACCCGAGATTCTTCAAATTTTAAACTTCAGCCCCGAATGATGCTGACTCAGGTGACATCACTTGAGGTCATTTATCAGACTTAACAGTTTTCCCTCTCGAGCCACAAATGACTCGCTCCAATCTCCAACACCTGTAAACACACTCTGTTGTGTAAAATCAGTGGAGTTCCCCTTTAAAGCACCTGCATCTATCATGTGATGAAGGCCACGGGCCAAAACATATCTGAAAATAAAGGGTGTGTTAGTAAATCCAATCTGACACTAAAATGAAAAAACTGCTGTTCAAAGTGACAAATATCTACCAACATTACATTTCCACAGCACTCCAAATTTATGGTCCAGTTTGAATCATAGTGTGCTCTGGCACCTGGAGTGACTATTTTTAAATGCTTTCAAAGTTTTTAATGCTACAAGTTTTTATGGTTTAAAAACTGGCTACATCTAAAAGAATCAGGCAAATAATGACAGAAAAAAATGAATAGGGTAGAGGATCAAAAAATAAGCTTATTTGACAAATAATGATTATGTAAATTTAGTTAGTACAGAACTGTTTTGCAATAATTCAATATTGCAAACTTAAGCTGTTGGATATGTCATGATCCAAGGAATCCAGGGGAAAAAGAATTTCCTTTTACAGCCATAGAAGGCCTGATAAAAGATTGCATATTGGCGTCATTTGCACCAAAATCCAATCAGTTCCTTCTTGGCCCTAGGCTTAAATTTGTACCAATTTTTACTGAAATCTGTGAAATAGTTTTTCAGATATCTGCTAATTAACAGACAAAAAGCAAACAAGCTGGACTGAAAGCCTCCTTGGCTGAGGTAATTATTGAAACAACAACACACTGTGAAGGTATAAACAGAGCAGATAATCATCTCAGAGCAGAATAAAAGCAAAATTGAAAAGATGTGACTTCATGACAAGACGCCCAAACAATAAGAAGCTTCTTTACACTTTAATATCCTTAAATCGGATTAAAGCTGATTTTCCAAAGAAACAGAAAGCTGTTTTTTAACCCACTTGTGAAAATGTTGACAACTATCAATTGTCCCAGTTGTAAATAAGGACAAATTTAACTCAGCCATCAGATCCAGCAGATGCTGGTGAGGTCTGACAGCTTGTGCGTGGCATCTTCAAAACCTCCTAAACCAGTTCTGCAACCTTGCGGGCCATCCCAAACGTGTGACATTTAAAGGATGTGATCGGGGTGTCAATATGTGGGGCATGCTGTGCTCGTGTCTGGTAATGTGTCTGTGCGAATGAGCTGTTCGCTTTCTGCTGAGGAGTTTCTGTGCAGCTCAGTGCCTGCAAATCGTCAATGCGTATGACCAATAGAATATTTTATGGCGTTGGAGGTGCGTCACCAGAACTTCTCCTCACCTCGTTTCACTTGGCTTAAGTGCTGTGTCAGTGATCCTCCTTGTAGTTTACAACAGATGAATGACGAACGGAGCAGGATAGAGACCTCTCCAGAGGTCAGATACTGCTCAACCATTATAAAACACTGCAGATAAAAGCAACACCTAAATGCTTGAATTTTAAATGAGTTTGTACCTGCAGAGGCCTGGCCAAAATAGAAAGGCAACCACTCCCTCAGACACAAATATTTCTATTGAATGCATATAAATAGTCATGAGGAGGGAGAATAAACACTGAGAAGTGCTCAAAGAGTCACATACATTAAAAAAAACCCAGGTCCAGAAAGTGTTAGATGCTGCTTTGTTAAATATTAAGAGAAACATGGTGAATAAATGACTTGGACTTCAAGGCTCCTCTAGTAACCAAATTGAAATACCAGAGAGCAGAAAAAAGAAGGCAACATTCAAAATGTAAAACAGCTCAGCCCCTCATTTGCCTCCTCACTTCAAACTCTTCCATTCCTTCATCACCTCCATCCCTCTCTCCTCCGCTGCCTTTAGAGGAGAATAAGTCGGTCCCCTCTCGATAATAAGTTGACAGCTGTAGAAAATGGCTTCTTTCAATTTGTGTGCTCCCAATCTCATTATATTGTGATAGGAGAGCTGCATGACTGTTTGCCTGTTTGGAGGCTCGTATGGGAGCTGAGGCACTCGAAGTGGATGCTGAGAGGGAGATATGCAAAGAGAAAGTTGGGAGAAGACACAGAGAGAAGGGGGAACAAGATGGGCAGAGGAGAGGCAACAAGAGAGAAGAATCCACTAAGGAAGAGGCTGAATACAGGAAGGGAAGGTGTGACGAGAGAAATGGACACAAAGTACAAGACAGAGAGGATGGACAAAGAGGGAACCGAGCCGAGAGCTCTGCAGTAACGGAGCAGGGTGACCTGTGAAAAGACGTGGCTCACTGATAACACTTCATCTTTCTGCTCTTCGGGTCGTTTAAAGGGGGCCTGCCGGCACATTTTTCTGGACCATGACACCCTTAATTCAGCTGCAAATAGCCACCAGAGAAAATCAGACTCTCAACATCAGTTTGTAAAATAATCATCTTCAGCGCTTAGATTTGATTGAAAAATCACATTGAGGGGGCGGCAACAGCGGAGCGTGATCATCAGGCATTCCCTCAAATGCTAGCTCTCATTTTGCAGGCCAACTTGCTAAGTAAGTAGAATTGTGAGAGCTGAATTGTCACGAAACAAAGCTGTTCTTACCTCGTGGACCTGTGTGCGAAACACAGAAACACTTAGTAAAAACACTTGTGATAATAGGTTTTCATATTTTACTCAGATGGGTGACAGGGTGGCTTTGAGATCACAAGCAACTGCAGGGTTCCTACAACTTAAGGCAAGGTAGATCAAAGACTTTAATAAGATTTATTTTACATTGCACTCTGAATTTAGTTTAAGACCAATTTTCAAATAACCAAAACTGAAGCAGGACAATTTTATTTTTGCCAAATGTATATTGTAACATAGATCAAGCCTTTTTTTCCAGTGAAAAAGGAAGGTTATCTACATCAAATGTTGGAAAAACAACCATTTTAAGAGTGAAACACATGGAAGGCAATGAACATATCATATAATATCTACAATAATATCTATTTGGTTTACCTAAAGAAGTGGGAAATATCTGGCATTTCTGGCCTGTTGTCTTGATAATTTTGTGTTTGCCAGTCTGCATGTGAGATTCCGCCGCTTGGATTCCCGTCATGACGAGTTTAAGAAAAGGAATTTATTAATATATGTAACAACAAAAAAAGTTACCCAAATATTTTGAGATTTTAAAATGCATAGTCAGAAACAAAGATTCATAAAATCCTACTTCTCTTGCTGAGAATTTTAAGACTGAAAGATAAACTGAAGTTAATTTAATACTAATTAAGGCCTTATTGTTAGATTAAGTAATTCAGTGCTTTTTAAGACTTTTTAAGGATCTGCAGGTAGTAGTGAGCCCACCCGCACCTTTAAAGCTGACTAATTAACACGATAAATTGTTTGTTCAATCAGCAAAAAGAAAATAAATGTGTTGTTTAGAGCCAGGCTAGCTATTTACACCCAGGTGAAGATTTTTGGTTCCAAAAATGTTCTGAAAGCTGTACAACACAACCAATGCAATGTTTTAGTAACGTTTTCAGTTGCAAGTTTTCTTTTAGTTCCTAGAACGTTCTCCTTAAAGTTACGCATTCTCTATAAATATTAGAAAATGTTAAAAAAAATGTTTTGTTATTGTTAACATATCACATTACATTATATTTTCACTGAAAAAAGGTCTGTAATGTCAGTCATCAAAAATATTTTGTTAATGTTGCTTTGAAAATATTCTTCCTTTGTTCTCATGTAACATCACCAAAACATCCTCAGAACCTTGCAGTTAAAACTTTATGTCTTTGTCAGCATTTAACCTTAAAGGCACATTATTTGAAATGATAAGCATCCTTCAAATGTTTCTTTAAAATGTTATTGCAACTTGTATGTAACACAGGGGCAGTCTCTTGGTTGTAGATTCATATTGGCCATACAGATATGAGAGTGGTATGAATCTTCCTATCTAATTCTAAGCAAGAAAGTGAGTAAGACTATTTCCCCAAATATTTAACTATTACTTTAAGGTCGACAGGGAAGAAAGGCTCAGCTATCATGTGAACACAGAGGATGTTCCTCCGTGTGGAGAGGGGAACTCTCCTGGCTGCACCACTTTGGCCCGAGGCCACTGTGGTCCTACCGACCAAGCGGTTGCTGAAAACACAGACCACAAAAAGAGGCAAGGAGAAACCCAACTGCCCATCATTAAACCACACAGCCAATAAAGGAAAGCCGAAACCAGATTTTGCACCTGCACACACACATGCTGTGGGTATACACCTCATTGCGCACAAAAACAAATTTTACATTTCCAATCATTTTTATTTCTGTAATATCCTCAACATCTATTTATATTTCAGGTTTACTCCAACTATATTTTACCCCACTGGATGCACACAGACTCATAAGCGCAGAGAGAAATACTAGCAGCTTTAGGAATTAACTGGCAGAGTGCCAACTCTCCAACAAACTGGAGCTGACTACCAAAAATGTCCAGGCAGACATGACGGAAATGACAATCACACAGGCCTGCAGTATGTGAGGACACAGAAACAACACAAAGGAAGGACACCTGTACACTCACTGACTGCAATGCACGAAACCAAAATGTACATAAAATTTTTAAAAAAGGACTAATATGCACAAACACAGAAATATAACAAAGAGCTTCATGCATGCACACACAATTTAAACGATGTTATGAACCTCTAACTACACATAAACCAAATCAAGATTAGATGAGGAAAGGAAATGAGAGTGCCTGGAGCATGTGGTGTATGTGTGTGTTTGAATCCTAAGCCCACGTCGCACTGTGTGCCTCAGCCTGCGCTAAGCAAACAGTAGGGAGGGAGAGGCCTCCATGAAAACACTACAGTAACTGGTAACACTGGGAGCACGCACAAACACACTTGTGCTCCTGTCAGGCAGTAGACATACAGCCTTCCTAAAAAGCACAGCCGCCCCGCCAGGCTCACCCTGGGTAAGCTATTGTCTGGATCTCTGGGTGATCCCTCAAGTCCCATCCAGCAGACGCAGTCCACTTCAGCACATACAGAGCCACAGTCCAATGTTGCATCCACACTCTGCTAAAACACACACACACACACACAGACACACACACAGACACACACACACACTCATCGTGCCGGCAGCATTCTGTGGTTATGGTGCAATTAACTACACCAATTAGCTGGTTCCCCAACCAATACAGAAATAGAGGGCTCCCCCTAGAGGTGAAATCACATCATTGGAGAGGCCGATGAGAAATATGAGGAAATCATGAAAATGAGTCCACAATTACAAAAAACGTCAACACCGACAAAGGATTTCATCTCAATGGTGGTTTCCAACTGGGTGAAATGAGGTAATTAAACTGGGAGGAAATGAAGTAGTCCGCATGTAAATGGCTTCGTGAAGGCTGAGGGCAGATTGTATGGGAGCGATTTGCACTTTGGATTTGTTAGCGAATGCAGCCGAGACGATGGCTGTTAGCTCTGTGTGTATGTGTGTGTGCGCAGGGGTTAGCTTTAAGCCTGTAAAAACACTTGTGCCTACATACTCAAGTCTCTACACCTGGTCCACACACCTGTCTTATTCACCATTGTCCATCTGTGCAGTTACTCACACACACACACACACACACACACACACATTAGTGTTGTCTGGCCTTCGGGACAGAGCTTTGTGTGTGTCTGTGTGTGTGTGTATGTGTGTAGTCGTCTGTGTGCATGCACAGTGGAGAACTAATATCAGGCGGCCTACGACTGACTGTACTGTTTCTCCCCTCCCCCACCCAAACCCAGCCTCCATGGCTGAACTCAACAGATTAAACTATGCAATATAACCCTTACCAATTCACCCCTCCTCCCTCTCCCCTCTCCACCTCCCCCATCCTCACCACCCTCAATTCAATTTCTTCTTGTCCTCTCTCTCTCTCACTCTCAGTGAAATGATTTGTCTTTTTTTCTCTCTTCTCCCCAATCTGTGAGTGTGTGTGCATGTGCGCATGGACACATTTTCCTGTTCCTCTGAAGATTGCTAGGTATATATATATATATTTATTTATATATTGGTGAAGGCTGCACTCACACACACGTGCACCCTGATGCAGCGGCAAAAAGAGCTGCTGTCTCTACAATATATAGGGGAAACCTCAACACTAACACATTGAGGTAGGCACACACTAATGCAGACCAGCTCTGTTGTGATTTAAGGAAACAGGTGCAGACATACCTTTGTGTGTGTGTGTGTGTGTGTGTGTGTGTGTGGTGACAGAGTGCACATCAGTCACAAAGACAAAAAGGCCACACACTCTGTTTGACAGTGACAGACAGACAGATGGACAGAAAGTAGTCTTTGTGTGTGTGTGTGTGTGTGTGTGTGTGTGTGTGTGTGTGCGCGCGTGGCAGTGTATGTGCAGGAGCGGACATGTGCCACACTACCAGCTGGAAAACGTCAGTTTGCTCAAATTGCTGTCACAGCACTGCCACTGCATCTGCGCATGTGTGTGTGATTCTGTGTGTGTCTGTGTGCAACTGACTGTTTGCATATTTGAACATGACGAGAGATTTGACAGAAAGTGAGACCGAGGCAGAGCCGCGCAACAGATCATGTCATTCCTGTCAGAGGCCTGTGTTACCTGCTATGTGTGATTTTAATGAAGAGTTGCGTTTCATTTCCTGTGTGTCTCCCTCATTGTCCACTGGGGTGTGGTTATCTGGGAGTCACTATGAAACTGTAATCATTGGCCTCTCTGTGTACTGTATGTGCACACTTCCTGTTTGTGGTTGTGCGTGTTGATGTCTACGTTCTCATCCGTGCATACCTATTTATGCATGCTGAGCATTTGTATTTGTGTGTGCATGCATCTTGGTCTATGTGTGTGGGTGTATATAGCCCGTAGCGAGCTGCAGTGTGTATTGAGGGCAGTACATCAGGGTAAGGCAATCTGCCTCTGAACAGCTCCTTCAGGTGAGATTTATCACCACTGCACTTGGCCTCTTATTATGGCGATGGATTCCCTACCCCTGTATCTGAGTGTGCACGTGTGAGTGCATGTGTGTGTGTGTGTGTGTGTGTGTGTGTGTGTGTGTGTGTGTGTGTGTGTGTGTGTGTGTGTGCGTGCTTTCTTAGTCCCCCCCCCCTCAGTCTGTATCCTTATTAAAGTGCTGCAGAGGGAAGCAACCATTGGTTTGTGTTGACTCCACCCTCAACAACTCCTGATAGGGATCCACTGGACATGCACAGACACGGAATAATATAAATGGGGAATGACAAGAGAGAGAGAAATAATGCTGAGAGAGGAGAGGAGAGGAGAGGAGAAGAGAGGAGAGAAGAGGAGAGGGGAGGAGAGGAGAGGAGAGGAGAGGAATGGAATGGAATGGAATTTGGGTTGATTAATTCTCTCCTCTTCCCACCCACACCTTTTTGGACAACAAGTTGCAACCAAACAAAACTAAAAATTCCAAATTTCCTGGCTGGAAATCATGCAAGGTCCCAAAGCAGTGGAGCTGACTGACAGTCAGTTAGGTAGCACTGGAGAAATAGGTCATAGAGCTAAAAATACTTATCTATGTCTCTCCCTTTCTCTCTCAGTCTCTCTATATCCCATCTTCTAAAAAAAAAAACAAAAAAAAAACACAAAGTAAAACAGATAGAAAGTCTAAATAAGGGGATGATGAAAGGAATAACTCTGAAAAAGAAATACCCTTAAAAACATCAGACCTCAGGCTCACTCCCATACGAAGGAAGAAGGAAAAAAACTGAGAGCAAGAAGGGAATGAGAGTGTGTATTTCCCCATTGTGTGTATATGTGTGTGCCACGGGTGATACCGCACAAATGAGCAAGTGAGGGAATGAAAGGGAAGAGATTGAAAGAGAAAGAAAGATCTAGAAATGGATGCTCAGGCCGTGGTTTTCAGCCATCACACAGGGCTGTTTGCACACAGAGCCGGTTATTGCATGGAACTCATTTAGCTCGGCTCAGTCAGGCAGGGCAGAAATAATATTATATAGGCCCTGCCACAACCGTCGCCAATGCCACAGCACACTATTATCTACATCTCCCCCACTACCCAGCACAAAGAAGTAATAATGCTGAAATATATACCACATCGACTGCCATTTTGACAATTTCTGACACCTGTGCCTTGAAAATGATTGTCATAAAGTCAAATAGTTTAATTTAATTGTGCCCAACATAACATTCTGGGATGCCACGTATGGAAAGATAGGTTTGAACAGTGGACTCTAAACACTTTCTGCCAGTAGATAGTCCAAATCCAGTAAATCCCTCTAAAGGAACTCTCAGGAATAAGCTATCCAACAAGATTTAAAGGGATCTGACAACATGCATAAAGAATTTCCTTCAGTACATTTTGCTGAATGTTAAAGGAGTGACATGATTCACAATGTAAAGAACTATGGTGGAGTGTGTGGTGGCGGAGGCGGAGTTGAGGGTATAAGCAAGTTGGAGGGCTCAGATGGTTTCAGGCCGGAAAGAAATGGAAAATGGGAAAAAAGAAGAGAGCAGAGCGAGACAGAGAGGAAATGGCTGAACAAAAGGGAGATGGCGAAAAGAGTGATGGATGGAGAAAGTGATGAGGATGGAGGGAGGGAATGTGGAAGATGGGGCAGCAGGGGTGAGAGGAGGACAGGCAGGGAGAGAGGTGGAGAGAGAAGCAGAGGAGATGGAGAGAAAGAGAGATTAAACAAGCCTCTAATCCAGCAGAGAGATAGACGGAGAGAGGAGCTGGTGTGCCCAGTAGATTGGAGCTCTCCTCTCCACTGATTTGCCTTCGCACACAAATGAACCCTCCACTGTACATCCACGCACACACATCATATCACTGCACTCACACTTGGGTGTTGGGCAACAATTGCTTGCTGCAGAATTTACATCCACCGAATAAATTATATTGCAGAGATTCAACAAAGTTTTGCCAGAACATGCATTGTGTGCCAGCCGCTCTATTAGAGTCAACACTGAACCAAATTTTGCAAGTTGTTTGCCCCATTTTGCCAGATAGGCCTCCTAATTTGTAACCCTTTAATAGCAAGTTTGTTTGTAGACGTGCTAATTATCCGGGCTTGTTTAAAAGCCGATCGCAGTGTGGTAACTGGAACGTAGTTAAACCCATACTGCGTTACGATGGCATTTATACAGTTGGTGAGGTGTTAAAGGCGGCGTTGATTGCTGTGGCCTTGTGTAATAAATACATTCAGCTTTATCATCGCATAGAGTCAGATGCTGGAGTGAAACAGTGTGCCAGCATCCCTGCAGGTCTACATCTGGCTGACAACTTTGCTCTGTGTCTTTCTTTCCCTCTTTTGTCTAACTATGAACACTTAAAATCACTGTAAGAGCATCACTGAAAATTGGATAGTAGTTGATCCGTTACTAGCCCTCAGCCTCTTTGTTTTTAACCATTAACATTCTACTACTTTCACTCTTTCTCTTCCTGTAACCACAGTCTCGTCTCCCTCTTTGCCCTGGTACCACATCCGTAGATGTATTCCATGCAAATCAGTCAATTTAATCCCCTCGACATGGTGTCAGCGAGGGCCTCTGGGAGCAATCTGGCCACACTTTGGCTCTGCTTGGATGAGCATCCCATAGAGCAGTGGTTCCCAACCGCTGGTTAGCAGTCCAAAAGTGTGTCGCTGGTCCATTCTCCTGACTGCAAGTGACTTGTGAAGGTGTCAAGTTTGCAAAATCACACTTTATTTTAAATACAGTGAATTTCTGCCTTAAAGCTTTTATTCTGAAGTGCTGCTTCTGTTTATTCTTGCAATATCTTTTATTTTACTGAGTTCAAATCCGACATGTTGTTTATATTTTTGAAACAACATTGAATTTGTGGCTGTGTATCTTCTATGCAGACCTTGAACTAATGATTAAGTAGAAATCTGGCACCCATGGCTTGACCAGTTGGGAGCCACTGCCAAAGAGGAGAGGAGAAGAAGCTCAGAGGTCCTACTTTGCATCCAGTCCACCTGAGCATCCCTGTCCCATCATCACACACTGGATACCAGTTTATTAGAGCATATTTAAACCTTGGAATAATGCATTTTTATTTTACTTTTGCTGAGATGGGTGCTGGTGAAATGCATCTGGCCAAAAATACCATCACAGTCAATCACAGGCAGCACACAGTTGCCCAATCAGTACCATTCCTCTCTCCTGTGAAGTGCTCTTCAAAGCAGGCACGTACAGGGCAGTCGTTCATGGAATTGCACGAAATGTCGCCTGTGTCTGCATCTCAGAGAGGCTGACAGACAGACAGACAGACAGACACACAGGCACACAGGCAGTCTATATCCCATATCCCTGCTCAGGTGAAACCTGTGCAGCATCCGCTGTGCGCCCCTGCTTTTGCACACTTCTTTGTTTCAAACTGCCTAAGCTGGATCTGCTGTGTGCTCAAACACTCCTCGGTTGTATTTTTATATTGGAGCTATTGTTATTTTTTTCCTCCTCTGTTGTATCTGTGTAAGTACCCGCTGACAGACGCACATCAGCCACCTTTTTGGCCAGCAGCCCAGGCGGGCAGCAGGCGTCTGCATTCCGCTGAAACCAGTCTCAGAAAAACAAAAAAGCCCCCCCAAAAAAATCCTGCACAAAGAGGATCATTACGCGAGAAACTTCATGGGAAATCCACACGTTTATAGAGCTATTAGTGCAAATACATGCCTGTTAACATGCACGTTAAGTGCTAGATTGCAATTTATTTTATTATAAGCTCTATTATAGACGCTGAAGATGAAAGCAAGTCTCGGAGTTGAAGCCGTGCGCCAGCGTATTTACATCGGCTTCTATATTTCCGAGAGGTCCGGCAGTAAAGGTAACGCTGCAGCCAAAAACCCCGAGCTCCATCCTGCCTACCTGTTTACCCCCCTCTCTGTCCAAAAATGTGCACACAGGTACGGTAAAGCCACCTAAGCTCCCCGCCTCCGGGCCAGCCTGCCACTCCAGCCTGGCTTTGACCGTGATCTTGGCTGGCTACAGTGGCAAGGGACACACCGGGTCACCCAAATCTACCTCCAGCATTCCTCCATATCCCTGCACACACGCTGCTGTCGGCTCAGGGAAATGATAATATGAATAGCATCGGAGCGCACAATAATCCCCCTCGTGCCAAAAAAACACAACCCCCCCTTCAGCTTCAAATCTAACTTTTCTTTAGGGCTGATTCGCATCCGCTGACATTATCTCCATCTCTGCTGTATGCATTGCATGTATAGATGTGTTCGTGCTGAGAAATATCAGGGCATTTAAGGCTCCTAAATTGCACTGACAGCATGCACAAGATAGAAAAAAGCGCAAACGCGCAGGAAATTGTGTTGTACTTACGATTTGAGGGGGTTCTGTACCGCTGTGGCCATTTTGATATAGTATGATAGAATGCAACACTGCAGAGCCCGGTATTGTACATGTAATGTAGCAGCTATTTCAATTTCATTCATTCTCTGGGGCTGCGGCTGGAGCTAGCAGCCAATGGGAGGCGGGAGCGCTCTGTGACAGCTTTGGGGAAGTGTAGTTTTTTACGCATGTCAACATGGAACATGCTGAGGGGCAGCGCACTACAAGTACCGGCGGGGATAGCGGTTTAAGTGGACCACAGTCCCGCCTCGGACTTGTAAAGGCAAAGCCATCCCCTAGTTCCGAATTTACAAAAAAAATGTCTACAGTTATGTCAAGGTTGGGTTGCAGGACTGTCTGTCAGTGTGTGGATGCCTGCTTCCCTTATGCATTGTTGCCTTGTCTAAGTGATGATGATGATGGGTGAGGCTGAATCTGCCATTCCCAAAATTGCATCACATCATATAGACTAAGAGTTAACTTAATTGATACATTTAATCCTGAATGGATTTTCAAAGAGCGAAAATAGACCTAACATGAAGAAATAAATTAGACCATTTTTCTTTGCACATATGTGTAGAGGCAGCAGGGGGACATTTAGTGTGGTATAGGCCAGGTATCACCTTATCTGTGTGCTTATAATTGGGACCAACTAGTGTATAAGAACAAAAAATAGTTTTAGAAAAGTATTGCCCACATATGAAAGTGGTTAACCATTTTTTTCCTTTTAAAAGTTGCATAATACATAACATTAACCTGCACCACAGCATACAGGTTAATGTCAACTTCATGGATACATTTAAATGAATTTTTGAAATTACTTAGATGTGATTACTTATTTATTTATTTGTTTGTTTGTTTTGCATAGGGTAAATATGTAGGGAAAGCAAGAGAATATACATTTAGTGGGACCATGTATCATCTTACCTGTGTAATAATATTAGGAAACACCTGGTATAGAAGAATAAAATCATATTTTCAGAAAAGTATTATTTAATTTCTCTAAAACTGCACACATATAACGATGGTCCACTCTGTTTTTGTAAAGAAAAGTTGCATAATGCATGATATTAAACTGCACCGCAGGATACAGGCTAAGGGTTCAACTGAATGGATACATCCCATATTGAACTGATTTTTTTTTCAAGAGAAAATAGACTTAATATGAAGAAATTAAGTGGAAAAAAAATATTTTCTTCGCATTCATGTGTAGGGACAGTAAGTGGATATGCATTCAGTGAGTACTGGTTAGGTATCACCTCATTTGGGTGCTTATTATAGAGTACAACAAGTATAGACTTTATACTTTATACAACAAGTATAGGTGACTATTTTTAGAAAGCATCACCTAATTCCCAAGTGGTCAACTTTATTCTACTAAAAAAAGTTGCATAATATATTAAAGTGTAAGCCATTACCTCTCAGTAATACATTTATGCTGTCTACTTAAGTCCAGATTGGGAGTCATTGTGTCTGCATAACCTTACATTAGTCGTGGCTTGTTGATAGACCCGTGGTCTCATGGTTAATCTTATATTATCTATGCTAGGTAGCCTTGCATCGAGCAGCTTTAATTATTCATTAATCAGGGGCGATGGGTTGGGAGTAGGTCTATAATTGATTCTTTCAGACATTTGTCTCTCATGGTTGAGCCCGGAGAAAGGCTGGGACCCTCTTCAATCTCCTCACCCCTCCATTCTCTATTCCTTACTTCCTTAATTCCTTCTTTAAATCCCTTTCTCTCCCTGCTTTGGAAGGAAGGAAGGAATCAAAGGAGGGAATGAGAAAGGAAGGTCTGATGGAGCTCAGCCAGGTCTGTTAGAGCAGCAATGCTGGAATTTCTTTCTCCATGTCCTGTTAGCAGCAGTGGCGCCGCTCTGAAGCCATTCAGTGACATGTGATATTTATAGATCTACGCTAACAAATATTTAATGAACATTAGCAAGCAAGCAGTCCTAACATGGCAGCACTGCTCCAATAAAACACTCTCTGCCAGTTAAATGGGAACTTTTATTCTGTGCGTGTTGCTGTAATTATGAATTAGTTGCTGTTTTTTTTTTTTTAATACGCGTGTTTTCCAGCTTTATAGTGGAATAAATATATCAAGGGCTATGGATTTAAATTTTGTAGGGCTTGCATAATTGATCTGCGCTTTGAAAAATGTGCCACATAATACACAGAGAATTTATGGGTCTGTAAAAGTCGTCATTTCTAGTTTTATGTTTTCTTATCCTGTGATTTCGGAAGTTTGTTGAATGGCAGGCAATGTGTCGTTCTGCATTTTGTCCACAGGATGGTGGTGACGTACCATACCGGACAAGACCTCCCCAAAAACGTTGCACTCATTACGTCTTACGTCACCGCCTGCGTGCTCCTTGGCCTCTCCCCCAGCGTCAGCAGTCCACGCGCTGTTGTTGTGATTGACGGACGGAGAGGAGTCATGTTGAACTTTCGTTTCGCTTTTCGCCGTCACAAACATGTTGTAAGTAATTAAACAACGATGTCTGAAATACTAATGAAGGAAATGGAGAGTATCTCAATCGCTCCAGCAAAGGCAGAGGGGATTTCAGACGGTGTCCGGAGCTTCCTGCTGGTGGATGAACAAGAAAACCTGCAGGTAAAGTTAGCTAGCGTCAACCGAGCTAACGGATGCTAACGTTTAGCTGCTAAGCTAAAGAGAGGAAGAAACAACACACATTGTAATAAAGGCCATTAACTGCTGGTTGTCACTGTTGCTAACATTTACAGTGTTGATACGAGATCCTAATTAACATTAGGCTACTAAACACCAAGCTAATGTTACATTATCGTGTCTAACTTAAAGTAAATTTCTGACATAATTATTTCCACTTTTTTCATTCCTAACGTCCGTGATGTTTAGCTTGTAGTTTTGTTTTTGCTAACAAGTGCTTAAGATGCTTCAAAAAAATAAACGACAGCTTCTACTAAAGGAGGCAGAGCAAAATATTAGGAAAGTCCCTGGTGAGTCATACAGCCCAGCTGACCTGCAGGGAGTCACCCTCCTGTTATATCGTTCTTACGCCAGGACAAAGTGCAGGCGATAGTGGTGATTATTTTACGTATCCAAAAAGTCAGTGATGTTAGCAAAAACAAGTGTGTCTTTACTGTTTGTCCCCAACACTTATGTCGTGATAGGGGTCGAAAATGACCCACCACCACGTTTATCAACCTAGAAACTCCCCTAAATTATCTTTTTCAACCTGAAAACGAGAATAACCCCAACATGACAACAAGTGAAATACTGCCTTTGTTCATATTGCCAAGACAACTGTACGCCAAGAGGGTAAAGATCTTGTCTTGGGGGTCATTTTTAACCCGGGTGTTATGAAATTATTTTCATAACACAAAAACCACACACACACACACACAATCTGCATAGTCCATGCATACAAACTTGCAGGCTGTCCTCATTGTACAGTATAGTATACTATGTTGCTAAAGACTGTTGTTTCCCTATAATAAAATCCAGTAAAAACGACTTTTTCCATATTTCTTCTCCTTTCTTATGCTACATAAGTGATATATCTTGCTCAAAATTTATGTTTACACCTAGTCAGAGTCAGCTTTATTGTCAATTCTGCAATGTCTGTTAGACATACAGGAATCAAAAATATCTTTCTCTACATGCCCACAGTGCAAAGAAGTACAAAGAGAAAATACAGAATAAAAAATATCCAAATAGTCAGGGATGTATGCAAAAACAATTGTGTCCTTACTGATTGTCCTTAACCCTTTTTTGATCTTAGTGGTTGAAAATGACCCGCCACCACGTTTAACAACATAGACCCCCCCCCAAAAATAATCTTTTTATACTATGCTGCTAAAGACTTTTATTGTTTCCCTATAATAAAATGCAGTCACTTAGGCTATGTAAGTGATATATCTTGCTCAAAATGTATGTTTACACCTAGTCAGAGTCAGCTTTATTGTCAATTCTTCCATGTAATGTATATACACACATACGCTATATATATGTAAATATATATGTGTGTGTATGTGTATATGTATATATGAATATTTGCATCTGTGCAATATGGTGCAATGTGGTGGGTGCAATAGGCCGGGGGATAGCATTGTACCAGGTAATAAATTATATACAAGTACAGCAGCAGAAACAGAGTTTATAGTGCAGGAGTTTTCAGTACATTTAGCAATAATAATAATAATAAGTCTCTACTTTAGTAAAGAAATCAATTATGATGGTTGTGTTGTAATAACAACAAGTGAATTTCACTGATAAAATGCAGTCCCTCTGCACTGTGAAAGGAAAACCTAGATATTCACAAAGTTTGTGATGAGTGGCAAATTGTTTCCTCATGCAAAATAGATTTGGGGTTTAAATTCAATCAAGCTGCTTTATTTTAGGGTTTAGTGAAGGCAGGTCATTTTTTACCCTTAGGATGAGTTGTGTAGAAAGTTAAGAAGGGTGAACAGAAGGGTTAAAGAGCTGTAGGCTGGATAGCCTATTGATAATGAATACAGTCTTCATTTCAGATTTCTTTTTGAGCTAAATATTCTCAAAGATTAGTGTAATAAGGATAACCCAGATCTTGATTTTGTTGTGTGTTAAGGCTCCTTGTCATCCAAGACTGAATTGCTTACACAAATTCAATAAGACTTTCCCTTGATTCAATGAAATGAGCAGGGGAGCCAATGATATCATGTTAAGACAACCCAGCAATCCATCCTAATGCTCTCTGCATTGTGTTCCTTCTTTAACTTTCTGCAGGTCCGCGATGAGTCTGAGTTTGTGGACAGACTCGGCTGTGGGGACGTGGCAGGAGTCAAAGTTCTCTCCATCTTTGGCAACACCGGCGACGGGAAGTCCCATACCCTCAACCACATCCTGTTCGGTGGTGAGAGCGTGTTCTACACTTCCAAGTCCCCCAGCTCCTGTACGGTGGGAGTGTGGGCTGCGTATGACCCCAACCATAACCTGGTCGCCCTGGATACAGAGGGCCTGCTGGGGGCTGCAGTCAAACAGAACCAGAGGATGCGGCTGCTGCTAAAGGTAATTTTCATTCAAACCTTTATTTAAGACTCAAGAAGTCAATGAGGGAGACTCTCATTTTCATTGAACAAGGACATTACGACAATCAACAAGCAAACAAATAACAGGTACAATAAAAACAAAATCATACAAAACATCAAGCAACAATGGTCATGTAATTAGCTTAAAAAATACAGGATAATAAACTTGTTAGGCCATAGAAGTACAATTAAAAGCATTGACACCTAATTTAAACATGATTTGAAATAAGGCATTTGAACAGCTGTAATGGTGGAAGAGTGTCCAATTTTAAGTTCCTTTGCAGATTATTCCATGTATAAGGTGCACTGTAAGGAAATTAAATTTTTTCCAGGTTTAGTTGTTATTTGGGGAATGTGGAGCAACAAACTATTCTGCAACTGACTATGTGAGTTTAGAGATAAAAGCTATGAAATATAGAGAGGAAACATTTGTTTCAAAGCTTTATGGATGAATAAAAACCAATGTTGGTCCCGCCTCACCTTTAAATAGTCGCTGGTTAGTTTTGTTGGTATTAACTGATAGCTGAATGTGTAAATCTGGAATATTAGTTTGTCCTCACTCACACAATGTCCAGTTCACTGCTGTCTGTGATTAGGGTGAATAAAGGTGTGCTGACACATTTTGGAAATGGCAACTGGGTTTTGTGCTCAGATTCGTTGTTAGGCAGCTAGTAATCATTTACAGGCTTCATACGTGCTCAATAGATCTTAAACTGTATTACAGTGCCTCCAAACCCCCAGTTTTCTTGCTCAGCTCAGTGTTGCACCAGCACCATGCGATGCTGGTAGTATCAGCACACAGGTGCAGGAGGCGTCTCCTGTTTTACAGATAGCTGGTTGCAAGAAAGTGGTTTGATCACTGGAGCTGCCAATAATTAGCTTGTTAATAGATGAGTCGATTGAAAGAACATTAATCACCAACTACTATGGAAATCGATTAATAGTTTCAGTCATTTTGTAAGGAATAATGTCAGACATTTTGGTGCCAGCTTTTTAAATGTGAGAATTTTCTGCTTTCTCTTGTCTGTCATGATAGTATATTAAGTTTCTTTGGAGTTTGGACCATTGCATTGACAAAAGAAGACATTTGATCAATTTTATTGACTGTACAATTAATCTATTAATCATGAAAACTATTGGCAGATTATTTAACTTTGAAACTAATTGTTAGTTTCAGTCTTAGACACACATCAAGTGTAAGTCTCTGCAAATTTAATGAGTAGAAAAGTGAGATTTGATGTGAAGTTTGGGTCTTATCAGCTATTGTGTTTTGCAAAACATTATTGTATTCTTTTAATTATTTTCCTCACAAAATTAGCAGTGTTTCTGGGTATGTTGAGAGGGCTACAAGTCAAATGCTGCAGACTGTAAGTCCTTTCTTGTCACTGTGTGTTTTAATGTTCAAAATTAGATGTAACATGTCTTTATCATCAGATCCTTGTACACACATCTATTTTCCATTTCTCCATGTGTCCTGTTTTCTTTGTGAAGGTCACAGATGTAATTTTTTTGTTACTGTGAAATGAAGTGATGACAAAATACAAAACAAGCACAACAACATACAAACAGTCATGAGAGACAAACAATGGCATATACAATGAAACAATGAAACAACAATGAAAATAAAGATAGTGAAACAAAACAATACAAAACAAAACAGGGATACAGCACAGGCTTTAGATGATGGGTATAGGAAATGTGGTAAAAACAAAACAAAAAAAATCACAGAGATTTGAAAAAAACATATACGTAGATGGATGAGTGTGTGATGTCATAGATGTGATTCTTTCTGAGCTCTATGTATATACTACCTTCTTTCCTAGGTATTGGCAGTTTCTGATATAGTGGTGTATCGTACACGGGCAGAGCGTCTCCACAACGATATGTTCCAGTTTCTGAGTAATGCGTCGGGGGCCTACCTGAAGCACTTCACCCCGGAGCTCAGGGCCCTCTCCAGCCGCTGTGGTCTGGACGTGCCCCTCTCTTCTCTTGGGCCCGCTGTTATCGTCTTTCAGGAGACAACACACACCCAGTTGCTCGGTCATGGTAAGGAGGGAAATATACTAAATGGCATGCATATACTCTACGTGATCACAAAAAAACATCTCAGTCTTAGGAGCACAGTCTGTTTTTCTGGATTTCATTTTCTGGTTTTTAATCTCTTGTTCTGGGGTTCCTGTTGACCAACTAAAATGTGTTTTTCCTGTCCCTTGTAGATTCAAAGGTGGCGGGCCATGCCGACACGCTGCTCCAGAAGCGTTTTCACGACTTGGGCTTGAGGACAGAGGCCTTCAGCTCAGTGCAGTATGTTGGCACCCAGACCATCACGCCTCCCACTGACTACAATAGGCTGCTGGAGGCCGTCAGGCAGCAAGTGAAGAACACTCACACACGCTCTCCCCGCCAGCCCGGGATAGTGTTTCACGCTCTGGAGGTCAGTGGTGGACTAGTACTGCCTTTGTTAAGTAGATACCAAGTATAATTCTAGGGAAATTAATCAGAGAGGTGAAGATTTATGTTGCTCTTTGATCACGTTAAGGTGCACATACGATGCGCAATTTGAGCCCGTTTTAGAAATGTGGTCATTTAATTCCAATTCCCAAATTAAAGTAAATCATCAGTAATGTAAAGCTTAAGCCCTTTGCACACCAGAAGCATGCAATTAAAATGCATGTAATTAATTTTTTCAAACCTGTAGCCATTCAGTGCAAGCGTTCACATCAGCAACGGCTTTTATCTTTCAATCAAAATGCTTGTTATTGCCACATCAATCTCAAAACAGTCAATATGGCAGACCGGTTGTTTCACAAAACCCAGTTTTGTACGATAAAAGGGAAAAACATTACAAAGATAATGACCTCAAAGACAACGTGTGAGGGAAAATCGCATCGGAGCTGCAGTATGAGGATGGTGTGTGTTTAAACAAGCTTCTATAAATCTAACATTAAATAGTCTTAAAAATCAGAAAAATAATGGTGCAAAATAAGCACCAGGAGAGTATTCCAGAAAGCAGGTTATGTGAAAACTCTGAGTATGTTAACCCAGAGATAAGGGAAAGTCTTTGTTGTCCGTTCCAGAAAGAGAGTTAAGTCAAACTCCATGGTAACTGACTGTGTGAACATAACCTGCTCTCTGACAGTTTTCTATAAGAAACACTGAGTTTCTACCTGACTCGTCTCATCTGAGGCAAGCTGTCAACATGGATTGTCCATGTTTTCGCCATCCAATAGATATCGAAGCAGATTAGTCAGTGCCGTGCATCGGGAGAGGCTATTCAGATTGGACGTGCTCTCGTTCCCCAATGAATATCTGCTATAATCCATCCATATAATCCATAATCTAGGACTGAAAGAGACTGCTTCTACAATTTTCTTTCTACAGGATAAGGGAAAACGAGACTTATTTCTGTATAAAAAAAGAACAAGCTTAATTTTTTATTTTTGTCAGTGTGTCAATATGAGTTTTGAAGGTGAATTTTTCATCAATCCAGATGATTGAATATTTATAATGTGGGACTCTTTCAAATATTGTACCATTTAAAGTGCAGATCTGGAGGGTGGTGTTGTTAATGTTTTTGGCTCTAGAGAACAGCATATATTTTGTTTTATCTGCATTTAATACAAGGTGAAGATTTATCAGTGTAGCTTGCAAAGCACCGACGGCAAGTTGCAAGTTTTCAGTGGCTGATTCTACATCATAACAAATTTTGTGCATTGTGTTACGTTTTTATAATTAGTAATTTATTGAATTTTCGAAAGTAAGGTGACCTACAGTCATGGCCGAGCACAATATGACTTACCTTTTTGAATTATGTTTATATTTCATTTTCAGTTGCTTCCAAGTGCATTTTTCCCCTGTGGGATTGCACCTCTTCGCTGTGATTTTAATAAAGTGCAGTTAAATGTTAAGTCACTGGACACAGACATTCAAACTTACACATTGACATGGCCAGCGATTTTCTCCCATGCCGCTTTTCTCTCCTCAGCTGCTGCAGCGGTGTTACTTTTCTTTCTGAATATAGGATCATATCCGCCATAGGCAGCACAATAATGTAGAGACAGGTGTCCCAAAAAGAACGTATAAATCATTTTCTACAAAAAGGGGTCAGTCTGGAGCAGCTGATCCGGACATGATTGGCCCCACTGCACGGCAAATGAGACCAAATGAAGCCAAATTCAGTCTGACTCTAAAATGAGTCGCGCGGCTCAAAAATTTGGTCAGAAACGGGCTCAAATCATACAATATATGTCCAGCTTTAGTCTTTTAGTCGTGACTTTTATCGTACTTTGTGTACACATCTCCCATCATTCTTTACCTTCCTTTTTCACGTTTCCGTAGGCTCTAAGTGAGCGTTTCTGTGGGGAACTGTCGGACGATAAGATGACCCCCTACTCCTTCTTCCCAGACGAGTACTTCACCTGTTCCGCTGTCTGCCTCAGCTGCAAGTAAGTCATCCTAAACATTTTTCGCAGATACCACTGCAAAGCCTAAAAAAATTCCCCAGCCAAAAAAATTCTGAAGCACTGGACAAAAGAGCAAATAAATTGTCAAATCATTCAGTCACTATACATACATATATATGATTTAGTAATTGTTGCTTTTACATTTTCAGTGCTTACAATCTCCTTTTTCTACTTCCTGCAAAAAACTTAAAACAGAATAAAAAAAAAACAGAATATTCTTCGGAAATAAAAGAATTCCTTGATTTGTGTTTAAGCTTTTCATAGTTAGTTAAGAATATGGGGGAGGGCTGTATCACTGCTCTGGTTGTACATGGTTCCACTCTCATGAAAAACTTTGGAAAAGTCACGTTTTGTTGTTTGTAATGAAATTGTTACAGTAATCTTTGTGAATAACGTATGTAAGGTATTATCACGGCAAATTCATTTTCTGTTGGAGCTGACACAATGTTGCTCTAATACGCGTTGATGTGGTACAAAGTTTTATTTACCATCACATATGTTTCATCATTTTTTTCCCCAATTTCTGTCTCTCCCTTCATGTTTGCCAGCTAATTGGAATAAAGTTTGATTAAAGTTTGAATATGATATGTTTGAAAAGCGCCCAGCACATGAGGCGAGAGGAAAATAATATTATGGGTTCTTGGAAAGTCATTGAAAAAAAGTTTTATCCATGAAAATGTGTGTGGGACCCTTGTTTTAATTTTTTAATTTTGGGCAGCAAATCCTGTTGCCTTCCTCTGCAGGATGCTTGATGAGCGATATCTCGCTCCACTGCTCCCCTCCTTGTTGCAGTCTACTGTCCATTACTCTGTTACTCAAAGAATATATCATTCATTCAGCTCTTCAAACATGGAGACAGGTCAGATGGCCATTTGGACTAAAAGCGTTCTGCAGTCTCTGGGGTCTCACCTTGCTCCCCACTCTGTTGTGGATAAAATCTGCTCCTCATTGTCAAACCTCAGGTCATCAGACATCTTAACATTAATCCTTTGCGTCCTTTAACAAATTGCAAATCCAGTTTCTACTTGAACAACATTTTTTCCAAATGTTTAGATTTTTACTGTGGAGATGTTGTAGATGAACTTTTAACATTCGTTTTTTTTGTGCAAAATCATATCGAATTTCAAAATATTTATACATATAAATGTTATCTCTTAAGTTTGGGTACATCCTTCTTCAGAAGAATCTTCACACAGCAGTTAAAGACTTTTATAGCCAGATGGAAACAAACAGACGCACAAACAGAAACCTTTAAGTCGCCTGTGGCTGGAATTTATTCTCTTGAAGGAGAAATCTGTTGTTGTCCTTTTGGATTTTAACTGTCTCCCCAGTGGGACTCATTAAACTTGATGTGTTTTCCATGTTTTTGTAAAGGAGAAACAGGAGTCCCCTATTCCTTGTGTTTCTTTTTTGTGGAAATTTGAGAGAAGTGTGGGTGGGAGAAATCATAAGACTGGATCTGAAAGGATTGAGTCGGGGATTAATGGACTGAACACATCGGTCAGACTTGAAACCGCTGACTAGGACATCTGTTAGTCTGAAACTTTTGGTTTCTGTCTCGACTCCAGCATTCGCTGTAAAAATGGAATGAACCATCTAAGAGACAGGGTTCCCCATATGGCTGATGGACTGTGCCAGTATGCACACCAGTTCAACAACAAAGTCCTTATCTGTAAGGTAAGACTGACTCCTGACTCCAGTTAGTTTAGTTTAACTGGGAACCAGTCTAAAATAGAATACTATTAATGTGGTTTCACCTGTTAAGATGTTGTACCAACTGTTTCATGCTGTCTTGTTCTGATGTCCCTTTAAAAAATATTCTTTACATGCTATCTCACAAATTACACTATTTAAAAAAAATTCCATATTGTTTTCTCTGTATTATGTCAGAGATGTTATGAAGGAGGCAGAGAGGTGATTGTCTTGCCCAAGACGTCAGCCTCAACTGACAACCCATGGTTTGGACTGGCCAAGTATGCCTGGTCAGGGTACGTAAACCCACACACAGGCAAAAACACACACTTTTTCATTGCCTGTCATTCAGTCATCTCATGTTGTTTTCCCGCCTCCCCATCAGCTATGTGTTGGAGTGTGCAAGCTGTGGTGTAATCTACCGCAGCAGACAGTACTGGATGGGAAACCAGGACCCTGAGAGCGGTGTGGTGCGATCTGAGATCAAGCACGTCTGGGAGGGGGTGAGTACTCCACCCTTTATCTCATCCTCCAGTTTGTAGTTTTATTATAAAAGTACTGAATACTCGGGTTTTTGTTAAGTCATGATATTATGCCTAGTTATCTAATATAACTGCTCCTTGAAGCCAGACCAAAACATTTAGAAGACGAGATTACAGGACATTTGGTTTTTGTGGTGGATCATCACATTCATTATATGCTGAACATTCATTCAAGTTTCATGTTCAATAAGAATAACATCTGCCATCAAGACAACATTAAAATAGCAACATCTTGCATCAAGTTTTTGATCGATTTATTGAAATTCTTATTTTGAACATTATTTTTTCCAAGACCGTAAAGTGACCAAATCCAGTGTTTGAAAAGGAGTGGAAAGAAGTATAAACTTATCTGAACTTACCCCCTCTTCATTGTTCAAGTAACTAATAAATCAACATACGCTTCCCTACTTAAATAACGTAACTCATGAATGCAAAATAAATAGAAATGAAATGTATATGCACACACATATGCACAGATACACATATATACATATACACACACACACACACACATACACACATATATACATACACACATACATATATACATGCATATACACAGCAGTTGGCTTTACTAAGACTAAGATCTTACAAGTGATGGATTTTAACCATTTATCATTAATCTTTAGTCGGGATTCTTTGATTGGTACCGTAGTGATTCATTGTTAGACCTTTTCCAGTCAGTCTTGTTTTTGTCTGTCTCTCATCCCTCGCTGTAAAACCCTGCGCCTCTCCTTCAGTCGTCTGCATTTTTCATCCCTCTTTCTTCTTTCAGTCGGACACCTTTTTGACCAACCACCAGAACGCTGCCCAGAGGGTCCTGGATGGGATGAACTATGTGATCCAGTCAGTGTCGGAGTACAGCACCAGGCCCACCAAAGCTGTGGCTTCCTGGCTCACTGACCAGGTGGCACCACCATACTGGAGACCCAACACAGACATCACTGTGAGTACGGAGAGCTGAAGCTGAGGCAAGCAATAAACACTGTGGAGCAATTCAGATAACAAGGAGCACACCACCACCTGTGAAAATATCATCCCTTTGTTTTAAATAACAATAGCTTGACACACAGAAGTTTTGACATTGTTAAACATTTTCTCACTCAGTGCCTGCAATAATAATGTTATCATGTCTCTCATGCCATCGCTGAATCTTTTTCTCCCCCATGCCCCACAGGCCTGTCACGGCTGTCAGAAGGTGTTTGAGGAGGCAGAGAGGAAACACCACTGCAGATCCTGTGGTGAGGGTTTCTGTCACCCCTGCTCCAGTCACAGGATGCCGGTGCCTGAGCGAGGCTGGGGTAGCGGCCCTGTCAGGGTGTGTGAGGCCTGCTACCGACAGGGGGGGCCATCTGACACTAACAACCAAGGTGAGCAATCTCCAGCCAGTTTGTGAACTTCGACCACGTTGTTTCTGTTTTAAGTGTTAGATGTCATTTTAATAAAGCAAGGAGTATTGACAGATCTGTTTGCATTTTGTGAACTAATACAGAACAGGGTTAGTGAACATAATCGGTAAGAAGTGGTACAGTCACATTCCTAAATATTTAAAAGATGCAGACATTTCTTGTATTTAGACACTGATGGGCCAATTCGCAAAAAATGGATTGCAGCAGCTGATAGCACCATGAATTGTGCATCATCTCAAGGTCCAATTCATGAAAGACATTGCACTAATGATATTGTATTATATGCCCATAATGTTTTGCAGCTGGGTTCAATTTGCCCTCTTTCTGTATCTGATTGCAATTGTCTATATTTCAAAGTATAACTGTTGTTTCTGCACCAGGATCACAGTAAGCCAAAAAATGGCAGAGAGAAAAAGAAAACTAAAACTAACTGAAGAGGTGTTCCTTAAATCAAAAACACAAATATATTTTGATTTTGGGGTGAACTGACCCTCTAATTACATGCAACCAGCACAGGAGCACTCTTTCTTTTCGCCCTTTGCTTGTAATTACCTTTGCCCGCATTTAAATATTATATTGCTGCTATTGTGCATTGTACATCTGTGTCTTTCTCACACATATTTAAACTGTGTGTTTTTCTTTAGTGTGTAAGGTGGAGCCTCGTGGTCTGATTGCTCGCAGGGTGACGGAGGTGGCCCAGTCTACACTGGACATGGTCACCACAGCTGTGGAGTACCCTCTCTGTGAGTGCAGCTGCATTTTACCTCTACACTCTTTGTCAGTGCATTGCAGCTGATGGCTTTTGACGCACCGATTTCTCGTACATGACTGTAATTACAATTTTACAGAACAAAATGTGATTGTTAAAGCTGAAATTGTATTCTCTGTTCAATAAATGTCAAAGAATTTCAACATTGTTTTGGGCAGGGGAAGAAATGACAACCGTGTTGCAAAAACCAAAATGTGTGCTGGCAACAGTTGACTCTAAACTTCTGCAAATGAGGTGGATGTAGTGAACCTCTGTGCCACTTTGACTTGATGGCTCACTTGCCAAGAATGTATGGCATAAATAAACCCGTAGCGGTGAGTTATCAGGCGTTATTTATTAGGAGATTGGTGATTCACACCATAAACATTAATGAAGCTTGGGATACTGTAAAGTGTATATAATAATACGCTGTTTCACAGAACGCTCTGTTCAGATACAGATAGAAACGCAGTCACAAAAACAACATACAAACTTGAATTTAATATTTGCTGTTGTACTCTCCTCAGGTTTTGTGAAAGATGTGGCTCGGCCAGACTACTGGGTGCCAGACCAGGACATTACCCAGTGCCGCCAGTGTTCCAAAACCTTCACTCCGGCGATGTCCAAGCACCACTGCCGGGCCTGTGGAGAGGGAGTGTGCGGCCCCTGCTCCACACATTTCAAGCCTGTGCCCTCCCGAGGCTGGGACCACCCAGTCAGAGTGTGTGACAGCTGCCACGCCTGCACGGACAGTCTCTGAGCTTTATCAACAGGGAGAACTTCCTCAGATGATCCATAAGTACACTGTGAGTCCTGGCACTGCTGCACCAAGAGAACAACGAGAATTAATTATGCAGCGCTAAATGGCAGGACATAAAACAGGCTTTTTCTGCGTGAAAAGACAGGCTGTTCTGAAGCTAAAATTTGTCCTCACCTGGGTACTAGGCCTGGTGTTATATCAGTGCTGGACCCTGGATCAGCTTTCCAACTCATCTGCCTTTCTTTACCAAGTGATTCTGCAGCAGTTATGAAACAAAACTCATAATAGATCACTAACGACTGCACCTCCGGACCATTTAAACTGTCCTAAAACCAGTAGGACACATGGACAGGTGGATATGTGATTATAACTGACTGGAAATTTAGAAAATGAAGCAATACATCTCAGTTCTTATAAGAACAGGGCTTGTTCTCTTACCTGCGCTGAAGTGTAGTCTCCTTTGTTCATCCATTTGTTTTTGCACAGCCCTGCAACATGCAGCCCATTCTCAATTTGATGGATTTGTTGATTTGTTGATTGGAAAACAAGTGAAAAGGATGCGCAGGGTATAGTGGTAGTTTTTTAAAGTTTTAAGGATTTTAAATTGGTCTGTTTGAAAGACTGTCTAGCTGTCTCTACTACTTGCGTCATCTCTGCAAAACCCTCAGAAAAGTCGAGATTGTGAGTTTTGTTTTTATCCTCACAATCTTCCACTAAGCCATCTCTGAGCTAAGAAAAATTATGAACAGAGGAGGGGAACACAAAGCAGTTCAGACTTTTGGAAAAAAAAGAAACTTTGTGTATGCCTGTGCTACTCTGAAAAGAAAGAGATGGATAAACATGCGCTACAGCAATGTGTGCCTTCATGGGAATCTTAATTTCCATTTCTGTACCCACATGGGGTTGTTTGAGGGGATTACTACATATATGCACGGAGTAATGACATTATTTGTGCCTAATTACAGAGCAGTGTAATCCACAGCCTCGCTCATCTAACTCTTAGGCCAGAAACACACTGACTGCGTTCACAGCGCGTGAGCGTCGCCGAATCTGTTGAGGATTTTTTCGGCACCGGTGTTAACAAGTCAGCAGTTGTCAGCAGAAATAGAGATTCAAAATGGCATTTCGACAGTTATGTTGACTCTATACCACCTTTTACCTCAATTTAAAAGCCTCGCTCTGTCCCAGAGATGAGGAAATACAGACGTATCTGTTTTACTCAAACTTTCTCTGGGCTGGTGTCAAAATAAAAGACCCTGCCAGTGTGAACACTGCAAGCCTGAAACACGCTGCAGTTCGGCGAGGTTGCTGTCACGCACTGCCCATGCAGCCAGTGTGTTTCTGGCATTACACTTGTATCTACAATATGGTGAAATTAATAGGAAGATTAAATCTGTAGCGCAGTACATTATAGACATTCCAGTGTATGGAAATACCTGTGTACTTACAAATGTAGATTGACCTTTCCAAGGTTATTATAAAATGTGGACACTTTTGAGCCACAGAGCGCTCTCACTATAATGAATGCACTTGCACTAGACTGGACATTGAGCTGTTCTGATATTTGAAAGGCATTCAAATTACTTTAAAATGTTAATGGAAAATGATCCTCGGTTTAACATACTGGAAACACGAATGCATTTTCTCTCTGCCTAGAAATCAATTCACTTTTAAAGATGTTTTCCAGTGTAATCTGGAAATTGACAATCTTGATATTTTTTTTCTTGAATCAGGCTTGTCCAAATAAAGACAACAAAGGAAGACTTTGCGTCTCTAAAATGTATTCACTCACACACTGCCTTTCTTGCTTGGTTTCTCTCGTCTCAGACTTAATTCGGCTTTAGAATTTGCATCAAAGAGTATTACTAAATGCTGCAATGATAATTTGAGAAGAAAGACAATGTGGCAATATAAACATGTTATCATGGAAATCAAATAATTCAGCTGCTAGATTTAAAAAAAAAAACATTTAAAGATGAGGCTGAAATTTGCAGACACTTAAGTTAGTGGTTTTCTTAGGAAACAGATCTGCCTTATAGCTTAAAAGATTTTGGATTTTTCTCATCCCATGTCAGGAAAGATTTTACTTCACTGATGTTTATATTTGTTGTGGATGCTTCTGCCAGTTAGCCTACCTGACAGAATGAGCTTCTCTAGCTTTAACTACATTTATAGAAGTACTGAGTCATTCTGATGGACATTTCCAGCCTGAGCTACTATACTGTTAACTACATTTGTACTAAGTGGAACTGAATTGAACTGGATTTCAGCTGTTTTTGGGACATCTTATTTTGACATAATTTCGTCATACTATAGTATGGAATTTTCAGTTGTTTTTTCAGTATACTACATTATGGTGTTTTGGGCCTTTTCTGCAACATTCAATGCTATGGCGAGTCTCAGCATGCTATTTTATGCGGTTTTCAGGGGTTTTTGGGACATGTCATATTTTGACATTTTTGGCTATATTATAGTATGGCATATTCTGTGGTTTTTTTTTTTGATATACCATTTTATGGTGTTTTTGGCTGTTTTTGCTCTGTTCTATGCTATGGTGTATCTCCACGCGCTATTTTAGGCTGTTTACAGCTATTTTTTGGACATGCCATATTTTGTCGTTTTTCTTCATACTAGCCTTTTTGGTAATTTTTTCGTCATGCTATTTCATGGGGTTTCAGGCCATTATTGAATGTTTTATTGACATTGTATACTATAACATGCCTCCACGTGCTATACTAAGTGGTTTTCAGCTGTTTTTGGGACATGTCATATTTTGACATTTTTCACCATACTATAGTATGGCATTTGCTTTCATTTTTTTCGACATGCTATATCATGGTGTTTTTGGCAGTTTTTACAACACTATGCTATGACCTGTCTAAGCATGCCATTATATACAGTTTTCATCTGTTTTTTGGGACATGTCATATTTTGACATTTTTTGCCATACTATCCACCCATCCATCCATTTTCTTCTACTCATCGGCGGCCGATTCCCGGGGGCAATAGGCGGAGCAGAACATTCAAGACGTCCATCTCCCCAGCAACCCTTTCAAGCTTGTCCTGGGGGACCCTAAGGCGTTCCCAGGCCAGATGACATATGTAATCACCCTAGCATGTTCCGGTCTGCCCCGAGGCCTCCTGCCAGTAGGGCGACCAAGATTGCGGGTACAAGCGGCCGAAATGGCTCTACCCCCTTGGAGTAGAGCCACTGCTCTTTCGTGTTGAGAAGAGCCTCCTGGACACCTCCCTGGTGAGGTGTTTAGGGCACATCCCAATGGAGACCCCGGAGAAGACCCAGGACAGGCTAGAGAGACTCTGTCTCCCAGCTGGCCTGGGAACTCCTCGGGATCCCCCTGGGAAGAGCTGGACAAAGTGACCAGTGAGAGGGAAGTCTGGGCTGACCTGCTGAGGCTGCTGCCCCCGTGACCTGACCCAGAAAAGCGGTAGAAAATGGATGGATGGATGGACAAAAATGCAAGGCTATAGAATGGCAAAAAATGTCAAAATATGATATGTCTTTCAACAACAGCTAAAAAACAACGTTTTCTGGCAGGTTGAAACAATGATGGAAAAGGCAAGGCTATAGTATGGCAAAAATGTCAAAATATGACATGTCTTAAAAACAGCTGAAAACACCTCAAAACAGCATCAATACCTTGCCGAAATATGCCATAGCATAGAATCTTTGAACAACGGCCAAAAAAACGACGTTTTCTGGCAGGTTGAAAAAATGAGTGAAAAGGCAAGGCTATAGTATGGCAAAAATGTCAAAATGTGACATGTCCCAAAAATAGCTGAAAACACCTCAAAACAGCATAAAATAGCGTGCCGAAACACGCCATAGTGTAGAATCATTCAAAAACGGCTAAAAACGACGTTTTCTGGCATGTCGTAAAACTGACCAAAAAGGCAAGGCTATAGTATGGCAAAAATGTCAAAATATGACATGTCTTAAAAACAGCTGAAAGAACCTCAAAACAGCATAAAATAGCGTGCCGAATCACGCCATAGCATAGAATCTTTCAAAAACTGCCAAAAAACGATGTTTTGTAGCATGTTTAAAAAATGAGCGAAAAGGCAAGGCTATAGTATGGCAAAAATGTCAAAATATGACATGTCTTAAAAACAGCTGAAAACACCTCAAAACAGCACAAAATAGCGTGCCGAATCACGCCATAGCATAGAATCTTTCAAAAATGGCTAAAAACAACGTTTTGTGGCATGTCGTAAAACTGACCGAAAAGGCAAGGCTATAGTATGGCAAAAATGTCAAAATATGACATGTCTTAAAATCAGCTGAAAACACTTATAAACAGCATAAAATAGCGTGCCGAAACACGCCATAGTATAGAATCTTTCAAAAACCGCTAAAAACACAATTTTATAACATGTTTAAAAAATGAACGAAAAGGCAAGGCTATAGTATGGCAAAAACGTCAAAATATGACATGTCTTAAAAACAGCTGAAAACACCTCAAAACAGCACAAAATAGCGTACCGAAACACGCCAAAGCATAGAATCTTTCAAAAACGGCCAAAAACGACGCATTTGTAGCATGTTGAAAAAATGAGCAAAAAGGCAAGGCTATAGTATGGCAAAAATGTCAAAATATGACATGTCTTAAAAACAGCTGAAAACACCTCAAAACAGCACAAAATAGCGTACCGAAACACGCCATAGCATAGAATCTTTCAAAAAGGGCTAAAAAACACTATTTTATAGCATGTTGAAAAAATGAGCAAAAAGGCAAGGCTATAGTATGGCAAAAACGTCAAAATATAACATGTCTTAAAAACAGCTGAAAACACCTCAGAACAGCACAAAATAGCGTGCCAAACACGCCATAGCATAGAATCTTTCAAAAGGGCTAAAAACACTATTTTATAGCATGTTGAAAAAATGAGCAAAAAGGCAAGGCTATAGTATGGCAAAAATGTCAAAATATGACATGTCTTAAAAACAGCTGAAAACACCTCAAAACAGCACAAAATAGCGTGCCGAAACACGCCATAGTATAGAATCTTTCAAAAACAGCTAAAAACACTATTTTATAGCATGTTGAAAAAATGAGCAAAAAGGCAAGGCTATAGTATGGCAAAAACGTCAAAATATGACATGTCTTAAAAACAGCTGAAAACACCTCAAAACAGCACAAAATAGCGTACCGAAACACGCCAAAGCATAGAATCTTTCAAAAACGGCCAAAAACGACGCATTTGTAGCATGTTGAAAAAATGAGCGAAAAGGCAAGGCTATAGTATGGCAAAAATGTCAAAATATGACATGTCTTAAAAACAGCTGAAAACACCTCAAAACAGCACAAAATAGCGTACCGAAACACGCCAAAGCATAGAATCTTTCAAAAAGGGCCAAAAACGACGCATTTGTAGCATGTAGAAAAAATGAGCAAAAAGGCAAGGCTATAGTATGGCAAAAATGTCAAAATATGACATGTCTTAAAAACAGCTGAAAACACCTCAAAACAGCACAAAATAGCGTGCATCAAACACGCCATAGCATAGAATCTTTCAAAAGGGGCTAAAAACACTATTTTATAGCATGTTGAAAAAATGAGCAAAAAGGCAAGGCTATAGTATGGCAAAAACGTCAAAATATGACATGTCTTAAAAACAGCTGAAAGAACCTCAAAACAGCATAAAATAGCATGCATCAAACACGCCAAAGCATAGAATCTTTCAAAAAGGGCTAAAAAACACTATTTTATAGCATGTTGAAAAAATGAGCAAAAAGGCAAGGCTATAGTATGGCAAAAACGTCAAAATATGACATGTCTTAAAAACAGCTGAAAACACCTCAAAACAGCACAAAATAGCGTACCGAAACACGCCATAGCATAGAATCTTTCAAAAAAAGGCTAAAAAACACTATTTTATAGCATGTTGAAAAAATGAGCAAAAAAGCAAGGCTATAGTATGGCAAAAACGTCAAAATATGACATGTCTTAAAAACAGCTGAAAACACCTCAAAACAGCACAAAATAGCGTACCGAAACACGCCATAGCATAGAATCTTTCAAAAAGGGCTAAAAAACACTATTTTATAGCATGTTGAAAAAATGAGCAAAAAGGCAAGGCTATAGTATGGCAAAAACGTCAAAATATGACATGTCTTAAAAACAGCTGAAAACACCTCAAAACAGCACAAAATAGCGTGCGAAACACGCCATAGCATAGAATCTTTCAAAAGGGCTAAAAAACACTATTTTATAGCATGTTGAAAAATGAGCAAAAGGCAAGGCTATAGTATGGCAAAACGTCAAAATATGACATGTCTTAAAAACAGCTGAAAACACCTCAAAACAGCACAAAATAGCGTGCGAAACACGCCATAGCATAGAATCTTTCAAAAGGGCTAAAAACACTATTTTATAGCATGTTGAAAAATGAGCAAAAGGCAAGGCTATAGTATGGCAAAACGTCAAAATATGACATGTCTTAAAAACAGCTGAAAACACCTCAAAACAGCACAAAATAGCTGCATCAAACACGCCATAGCATAGAATCTTTCAAAAGGGCTAAAAACACTATTTTATAGCATGTTGAAAAAATGAGCAAAAAGGCAAGGCTATAGTATGGCAAAAACGTCAAAATATGACATGTCTTAAAAACAGCTGAAAACACCTCAAAACAGCACAAAATAGCGTACCGAAACACGCCATAGCATAGAATCTTTCAAAAAGGGCTAAAAACACTATTTTATAGCATGTAGAAAAAATGAGCAAAAAGGCAAGGCTATAGTATGGCAAAAACGTCAAAATATGACATGTCTTAAAAACAGCTGAAAACACCTCAAAACAGCACAAAATAGCGTACCGAAACACGCCAAAGCATAGAATCTTTCAAAAGGCTAAAAACACTATTTTATAGCATGTTGAAAAATGAGCAAAAGGCAAGGCTATAGTATGGCAAAAACGTCACAATATGACATGTCTTAAAAACAGCTGAAAACACCTCAAAACAGCACAAAATAGCGTACCGAAACACGCCATAGCATAGAATCTTTCAAAAGGGCTAAAAACACTATTTTATAGCATGTTGAAAAAATGAGCAAAAGGCAAGGCTATAGTATGGCAAAACGTCAAAATATGACATGTCTTAAAAACAGCTGAAAACACCTCAAAACAGCACAAAATAGCGTGCATCAAACACGCCAAAGCATAGAATCTTTCAAAAACGGCCAAAAACGACGCATTTGTAGCATGTAGAAAAAATGAGCGAAAAGGCAAGGCTATAGTATGGCAAAAACGTCAAAATATGACATGTCTTAAAAACAGCTGAAAACACCTCAAAACAGCACAAAATAGCGTACCGAAACACGCCATAGCATAGAATCTTTCAAAAAGGGCTAAAAAACACTATTTTATAGCATGTTGAAAAAATGAGCAAAAAGGCAAGGCTATAGTATGGCAAAAACGTCAAAATATGACATGTCTTAAAAACAGCTGAAAACACCTCAAAACAGCACAAAATAGCGTACCGAAACACGCCATAGCATAGAATCTTTCAAAAAGGGCTAAAAACACTATTTTATAGCATGTTGAAAAAATGAGCAAAAAGGCAAGGCTATAGTATGGCAAAACGTCAAAATATGACATGTCTTAAAAACAGCTGAAAACACCTCAAAACAGCACAAAATAGCGTACCGAAACACGCCATAGCATAGAATCTTTCAAAAAGGGCCAAAAACACTATTTTATAGCATGTTGAAAAATGAGCAAAAAGGCAAGGCTATAGTATGGCAAAACGTCAAAATATGACATGTCTTAAAAACAGCTGAAAACACCTCAAAACAGCACAAAATAGCGTACCGAAACACGCCATAGCATAGAATCTTTCAAAAAGGGCCAAAAACACTATTTTATAGCATGTTGAAAAATGAGCAAAAAGGCAAGGCTATAGTATGGCAAAACGTCAAAATATGACATGTCTTAAAAACAGCTGAAAACACCTCAAAACAGCACAAAATAGCGTACCGAAACACGCCATAGCATAGAATCTTTCAAAAAGGGCTAAAAAACACTATTTTATAGCATGTTGAAAAAATGAGCAAAAAGGCAAGGCTATAGTATGGCAAAAACGTCAAAATATGACATGTCTTAAAAACAGCTGAAAACACCTCAAAACAGCACAAAATAGCGTGCATCAAACACGCCATAGCATAGAATCTTTCAAAAGGGCTAAAAACACTATTTTATAGCATGTTGAAAAAATGAGCAAAAAGGCAAGGCTATAGTATGGCAAAATGTCAAAATATGACATGTCTTAAAAACAGCTGAAAACACCTCAAAACAGCACAAAATAGCGTGCATCAAACACGCCATAGCATAGAATCTTTCAAAAGGGCTAAAAACACTATTTTATAGCATGTTGAAAAATGAGCAAAAAGGCAAGGCTATAGTATGGCAAAAACGTCAAAATATGACATGTCTTAAAAACAGCTGAAAACACCTCAAAACAGCACAAAATAGCTGCATCAAAACACGCCATAGCATAGAATCTTTCAAAAGGGCTAAAAAACACTATTTTATAGCATGTTGAAAAAATGAGCGAAAAGGCAAGGCTATAGTATGGCAAAAACGTCAAAATATGACATGTCTTAAAAACAGCTGAAAACACCTCAAAACAGCACAAAATAGCGTACCGAAACACGCCATAGCATAGAATCTTTCAAAAAGGGCCAAAAACGACGCATTTGTAGCATGTAGAAAAAATGAGCAAAAAAGCAAGGCTATAGTATGGCAAAAACGTCAAAATATGACATGTCTTAAAAACAGCTGAAAACACCTCAAAACAGCACAAAATAGCGTGCGAAACACGCCATAGCATAGAATCTTTCAAAAGGGCTAAAAACACTATTTTATAGCATGTTGAAAAAATGAGCAAAAAGGCAAGGCTATAGTATGGCAAAACGTCAAAATATGACATGTCTTAAAAACAGCTGAAAACACCTCAAAACAGCACAAAATAGCGTGCATCAAACACGCCATAGCATAGAATCTTTCAAAAAGGGCTAAAAACACTATTTTATAGAATGTTGAAAAAATGAGCAAAAAGGCAAGGCTATAGTATGGCAAAAACGTCAAAATATGACATGTCTTAAAAACAGCTGAAAGAACCTCAAAACAGCACAAAATAGCGTGCATCAAACACGCCATAGCATAGAATCTTTCAAAAAGGGCTAAAAACACTATTTTATAGCATGTTGAAAAATGAGCAAAAAGGCAAGGCTATAGTATGGCAAAACGTCAAAATATGACATGTCTTAAAAACAGCTGAAAACACCTCAAAACAGCACAAAATAGCTGCATCAAAACACGCCATAGCATAGAATCTTTCAAAAGGGCTAAAAAACACTATTTTATAGCATGTTGAAAAAATGAGCAAAAGGCAAGGCTATAGTATGGCAAAAACGTCAAAATATGACATGTCTTAAAAACAGCTGAAAACACCTCAAAACAGCACAAAATAGCGTGCATCAAACACGCCATAGCATAGAATCTTTCAAAAGGGCTAAAAAACACTATTTTATAGCATGTTGAAAAATGAGCAAAAAGGCAAGGCTATAGTATGGCAAAACGTCAAAATATGACATGTCTTAAAAACAGCTGAAAACACCTCAAAACAGCACAAAATAGCGTGCATCAAACACGCCATAGCATAGAATCTTTCAAAAAGGGCTAAAAACACTATTTTATAGCATGTTGAAAAATGAGCAAAAAGGCAAGGCTATAGTATGGCAAAAACGTCAAAATATGACATGTCTTAAAAACAGCTGAAAACACCTCAAAACAGCACAAAATAGCGCATCAAACACGCCATAGCATAGAATCTTTCAAAAGGGCTAAAAACACTATTTTATAGCATGTTGAAAAAATGAGCAAAAAGGCAAGGCTATAGTATGGCAAAAACGTCAAAATATGACATGTCTTAAAAACAGCTGAAAACACCTCAAAACAGCACAAAATAGCGTGCATCAAACACGCCATAGCATAGAATCTTTCAAAAAGGGCTAAAAACACTATTTTATAGCATGTTGAAAAATGAGCAAAAAGGCAAGGCTATAGTATGGCAAAACGCCAAAATATGACATGTCTTAAAAACAGCTGAAAACACCTCAAAACAGCACAAAATAGCGTGCATCAAACACGCCATAGCATAGAATCTTTCAAAAGGGCTAAAACACTATTTTATAGCATGTTGAAAAATGAGCAAAAAGGCAAGGCTATAGTATGGCAAAACGTCAAAATATGACATGTCTTAAAAACAGCTGAAAACACCTCAAAACAGCACAAAATAGCGTGCATCAAAACACGCCATAGCATAGAATCTTTCAAAAGGGCTAAAAAACACTATTTTATAGCATGTTGAAAAATGAGCAAAAAGGCAAGGCTATAGTATGGCAAAACGTCAAAATATGACATGTCTTAAAAACAGCTGAAAACACCTCAAAACAGCACAAAATAGCGTGCGAAACACGCCATAGCATAGAATCTTTCAAAAGGGCTAAAAACACTATTTTATAGCATGTTGAAAAAATGAGCAAAAAGGCAAGGCTATAGTATGGCAAAACGTCAAAATATGACATGTCTTAAAAACAGCTGAAAACACCTCAAAACAGCACAAAATAGCGTACCAAAACAGGCCAAAGCATAGAATCTTTCAAAAAGGGCCAAAAACGACGCATTTGTAGCATGTAGAAAAAATGAGCAAAAAGGCAAGGCTATAGTATGGCAAAAATGTCAAAATATGACATGTCTTAAAAACAGCTGAAAACACCTCAAAACAGCACAAAATAGCTGCATCAAACACGCCATAGCATAGAATCTTTCAAAAAAGGGCTAAAAAACACTATTTTATAGCATGTTGAAAAAATGAGCGAAAAGGCAAGGCTATAGTATGGCAAAAACGTCAAAATATGACATGTCTTAAAAACAGCTGAAAACACCTCAAAACAGCACAAAATAGCGTACCAAAACAGGCCAAAGCATAGAATCTTTCAAAAAGGGCCAAAAACGACGAATTTGTAGCATGTAGAAAAAATGAGCGAAAAGGCAAGCCTGTAGTATGGCGAAAACGTCAAAATATGACATGTCTTAAAAACAGCTGAAAACACCTCAAAACAGCACAAAATAGCGTGCATCAAACACGCCATAGCATAGAATCTTTCAAAAGGGCTAAAAACACTATTTTATAGCATGTTGAAAAAATGAGCAAAACGGCAAGGCTATAGTATGGCAAAAACGTCAAAATATGACATGTCTTAAAAACAGCTGAAAACACCTCAAAACAGCACAAAATAGCGTACCGAAACACGCCATAGCATAGAATCTTTCAAAAAGGGCTAAAAACACTATTTTATAGCATGTAAAAAAAAGGAGAAAAAAGGAAAGGCTATAGTATGGCAAAAACGCAAAAATATAACATGTTTAAAAAACAGCTGAAAACACCTCAAAACAGCACAAAATAGCGTACCGAAACACGCCATAGCATAGAATCTTTCAAAAAGGGCTAAAAAACACTATTTTATAGCATGTTGAAAAAATGAGCAAAAAGGCAAGGCTATAGTATGGCAAAAACGTCAAAATATGACATGTCTTAAAAACAGCTGAAAACACCTCAAAACAGCACAAAATAGCTGCATCAAACACGCCATAGCATAGAATCTTTCAAAAGGGCTAAAAACACTATTTTATAGCATGTTGAAAAAATGAGCAAAAAGGCAAGGCTATAGTATGGCAAAACGTCAAAATATGACATGTCTTAAAAACAGCTGAAAACACCTCAAAACAGCACAAAATAGCGTGCATCAAACACGCCATAGCATAGAATCTTTCAAAAGGGCTAAAAACACTATTTTATAGCATGTTGAAAAATGAGCAAAAAGGCAAGGCTATAGTATGGCAAAACGTCAAAATATGACATGTCTTAAAAACAGCTGAAAACACCTCAAAACAGCACAAAATAGCGTGCATCAAACACGCCATAGCATAGAATCTTTCAAAAGGGCTAAAAAACACTATTTTATAGCATGTTGAAAAAATGAGCAAAAGGCAAGGCTATAGTATGGCAAAAACGTCAAAATATGACATGTCTTAAAAACAGCTGAAAACACCTCAAAACAGCACAAAATAGCGTGCATCAAACACGCCATAGCATAGAATCTTTCAAAAGGGCTAAAAACACTATTTTATAGCATGTTGAAAAAATGAGCAAAAGGCAAGGCTATAGTATGGCAAAAACGTCAAAATATGACATGTCTTAAAAACAGCTGAAAACACCTCAAAACAGCACAAAATAGCGTGCATCAAACACGCCATAGCATAGAATCTTTCAAAAGGGCTAAAAAACACTATTTTATAGCATGTTGAAAAATGAGCAAAAGGCAAGGCTATAGTATGGCAAAACGTCAAAATATGACATGTCTTAAAAACAGCTGAAAACACCTCAAAACAGCACAAAATAGCGTACCGAAACACGCCAAAGCATAGAATCTTTCAAAAGGGCTAAAAACACTATTTTATAGCATGTTAAAAAAATAAGCAAAAATGCAAGGCGATAGTATGGCAAAAACGTCAAAATATGACATGTCTTAAAAACAGCTGAAAACACCTCAAAACAGCACAAAATAGCGTGCATCAAACACGCCATAGCATAGAATCTTTCAAAAAGGGCTAAAAAACACTATTTTATAGCATGTTGAAAAATGAGCAAAAAGGCAAGGCTATAGTATGGCAAAAACGTCAAAATATGACATGTCTTAAAAACAGCTGAAAACACCTCAAAACAGCACAAAATAGCGTGCATCAAACACGCCATAGCATAGAATCTTTCAAAAGGGCTAAAAACACTATTTTATAGCATGTAGAAAAAATGAGCAAAAAGGCAAGGCTATAGTATGGCAAAAACGTCAAAATATGACATGTCTTAAAAACAGCTGAAAACACCTCAAAACAGCACAAAATAGCGTGCATCAAACACGCCATAGCATAGAATCTTTCAAAAGGGCTAAAAAACACTATTTTATAGCATGTTGAAAAAATGAGCAAAAAGGCAAGGCTATAGTATGGCAAAAACGTCAAAATATGACATGTCTTAAAAACAGCTGAAAACACCTCAAAACAGCACAAAATAGCGTGCATCAAACACGCCATAGCATAGAATCTTTCAAAAGGGCTAAAAAACACTATTTTATAGCATGTTGAAAAATGAGCAAAAAGGCAAGGCTATAGTATGGCAAAAACGTCAAAATATGACATGTCTTAAAAACAGCTGAAAACACCTCAAAACAGCACAAAATAGCGTGCATCAAACACGCCATAGCATAGAATCTTTCAAAAGGGCTAAAAAACACTATTTTATAGCATGTTGAAAAATGAGCAAAAAGGCAAGGCTATAGTATGGCAAAAACGTCAAAATATGACATGTCTTAAAACAGCTGAAAACACCTCAAAACAGCACAAAATAGCGTGCATCAAACACGCCATAGCATAGAATCTTTCAAAAGGGCTAAAAACACTATTTTATAGCATGTTGAAAAATGAGCGAAAAGGCAAGGCTATAGTATGGCAAAAACGTCAAAATATGACATGTCTTAAAAACAGCTGAAAACAGATCAAAAGAGCACAAAATAGCATGCATCAAACACGCTATAGCATTGAATCTTTCAAAAACGGCCAAAAATAACGCATTTGTTGCATGTTGAAAAACTGAGCAAAAAGGCAAGGCTATAGTATGGCAAAAACGTCAAAATATGACATGTCTTAAAAACAGCTGAAAACACCTCAAAACAGCACAAAATAGCGTGCATCAAACACGCCATAGCATAGAATCTTTCAAAAGGGCTAAAAACACTATTTTATAGCATGTTGAAAAAATGAGCAAAAGGCAAGGCTATAGTATGGCAAAACGTCAAAATATGACATGTCTTAAAAACAGCTGAAAACACCTCAAAACAGCACAAAATAAGCGTGCATCAAACACGCCATAGCATAGAATCTTTCAAAAGGGCTAAAAACACTATTTTATAGCATGTTGAAAAATGAGCAAAAAGGCAAGGCTATAGTATGGCAAAACGTCAAAATATGACATGTCTTAAAAACAGCTGAAAACACCTCAAAACAGCACAAAATAGCGTGCATCAAACACGCCATAGCATAGAATCTTTCAAAAAGGGCTAAAAAACACTATTTTATAGCATGTTGAAAAAATGAGCAAAAAGGCAAGGCTATAGTATGGCAAAAACGTCAAAATATGACATGTCTTAAAAACAGCTGAAAACACCTCAAAACAGCACAAAATAGCGTGCATCAAACACGCCATAGCATAGAATCTTTCAAAAGGGCTAAAAAACACTATTTTATAGCATGTTGAAAAATGAGCAAAAAGGCAAGGCTATAGTATGGCAAAACGTCAAAATATGACATGTCTTAAAAACAGCTGAAAACACCTCAAAACAGCACAAAATAAGCGTGCATCAAACACGCCATAGCATAGAATCTTTCAAAAGGGCTAAAAACACTATTTTATAGCATGTTGAAAAATGAGCAAAAAAGGCAAGGCTATAGTATGGCAAAACGTCAAAATATGACATGTCTTAAAAACAGCTGAAAACACCTCAAAACAGCACAAAATAGCGTACCGAAACACGCCATAGCATAGAATCTTTCAAAAAGGGCTAAAAACACTATTTTATAGCATGTTGAAAAAATGAGCAAAAAGGCAAGGATATAGCATGGCAAAAACGTCAAAATATGACATGTCTTAAAACAGCTGAAAACACCTCAAAACAGCACAAAATAGCGTACCGAAACACGCCAAAGCATAGAATCTTTCAAAAAAGGGCTAAAAAACACTATTTTATAGCATGTTGAAAAAATGAGCAAAAAAGCAAGGCTATAGTATGGCAAAAACGTCAAAATATGACATGTCTTAAAAACAGCTGAAAACACCTCAAAACAGCACAAAATAGCGTACCGAAACACGCCATAGCATAGAATCTTTCAAAAAGGGCTAAAAAACACTATTTTATAGCATGTTGAAAAAATGAGCAAAAAGGCAAGGCTATAGTATGGCAAAAGCGTCAAAATATGACATGTCTTAAAAACAGCTGAAAACACCTCAAAACAGCACAAAATAGCGTGCATCAAACACGCCATATAGCATAGAATCTTTCAAAAAGGGCTAAAAAACACTATTTTATAGCATGTTGAAAAAATGAGCAAAAAGGCAAGGCTATAGTATGGCAAAAACGTCAAAATATGACATGTCTTAAAAACAGCTGAAAACACCTCAAAACAGCACAAAATAGCGTACCGAAACACGCCATAGCATAGAATCTTTCAAAAAGGGCTAAAAACACTATTTTATAGCATGTTGAAAAATGAGCAAAAAGGCAAGGCTATAGTATGGCAAAAACGTCAAAATATGACATGTCTTAAAAACAGCTGAAAACACCTCAAAACAGCACAAAATAGCGTGCATCAAACACGCCAAAGCATAGAATCTTTCAAAAAAAGGCTAAAAAACACTATTTTATAGCATGTTGAAAAAATGAGCAAAAAGGCAAGGCTATAGTATGGCAAAAACGTCAAAATATGACATGTCTTAAAAACAGCTGAAAACACCTCAAAACAGCACAAAATAGCTGCATCAAACACGCCATAGCATAGAATCTTTCAAAAGGGCTAAAAACACTATTTTATAGCATGTTGAAAAATGAGCAAAAGGCAAGGCTATAGTATGGCAAAAACGTCAAAATATGACATGTCTTAAAAACAGCTGAAAACACCTCAAAACAGCACAAAATAGCGTACCGAAACACGCCATAGCATAGAATCTTTCAAAAAGGGCTAAAAAACACTATTTTATAGCATGTTGAAAAAATGAGCAAAAAGGCAAGGCTATAGTATGGCAAAAACGTCAAAATATGACATGTCTTAAAAACAGCTGAAAACACCTCAAAACAGCACAAAATAGCGTGCATCAAACACGCCATAGCATAGAATCTTTCAAAAGGGCTAAAAAACACTATTTTATAGCATGTTGAAAAATGAGCAAAAAGGCAAGGCTATAGTATGGCAAAAACGTCAAAATATGACATGTCTTAAAAACAGCTGAAAACACCTCAAAACAGCACAAAATAGCGTGCATCAAACACGCCATAGCATAGAATCTTTCAAAAAGGGCTAAAAACACTATTTTATAGCATGTTGAAAAAATGAGCAAAAGGCAAGGCTATAGTATGGCAAAACGTCAAAATATGACATGTCTTAAAAACAGCTGAAAACACCTCAAAACAGCACAAAATAGCGTGCATCAAACACGCCATAGCATAGAATCTTTCAAAAGGGCTAAAAACACTATTTTATAGCATGTAGAAAAAATGAGCAAAAAGGCAAGGCTATAGTATGGCGAAAACGTCAAAATATGACATGTCTTAAAAACAGCTGAAAGAACCTCAAAACAGCATAAAATAGCGTGCCGAATCACGCCATAGCATAGAATCTTTCAAAAACGGCCAAAAACGACGCATTTGTAGCATGTAGAAAAAATGAGCGAAAAGGCAAGGCTATAGTATGGCAAAAACGTCAAAATATGACATGTCTTAAAAACAGCTGAAAACACCTCAAAACAGCACAAAATAGCGTGCATCAAACACGCCATAGCATAGAATCTTTCAAAAGGGCTAAAAACACTATTTTATAGCATGTTGAAAAATGAGCAAAAAGGCAAGGCTATAGTATGGCAAAACGTCAAAATATGACATGTCTTAAAAACAGCTGAAAACACCTCAAAACAGCACAAAATAGCGTGCATCAAACACGCCATAGCATAGAATCTTTCAAAAAGGGCTAAAAAACACTATTTTATAGCATGTTGAAAAAATGAGCAAAAAGGCAAGGCTATAGTATGGCAAAAACGTCAAAATATGACATGTCTTAAAAACAGCTGAAAACACCTCAAAACAGCACAAAATAGCGTACCGAAACACGCCATAGCATAGAATCTTTCAAAAAGGGCTAAAAACACTATTTTATAGCATGTTGAAAAAATGAGCAAAAAGGCAAGGCTATAGTATGGCAAAAACGTCAAAATATGACATGTCTTAAAAACAGCTGAAAACACCTCAAAACAGCACAAAATAGCGTACCGAAACACGCCATAGCATAGAATCTTTCAAAAAGGGCTAAAAAACACTATTTTATAGCATGTTGAAAAAATGAGCAAAAAGGCAAGGCTATAGTATGGCAAAAACGTCAAAATATGACATGTCTTAAAAACAGCTGAAAACACCTCAAAACAGCACAAAATAGCGTGCATCAAACACGCCATAGCATAGAATCTTTCAAAAGGGCTAAAAACACTATTTTATAGCATGTGGAAAAAATGAGCAAAAAGGCAAGGCTATAGTATGGCAAAAACGTCAAAATATGACATGTCTTAAAAACAGCTGAAAACACCTCAAAACAGCACAAAATAGCGTACCGAAACACGCCATAGCATAGAATCTTTCAAAAAGGGCTAAAAAACACTATTTTATAGCATGTTGAAAAAATGAGCAAAAAGGCAAGGCTATAGTATGGCAAAAACGTCAAAATATGACATGTCTTAAAAACAGCTGAAAACACCTCAAAACAGCACAAAATAGCGTGCATCAAACACGCCAAAGCATAGAATCTTTCAAAAAGGGCTAAAAACACTATTTTATAGCATGTTGAAAAAATGAGCAAAAAGGCAAGGCTATAGTATGGCAAAAACGTCAAAATATGACATGTCTTAAAAACAGCTGAAAACACCTCAAAACAGCACAAAATAGCGTACCGAAACACGCCATAGCATAGAATCTTTCAAAAGGGGTTAAAAAACACTATTTTATAGCATGTTGAAAAAATGAGCAAAAAGGCAAGGCTATAGTATGGCAAAAACGTCAAAATATGACATGTCTTAAAAACAGCTGAAAACACCTCAAAACAGCACAAAATAGCGTGCATCAAACACGCCATAGCATAGAATCTTTCAAAAGGGCTAAAAAACACTATTTTATAGCATGTTGAAAAATGAGCAAAAGGCAAGGCTATAGTATGGCAAAAACGTCAAAATATGACATGTCTTAAAAACAGCTGAAAACACCTCAAAACAGCACAAAATAGCGTACCGAAACACGCCATAGCATAGAATCTTTCAAAAAGGGCTAAAAAACACTATTTTATAGCATGTTGAAAAAATGAGCAAAAAGGCAAGGCTATAGTATGGCAAAAACGTCAAAATATGACATGTCTTAAAAACAGCTGAAAACACCTCAAAACAGCACAAAATAGCGTGCATCAAACACGCCATAGCATAGAATCTTTCAAAAAGGGCTAAAAACACTATTTTATAGCATGTAGAAAAAATGAGCAAAAAGGCAAGGCTATAGTATGGCAAAAACGTCAAAATATGACATGTCTTAAAAACAGCTGAAAACACCTCAAAACAGCACAAAATAGCGTGCATCAAACACGCCATAGCATAGAATCTTTCAAAAGGGCTAAAAACACTATTTTATAGCATGTTGAAAAAATGAGCAAAAGGCAAGGCTATAGTATGGCAAAAACGTCAAAATATGACATGTCTTAAAAACAGCTGAAAACACCTCAAAACAGCACAAAATAGCGTGCATCAAACACGCCATAGCATAGAATCTTTCAAAAGGGCTAAAAACACTATTTTATAGCATGTTGAAAAATGAGCAAAAAGGCAAGGCTATAGTATGGCAAAAACGTCAAAATATGACATGTCTTAAAAACAGCTGAAAACACCTCAAAACAGCACAAAATAGCGTACCGAAACACGCCAAAGCATAGAATCTTTCAAAAACGGCCAAAAACGACGCATTTGTAGCATGTAGAAAAAATGAGCGAAAAGGCAAGGCTATAGTATGGCAAAAACGTCAAAATATGACATGTCTTAAAAACAGCTGAAAACACCTCAAAACAGCACAAAATAGCGTGCATCAAACACGCCATAGCATAGAATCTTTCAAAAAGGGCTAAAAAACACTATTTTATAGCATGTTGAAAAAATGAGCAAAAGGCAAGGCTATAGTATGGCAAAAACGTCAAAATATGACATGTCTTAAAAACAGCTGAAAACACCTCAAAACAGCACAAAATAGCGTGCATCAAACACGCCATAGCATAGAATCTTTCAAAAGGGCTAAAAACACTATTTTATAGCATGTTGAAAAAATGAGCAAAAGGCAAGGCTATAGTATGGCAAAAACGCCAAAATATGACATGTCTTAAAAACAGCTGAAAACACCTCAAAACAGCACAAAATAGCGTGCATCAAACACGCCATAGCATAGAATCTTTCAAAAGGGCTAAAAAACACTATTTTATAGCATGTTGAAAAATGAGCAAAAAGGCAAGGCTATAGTATGGCAAAACGATCAAAATATGACATGTCTTAAAAACAGCTGAAAACACCTCAAAACAGCACAAAATAGCGTACCGAAACACGCCATAGCATAGAATCTTTCAAAAAGGGCTAAAAAACACTATTTTATAGCATGTTGAAAAAATGAGCGAAAAGGCAAGGCTATAGTATGGCAAAAACGTCAAAATATGACATGTTTTAAAAACAGCTGAAAACACCTCAAAACAGCACAAAATAGCGTGCATCAAACACGCCATAGCATAGAATCTTTCAAAAGGGCTAAAAACACTATTTTATAGCATGTTGAAAAAATGAGCAAAAGGCAAGGCTATAGTATGGCAAAAACGTCAAAATATGACATGTCTTAAAAACAGCTGAAAACACCTCAAAACAGCACAAAATAGCGTACCGAAACACGCCAAAGCATAGAATCTTTCAAAAAGGGCTAAAAAACATTATTTTATAGCATGTTGAAAAATGAGCAAAAAGGCAAGGCTATAGTATGGCAAAAACGTCAAAATATGACATGTCTTAAAAACAGCTGAAAACACCTCAAAACAGCACAAAATAGCGTGCATCAAACACGCCATAGCATAGAATCTTTCAAAAGGGCTAAAAAACACTATTTTATAGCATGTTGAAAAATGAGCAAAAGCAAGGCTATAGTATGGCAAAAATGTCAAAATATGACATGTCTTAAAAACAGCTGAAAACACCTCAAAACAGCACAAAATAGCGTACCGAAACACGCCATAGCATAGAATCTTTCAAAAAGGGCTAAAAAACACTATTTTATAGCATGTTGAAAAATGAGCAAAAGGCAAGGCTATAGTATGGCAAAACGTCAAAATATGACATGTCTTAAAAACAGCTGAAAACACCTCAAAACAGCACAAAATAGCGTGCATCAAACACGCCATAGCATAGAATCTTTCAAAAGGGCTAAAAACACTATTTTATAGCATGTTGAAAAATGAGCAAAAAGGCAAGGCTATAGTATGGCAAAAACGTCAAAATATGACATGTCTTAAAAACAGCTGAAAACACCTCAAAACAGCACAAAATAAGCGTGCATCAAACACGCCATAGCATAGAATCTTTCAAAAGGGCTAAAAACACTATTTTATAGCATGTTGAAAAATGAGCAAAAGGCAAGGCTATAGTATGGCAAAAACGTCAAAATATGACATGTCTTAAAAACAGCTGAAAACACCTCAAAACAGCACAAAATAGCGTGCATCAAACACGCCATAGCATAGAATCTTTCAAAAGGGCTAAAAAACACTATTTTATAGCATGTTGAAAAATGAGCAAAAAGGCAAGGCTATAGTATGGCAAAATGTCAAAATATGACATGTCTTAAAAACAGCTGAAAACACCTCAAAACAGCACAAAATAGCTGCATGCGAAACACGCCATAGCATAGAATCTTTCAAAAGGGCTAAAAAACACTATTTTATAGCATGTTGAAAAAATGAGCAAAAGGCAAGGCTATAGTATGGCAAAAACGTCAAAATATGACATGTCTTAAAAACAGCTGAAAACACCTCAAAACAGCACAAAATAGCTGCATCAAACACGCCATAGCATAGAATCTTTCAAAAGGGCTAAAAACACTATTTTATAGCATGTTGAAAAAATGAGCAAAAGGCAAGGCTATAGTATGGCAAAAACGTCAAAATATGACATGTCTTAAAACAGCTGAAAACACCTCAATACAGCACAAAATAGCGTACCGAAACACGCCATAGCATAGAATCTTTCAAAAAGGGCTAAAAAACACTATTTTATAGCATGTTGAAAAAATGAGCAAAAAGGCAAGGCTATAGTATGGCAAAAACGTCAAAATATGACATGTCTTAAAAACAGCTGAAAACACCTCAAAACAGCACAAAATAGCGTGCATCAAACACGCCATAGCATAGAATCTTTCAAAAGGGCTAAAAAACACTATTTTATAGCATGTTGAAAAATGAGCAAAAAGGCAAGGCTATAGTATGGCAAAACGTCAAAATATGACATGTCTTAAAAACAGCTGAAAACACCTCAAAACAGCACAAAATAGCGTGCATCAAACACGCCATAGCATAGAATCTTTCAAAAGGGCTAAAAAACACTATTTTATAGCATGTTGAAAAAATGAGCAAAAAGGCAAGGCTATAGTATGGCAAAAACGTCAAAATATGACATGTCTTAAAAACAGCTGAAAACACCTCAAAACAGCACAAAATAGCGTACCAAACACGCCATAGCATAGAATCTTTCAAAAGGGCTAAAAAACACTATTTTATAGCATGTTGAAAAAATGAGCAAAAAGGCAAGGCTATAGTATGGCAAAAACGTCAAAATATGACATGTCTTAAAAACAGCTGAAAACACCTCAAAACAGCACAAAATAGCGTACCGAAACACGCCATAGCATAGAATCTTTCAAAAAGGGCTAAAAAACACTATTTTATAGCATGTTGAAAAAATGAGCAAAAAGGCAAGGCTATAGTATGGCAAAACGTCAAAATATGACATGTCTTAAAAACAGCTGAAAACACCTCAAAACAGCACAAAATAGCGTACCAAAACACGCCAAAGCATAGAATCTTTCAAAAACGGCCAAAAAACACTATTTTATAGCATGTTGAAAAATGAGCAAAAAGGCAAGGCTATAGTATGGCAAAAACGTCAAAATATGACATGTCTTAAAAACAGCTGAAAACACCTCAAAACAGCACAAAATAGCGTACCGAAACACGCCATAGCATAGAATCTTTCAAAAACAGCCAAAAATGACACTATTTTATAGCATGTTGAAAAAATGAGCAAAAAGGCAAGGCTATAGTATGGCAAAAACGTCAAAATATGACATGTCTTAAAAACAGCTGAAAACACCTCAAAACAGCACAAAATAAGCGTGCATCAAACACGCCAAAGCATAGAATCTTTCAAAAATGGCCAAAAACGACGCATTTGTAGCATGTTGAAAAAATGAGCGAAAAGGCAAGGCTATAGTATGGCAAAAATGTCAAAATATGACATGTCTTAAAAACAGCTGAAAGAACCTCAAAACAGCATAAAATAGCGTGCTGAATCACGCCATAGCATAGAATCTTTCAAAAGGGCTAAAAACACTATTTTATAGCATGTTGAAAAAATGAGCAAAAAGGCAAGGCTATAGTATGGCAAAAACGTCAAAAATATGACATGTCTTAAAAACAGCTGAAAACACCTCAAAACAGCACAAAATAGCGTGCATCAAACACGCCAAAGCATAGAATCTTTCAAAAGGGCTAAAAACACTATTTTATAGCATGTTGAAAAATGAGCAAAAAGGCAAGGCTATAGTATGGCAAAAATGGCAAAATATGACATGTCCCAAAAACAGCTGAAAACACCTCAAAACAGCACAAAATAGCGTGCCGAAACACGCCATAGCATAGAATCTTTCAAAAAGGGCTAAAAAACACTATTTTATAGCATGTTGAAAAAATGAGCAAAAAGGCAAGGCTATAGTATGGCAAAAACGTCAAAATATGACATGTCTTAAAAACAGCTGAAAGAACCTCAAAACAGCACAAAATAGCGTACCGAAACACGCCATAGCATAGAATGTTTCAAAAACGGCCAAAAACGACGCTTTATAGCATGTTGAAAAAATGAGCAAAAAGGCAAGGCTATAGTATGGCAAAAATGTCAAAATATGACATGTCTTAAAAACAGCTGAAAACACCTCAAAACAGCACAAAATAGCGTACCGAAACACGCCATAGTATAGAATCTTTCAAAAAGGGCTAAAAAAGACTATTTTATAGCATGTGGAAAAAATGAGCAAAAAGGCAAGGCTATAGTATGGCAAAAACGTCAAAATATGACATGTCTTAAAAACAGCTGAAAACACCTCAAAACAGCACAAAATAGCGTACCGAAATACGCCATAGCATAGAATCTTTCAAAAACGGCCAAAAAACGATGTTTTGTAGCATGTTGAAAAAATGACCCAAAAGGGTAGGCTATAGTATGGCAAAAATGTCAAAATATGACATGTCCCAAAAACAACTGAAAAAACACCTCAAAACAGCACAAAATAGCGTGCCGATTCACGCCATAGCATAGAATCTTTGAAAAATGGCCAAAAACGACACACTGTAGCATGTTAAAAAAATGACCGAAAAGGCAAGGCTATAGTATGGCAAAAATGTCAAACTATGGCATGTCCAAAAAAAACGCTGAAAATCAGTTCGTATAGCATGTGGAGGCATGTTATAGTGTTCAATGCCAATAAAACATCCATAAACAGCCTGTAACTCCTTAAAATAGCTTGCAAAAATGACCAAATGAAATGAAAAGTGTCAAAATGCGACATGTCCCAAAAACAGCTGAAAACCGCATTAAATCGCGTCTCGAGAGAAGCTTTTACAAAAATATTGAATATATTGAAATAGTCCCTTCCATTTCGCTTGTAGTGCTTTGACAAAGTGTTGTTTTATGTCAGACTGCATCTTTGCCCTCCACTTTTGTGTTGTTTACCCTTTGTTGTTTGTGTTTGTTTCCCTTGGAAGATACCAGATTTAGCCAGGCAATCACCAGTAAAATTGTTGTTTGTAGTATAGCAGGTAGCAGGGACATACAGATATTTTTGACTTCATTCTCCTACAGC